>NC_083774.1:11987471-12337471 GCF_963514075.1 Conger conger | reverse complement strand
TTTTACATATAAATGCGAGAAGCCATTTAGAAAGGAGTGCTGTGGAGCTGCAAACAAATATGCCAATTCAATGTATAGTATTTGCTTTTAATAACTTCCTTAGTAAATTACTAAATTAGTTATTTCCTTTACATAATGAAATGATTTACAATTATTGAAATACAATTCAGACAGATTATATTTAAAATAAAATAAATTATGTTTTGTGTGGTAAATGGTAACTATTAATAATTAAAAATATTATTTATATTGTTAATATAAACACACTGTCTATTAACCCCATTTTATGAACTGGTTGAACTGAATAACAGCACCATGCCAAAGTCCACGTGCAGCGCTTGAAAGGCGGAGATTAGATGAAGCACGTCACCAACAGGTCGCCCTGATCACATGCATAAGGCATGGTGTTTGTAATTACAGCGCTGGCGATAGAGGCGTTATGGAGGAGGAGGGAATAGGACATATAAGGAAAGTGCCGATATTAAAATAAAACAAAGCGAAATAGAACCACTTCGAACGTCATTAATAACCACTGCAATCTTAATTTTGTCCGCACAGACGTTTACTTTGGGAAGGACAGACTAGGCCCAGCACCTTCCGTGATCAGCAGCCGATCAACTGGATGCCAGACCAAGTTAATCTACTCACAAAGCTTCTAACAATCAGTCACTTTCAGTGCCATAAGTTTTGCCATCGGAAGATAAATAAAAATGATAGGTTTCCCAATATTTTTCACAGGAAAATATAGCTAGTACTGAAGGAAATTGTAACTATACTTTAGACTCTAATACACACAATCTCTATGAACACAATGTGTGTTTCAAAGGCATTGAGTATTTTTTTTTATAGTTATATAATTTTTCCAAATTGGGAGAAATATCAAATATATATTTCAGGTTATCTATATTCTACATTGTAGAAATTATTTGTCTGGACAATGTTTTTGGAAAATCTTTGCAAATGAATTTAGACATATTTGACATTCCTCTGCCATTTCTACGGTTTGGCAGCATTTCCTGAAATCCTTATGAATAATTCCAGGGCCACCAATTATGCACGCGTCCAAGAGGTACACTATACGTCTTAAAATATAAATGCGTGAAGCCGTTTAGAAAGGAGCGCAGTGGAGCTGCTAAGAGAGCGCTCCGGATGGCTATGTTGTGCACACAACCAAAAGAGAGAAGTATTGACTCATATTATAAAATATTGCTTCTGAATAATATGACATGGCATTGATAACACGTCATACACACTGCTGAAAACTACTCATGATTATATGCAAATCGAGGACTAAAAGGACAAAAGGCTGTTGATATAACATTGCCGAAATTATTTTCATAATTATATTCCAATCATTTAAACTGAAACATTCTTGCACCTGACAAAAAATACAGCAAACCTATAGTATATGTAAGGCGATGTTAAAAACGATTTAACCTTCAATTAATAGAAATTATGAAACTGAATGCATAATAAACACTGAACACATTTTAGAAATACAGCCTGTGTGTATGTATATTTTATTAATGTATTTGCTAAATCCCTTCGTAAGCAACAATGCAGTGTCAGACGTTATCAAAGTCAAATAGCTTATTATTAGCCTTTATGAAACTGCATTTTTACAAGAGGACGTTCCTGAATTGTCGCCCCCCCAAAAAAATCGTATTCCCTGTTCATTTTTTATTTTTCTTTACAACCAATGCATAGAATGCCTCGCAGCCAGTCTCATCCTTGCACAAAACAGTAGCCCTAACCTCTCGGCGTAGGAATATGCAGCGTTCTGCATCTATTCTCTCGACTATTGACAAGCTTTCCCTTTTCAGTTGTATGACTGCCGCTCTCACTAGCGCTGCCAGTGGACAATCAAACCCACACACCCACCTCTACAGAGACTCGCACATTCACGTTTCATAGTTCTACTGTAAAATAGATAGCAAGACGGGACTCTCAGTGCTCGCAGTACATATAATCCTATCGTGAAATAATTATACCAGTTAAAAAATAAATCTGAAATAAAACATGGAGTCCCCTCCAGATCCAGCAAGCGACCCGGGTAACAACGCCTCGGAGCCGGCTACCCCGGTCAGGGACACCCCGGTAAACCTGGACAGCCTCCGAAAAGCTGACCAGCAAGTCCCTGTTCGCAGGCAGAGCTGTTCTAGCACCAACAGAGGTAAGCTGCAAATATTTTTCTCAAAATACGCTAAACGGCTGGTGGAGTTGCCACATTAAATCTGCCAACTTCAAAGTGTTTTTGGAGCACACAGATTCCAGATCGGAGATTTTAAACGACTACAGTTGTTATTTTATTTTACTTCCATTTTTGTACATACATTGCAAAGTTCAGTTCTAATCGCCAAGGGCAAGTTTTATAGCTATCTATGTTTCAATTTGCAATACTGAAGGTGCAACGCCAGCGTTTGAGTGTTCAACACAATTGACAGGTCTTACATTACCCATTGTCGTGCGAGGTAACTAGAGCTGGGATTGCGAGTGATAGATAGCTAGTGTGGACAGCTTCCCAATCGTTTACTTGCAAATGTCACAACGATAATGTTGCAGATGTATTGTCAATTCCTTTTCATCTTACCACTTTTTATATCCAACTAGTCGAGTTAGGATGTTATTGACACGTTTTCAACTGCACAATGTTGTGGAAGTAAACTTTGGGAAAGTAGGTATGGCATGTGCCACTATATAGCCTATAAGGTTGACGTTTAATTTTGATTTGTGTTCTTAAATCAGCACAAGTACCCCCGTCAATTGTTAGTTTGGAAGTTCCAATATTCCAACATGCATTTGTCACAGGGATAGATAGATCTTACTTGCCTCCCCACCTCTTCAGTAGCAAATGTGGGCAAGCCTGACAGACGCGACAGCTAGCGTGGCGGGATGACAACTGGTTTACAATTTACTAATCCCTGGTAGTGTGATGACATTATATGAAGATATATATTCTGCGATTTATATCTGTTTTTCCCATTTTAAGGAAAATGGCTGATTATTCGTTGCCAGTGCTGTAGAGTAGACAGTATATAGCCACACCCCCTGTAGACTGCCTACGCGCTCTAATGGAAGTTCAGTGGAAAAAATACATCTATGTAGCGACACACATAACTTAATACTGTCATTTGTATTCACAATATACTATGCACACACGTAATGATTTTAATCCACGGATATTGCGCGGCCTTTAGTCTTCCTACATTTTCCTCAGCGGAAGCGTATATTTAGAGTCTGATGCGTTAAACGTGGAACGTAAGATCGTTATGTAACAGGTTTAGCCATAAACAGAGGCGAAATAGAAGGGGAAAATCTTCGGAGATCCACATTTTCCAAAGCAGTGCAGGAAATCATTGTCATACACTGCATCGCCTCGCACATATAACATATATCCGTCTGCATTGTTTTTCTTCCCAGAAAAAACGCGTAGGCTGTAGCTCGGATTTGTGTTGATCCACTGTTAAAGAGCAGGGACATCGTTTCACTTTGTAACTTGGTAGTGCCCAGCCAACGCTTGGTTATGTAATAGTGGGCAGAGGCAGGTGTGAAGGCATTTCACCGTTTCAAGACTTTTTAGGTTGATATCACGGTATTTGCGTGAAGAAGTCAGACTCGGAGACACTCCTAACCCGCTGACCCACATCCCCCCCTTATTTCTGCATAGGATTAAAGCACACTGAGAGGAGAAAGACAGGGAAAGAATGTCTTCACTGTTACATAACTCACTCAGTGGAAAACAGAAACTAGACACCCGACGCCGCAGACCTTACGTACTGTTTTGTGTACCATTTCAGTTACACTTAAACTTTGTCCAATTGTACTAAAGTTAGCCGACACCACGTTTTTTGAAACGGTTTTTATTTGTAAATATTCTTTGAAACGCGTTTCATTTATTTATATGTTGCAAAAGTAGCCTATCACAAAGTACTTGGAACAGTTCAAAAAGTTTGGCCCACGCAGTAAAATGTCCAGTATGAATTCAGCTCTTATCATACGTACTAGAACTGATTTCTGTGCAAGTCTTTGATAAGTTTAATAAATATCCACTCCACACCAGCAACCAGGTGTGAAATAATATTGTTTACTTATTGCTTGAAAGGTATTAAACGTTTAATGGCCTAATTTGTCACTCATGCCCTTAATCTGTCCAAACCTAGTGGTGGTGTGAGTAGGCTTGTAGCAATAACAGAGTTCCACATGTTATTTGAAGGAGCAGAGCTATAATAATAATAATAATAATAATAATAATAATAATAATAATAATAATAATCAGTGGAAGAAAAAGCATAAGAATTTGAAATTCTCATCGAAACTCAGTCACACATAGCCCTGCAGTGAATTAAAACTAGTATACAGGCATTAGGTCTGTACAAGTATCAGGAAAGTCTTACAAGTTTTCCTTTGTTAGCTAAGAGTATTTATAAGAGTAATGGAGAAATGCTGTTGGAGGTGTGGTGAAAATGTGTGTGTGTTTTTAAATCTATGTTCTGAGTGCTTGTAGACTACGCCCTGTGATGACTAGCCCTCAAAGGCACAGAACAGGATTTTGCTTTGACATAATTTGGATTTCAGCAGATTGAAAACACTTGCACACGCGCATGGCATTTTAAAAAAAAGAAATCAGTGACATGGTTGTAGTTAAACATTGTTCACGGTTTAGGAAAATTGATTTCACACTTAATTGACATACTCAGTGAGTTTAATATAAAACTTTGAACCCACTGGATTTATCGTTCAGCTGATGTCCTGCTCTCTGTTGATAAATATCTGTTTTTGTCAAGTTGACCAGTGTAAAAAAAATACCTGTACCAACATATACTACCGGAAATATGTGCTGCAATTTCTGCCATAGTTTTTGCTTTTGTGACTCACAATTGCCAAATAATGGCAATATTTCAACACTTTGTTATGTTATTTAGAAAACACAACTCCTTAATTTTATATTTTCTGTGACATCGCATATTTTCAGGATTACAGGCTATAAACATAATATTTAGCTTGCCCACAGATCCTAAGGTTATGCTTCAGGAAACAAATGGAGGTTTTGCTGAAATAGACTACCTTTTTGTGGATGCCTAATGCATTAAAATATGCAGTGCATTGTCCATGCCTACACTATATACACACCCATCACCTGCATGCAACTAAAAAGCTTGTTTAGCGCAGCACTGTACATTACAGATACTGAACATGCATATTTATGTAGAGCTTGGAATTAATGTTTTCTGAAGAAAATTCAAGTTTTAAAAAAATCAACCCCAGGGAAACGGTTTAGCTGGGCGTACAATTCTGAGCACAGACCAGCTCAACGGTCCGTGGCTGGCAGGTTTACAAACGTTCCGGCAACCTCCCGAAACAAAATCTTTCCCCAAGTGCTACCTCCTCATGTAAAAACCCTAGGTGGCTTTTTGTTATGGATAAAAGTCTTACTTCAGCAGAAGCGTTTTTTGTAACAAGGCATCGTGTCTGAGGGGAAGGGCCTGGGCGGTCTGTGAGAATCATTAGGCGGAGAAAAGGAAGGATGTTGTTATCACATAGCTAGTATCCCTTAGTTCACCCGGCAAGCTGTGGAGTGATCAATATTAAAGCCCCCGTTATGTAAGGTGATTGGCCCAGTGGAGACAGGGGGTGAGAGCACGCAGATTGCTGGTGAGGCAGAACGGAGCTGTGCCGGGTGAAGGGGCCCTGCTGCTGCTTCCTGTGTGCGTTTGTTTGTGTTTGTTTCTGTGCGCTGTGTCTGGGCCTCCGGTGCTTTCCCACCGAGCCCGGGGTGAGCGCAGTTCTGCTTCTGAGCCAGCCCAGCTGCTGAGGGCGGCTGTTGGTCAGGTCCAGTTTCTTCACATTGACTAAAACATGTATTTGTTTGTTTGTTTGTTTGTTTACTTATTTATTTGTTCATTTATGGGTCATGTCTGATTGCTTACACTGACCGAACATTTGACCAAACATTTATTTAGTTATTTTGTCAATACAGAAGTAGTATTTAGTTTGTGTGTATGTTTTTTGGCACTAAAGCATGTAAAGCCCATAGAGGTTTTTATATTATTATATGGTCAGGGCCTGGCCAATAAATCGATTGCAAGCAGTACAAATGAAATAGAATTAGGTGAGATGGTACAAGCAGGCAGGTGATGTTGTAAGAAAAGCGGGTGCTTAGCTTAGCGATGGACCATATTCGTCTCGTGGTTTTCTGCTGGCTGCCTCGGGCTGTATCGACTGGAATGTACAGTACAATGGCGCCCACCTTGTGCATCATCAGTGCAGCTCAACCAACCATATCATTATCTAAACTATTCTGCTCCCTATCTTGCGATGTTTGGATGTGCTGCAGTGACATTGCATTTTAATGTGAGGCATTCAATATGGTTATGTCATCCTTTTGCATGTGACTCGATAGGGCTTGTGAGCTTACAGTTTAGATAGTGCCAATGTTAGCTGTATGATTCAGGTTCACTTGTAAATTAATAATAAAATAAAATAAATATTATTAGATAATAATAATAATCATGTTTTTTCATTAATTAAGCCAGAATTGCTTGATAGCCAGATTAACACATTACCTCTGGACTGAGGCCAACGAAGAGGGTTTATTCTTCTTTAAGCCCCATTTTATTGGTCTTCAGCTCTGCGGCTGTGTGTGCGTTCTTTAATCGTCCTTTGAAGATTCTCCAATTTAAAGCCAGGCCCAGAACTGTGTTCTGCTGCAGTTGGGCTATTTAAGGGGGTCTGTTGAGTCCTGCTGCAATGCTGTCTGTCCTAAACTTGGACATTAAATGAGAAAATATACTGCATATGTTGTGTGAAAAGTGAGAATGTGTTGAGTGGCTCTTCTGGTAAAGGAATTAGCTACAAATAGCTTTGAAATTGCTAGTTTGGGTCTGGGGTTTGTTATTCTCGGACGCTAACAGGAAATTAGGAATTGGCTTCGCCTTTTAGCAGTCAGGTTGGTGTAAGTCGACCAGGGTAACAGCTGCATACGCTCACCCTAGCTCCCCGTCGGCTCCTTCTATCACTAGCTCTCCTGTAGTATGCTGTGCGACCAGTAGTATGAACCTGTTCTGGCCGGTCGAGTCTGTATGAGTGGAGTGATGGGGAAGTGAGAGCCGAGCACAACAAGGAAATTCAAAAAAGGGGAAAAATGTGGGAAGGTCCCTGTCTCCTTCCAGAATGAACAGTCTAGTACTTCCTTAAATTGGATAGGCAAAATTGTGGGGAAATAACTTAAGCCTTTGCATTCTGTCAACCGTCTTGTTCTGCAGTACGGAATGTGTGAATGGGGATTGTAACATTCCTTCTCTGAGTGTGCGTTTCTATCCTGGCGTGCCTGCCTGTTCGTGGAGGACCATTTCTACAATCACAGACTGGATGTCAGGGCAGGAGGTACAATGATGGCTCCTCCACTTTTCGCCTCATGTCAGTTGATTGATTGTACTTTTTTCTGGCCTTGTGATTGGCTGGGTCCAGCAGGGGGCAGTTTTCATGGGTCAGGGAGTCTCAGCTTGGTGTGCATGTGAAGTGTGGGGCTGTGAGATATGAACACACACCTGTGTGTGCCCTGCCTGCTGTTCTATGCGGTGTTCTATCAAAATAGAACAAACTATATTGATAGTCAGCCGCCACACCTTTTTGCTAAACAGGTTTCTGTTGATTGTTTGACAGAATGCCAGATATATGTTACATTTGAAAATATATACCAGTCTGTGTAACAATGCCGGATCACCCTGGGATTGTTAGACCATTGACGTGAGAAGTAGTTCACGGAAAATTGAAAGTGGAAAATGGAAACCGTCCTTGTCCAGGCAGGCGTAGACCTGTTACAGACGTAACATCTTTCCAGCGAATCTCGATACATTTTGATGGGGTTAAGGCTAGGGGTGACTGCTGGGCCAGACCCACCCATCCACAGCCAAGCAACCCTCCCACTGCCAGCAGTTGCTGTGTACAGTGAGTGGACTTCTGCCAACACTTCTGTTTGTTAGGCATTTTGTGCACTGGTGTGTGTTTCTGTGTGTGTGTTTGTTGTCTGTGTGTGTATCCGAGTGCATGCGCCTACATTTGTCTGCATATGCCTGTGAGTGTATCTGAATGTGACTGTATGTGCGTTTTCTTCAGCTGGCACATGCAATACGTGCTGTGTGGCAGTCCAGGCCTCTGAACAAGGCTTCCCTCAAATCCGGTGAAATCCGGTGAGATCCGGTGAGCCGGCACGGCGAGCAGGCCTGCCCGTTCGGCCGGGCGCGCTGCGAGGTGGTCACTTTCCCCGGCGGTGGGGATTGCGTTCTCCCCGGTAACCGGAGAGGGCCGGTGGCAGCTACCTGAGCGACTGCGATGGCAGGCCAAAGAAAGCAAGCAGTGAGCCTGCTTCCCGCTGGCACCCGGCCCTGGGGCTTAACAACCGGCCCTCTCTTTCGCTGTAATCTCTCCAGGTGCAGTGTGTCACAGACTCGCCTCTCCTTTAAAAAAAAAAAAAAAAATGAACTGTTGCGGGGCATTTAATAAACATGAGGAGGCTTAAGCAAAAGAGCAATCACTTAAGTTGGTGTCTTGTGTTATCCTACGGAGGATAATGAAGGCTTTTGTTTGGTGCTGCTGTGTCAGTTGGTTGTGTTTCTCAAGTCCTGTCATTTCCGTAAAGGAATAGGAATGCAGCTCAGATAGATTTCTGAGAGTCAGAGAAGGCAGGATGAAGGCTAAGCCTGCTCAGGGTGATGGTTGGACAGTCTGGGAAACAGTCATACAGTAATGCAGATAGATGACTCATGGCTGTTTTATTCACTTAATTAGGGGTAGTAGAAATAGTGAAGAAAAACCACGGACAGCACTCCCTAGAAAAAACGAAATGATCATTCATGATTATGAAGCATGGAAAGCAAACGTTTGTGCTTCAGACATTAAATTTTTCTTGGATTCAGCACTCAATCACCAGAAAATTGGTTGAGTTAAGAATGTTTCATTCTTTATAATCCAGCAAGGAGGAATAAAACTTGAAATGAGCTTCAAAATCTTAAGACAACAGTGATGCCCAAACAGGCAGCATTCGCATGCAGTAGAGAGTCCAGCAAATACCGTTCATTTATATCTGGCCTGAATAAAGCAGCAAAGACACACCTGGCTTGATTACTAATCAGCCTCAGCTGTGCTTGCCTTCAGGTGCGATACTCACTGTCTCGGGCTTTGAGAGGCACAAGGAACAACTGACAGCAGCTAAAGAGGAAGAAAAACTACATGTCCCATCTCTCCTGACTTCATAGTCCCCACAGTAAAAGATACAACTGTACACTGTACATCCACCATAACATTGAAGTAGCTGTCAGACAAGAAGCAGATTATGTTCCAACAAACTCTGGTATGCAGAGAGTAAGTGCAACAGTGCTAATAGTGAAATGCTAACCTGTACTAAAACCACACGCCCTTTTAAGAGGCCCATAGGGAATTTTACGCTAACTTGCGCTGCTAGCTAAGTAAACATGCTATGTCATGCCATCCTAAATAACGTAACATGAAATACGCAGGATTAAGAAATTCTGTTTGAATATTTCACAGGGAGTGGCTAATAGCAGAATTGTTCCGGAGAGCAGAGCAGGAATGTTTCCGCTACATGAAGCATCTTTAGCAACTGCAGCTGTTTCATTAATTCTTCTGTAGAATTTGACTTTTTTTATGAGTGACTTTATGGGCTGTTATGCTGTTCTACTGTTTTGAAGTGATTAATAAGTATTCACACCCTGGCCGGATACTTCGGTCAAAACCTGCTGTGGCACAACACCTGACTGTCTAGCTCTTTTGGAGTAGTTTTTTTGTATGCTGAGGCTTGAATTGTACTTACTTCAAATAAGGTTTGAGGAGTGCGCATTTCAATATGTGACATTATAATTTACATCACAATACTCAAATCCATAAAGCCACATTTTACTAAATCAAGCTTAGTTATACAGTCAGAACAGATCCTCTAATTGATATACTGCTATACTTTGCTATATTTTGCCAGATGTGTTGCCAAAATACTATTGGGCTTTTAGCAGAGATTTACAGTAGCACTTGGAAAGCATTACAGTATTCAAATTTTAGACACAATGGGATTAGTATTCGTGATTTTATAGAACAGTAAATGAGCAAACTCTGTTCCTCAGTCCCCTGACTGTATTACATTTTAGGCTTAGTTGTGCTGTTGTGTTCTGTTGTGGCTGTAATATAAATCTTAATTAACTTCACTGAAAACAAAAATCTACATTTTTCATCTATCCCATATCTAGCCCATATGAGCCTATAGGATTTATAGCATTGAATGAACCAATTTTATTGTTTATCGAAATTCTGGTATTTTATATTTAGTATTCAGTCCAAAAGAATACCCTGTCTAGCTCGTTGCACCATGTTTTCCTCAAGACTAGTGTATGTTTAAAACAAGGATTCTGATTTTAAGGGCAGTCTAGGAATGTGCAAACCAGTGAGTTTATACATCTCTGCCAGGTGTTTACAGTCTATAGATTTATGCATTTAAGTGATTGAGAATTTGAAGAGTAAAAAATGAGGCAATTTGCAATTGTCATTTTAAGGAGAGATGGACAGGTGCCGCATTGCATTCTGAGCTTTGTATTAAGGTCAGGTTCGTTGAACTTCAGAAAATGTTAAATGCAATTTGTTTTAAATTTGTTTTACATTTGAAAAATACAATATAGACTGAACATACAACACAATCTTAGTGTTAGAGCTTGTTTTTGTCTCAATCTTGACTTAATGTGTGTGTGTGTTGTGTGTTGTGTATGTGCATAATGTAATTATGTGTTCATAGGGGAGTATTTATTGCAGCAGTCAGTTCTACTTCAGAAAGCTGTGCACGTGCGTGTGTGCATGAGTGTGTGCATAAGCCTGTGAGTGTGTGTGTGTGTGTGTGTGTGTGTGTGTGCAGTGTTTATCTCAGGTCACCGTCTCCACGGATAGGAAAACCAGGTCCTGCCATTCCTCCCTGGATCAGATGGGAAGGCTCCATGTTTTTGATCAGTCTCTCTGCATGGGGGAATGGCTGTGGTGGGACCCTGGTTTTCATGTCCGCTCTTTTGGGGGGCGAGGGGCGGGGTTGATGTCCTTTGATGGGTGTTTAGTGGCTTGAGCAACCCCCCCACCCTCCACACACACACACACACACTCACACACACACACACACACACTCTCACACACACACACACACACCCACACACACACCCACACACTCTCACACACGCACACGCACACACACACACACACACACACATACACAGGCATATGCAGTTTATCTAGGCCTCCCCAGTAAAGAAGGGGACAGAGGAGTTTCATGCACTCCGCGTGCGTGTGGGGGATGAATAGGGCACCGTTGAATTGCAGGTTTATCAGGAATAGCACTGACTCTCTCGTATAATCGCAATACCCTGCGGGCGGGCTTCAATGTGTCCGTTATGCTGCTTTGTTCTTGTCATTCAAAATACCGTTTTATTTCTGTGTTTTTCTCTTGATAGCCTCACATCATTTGTTGGGCTCTCAAATGAACCTATAGTGTAATTGTATAAAATGTGTAAGCCTTGCTTATATGCCTATTTGTTATTGAAATGTTAAGGCAGAGCATCATTAGATTGGCACTTAGATTGAATGTCCTCAAAATAAATTATTTCCTGTAGTTTGATGGTCTAGTTTCTTTTGGGTTCCTCCACATTACAACTTACTGTATGAGTTATTTCCTCTGTTGTTATTTTCCTTTTCATTTCAATTAACTTTTAACAGTGTGTATTATGGAATTACATATCGGAATTACTCAACATTATTTACTGTCCAAAGCATACAAAATGTTGGATTTATAAATCCTTAAACCTTTTAATTTACTTGACCTTTTGTTTTTAGCTATACACCCCAGACAAACTTAATTTTGTTGAAACCTATTTTTCTCTATTTGCTGCCTAATACAGCATGTCATGTGTCTGCAACTTTCTTGTTTTATCATTTCTTCCACAGTGGTCATTCTCAGTGGGGGCAGTCTCAGGGATATTGATTCATTATGAATTATGATAGTCTCCCTTTCTGGAATGGGCTGCCTCAGGAGCACAGCCCAGGTGTAAAATAACCTGCACAGCCCAAGCACAGATATGTGGAACCAGAGTACATAGCTAAGTAGCTGTGGGTGGTTCTCAATTATAGTGACCCTATTTGTTTAAACATTATTTTTTTATAAATAAGCTAAAATGCCCAATTTCCACAATGTTGCATTCAATAGTATATCCACACAAGCTTTTCATTAGCTTTGGGTTAGGTTTTGGAATGACTGCCATTTTAAAGATAAAGTTTGATTAAAAAAAAAGTTAATCAGGCATCAAAACACCCCCCCCCCCCCCCCCAGTAATATCAGCTAAGAACCCTGACCGAATTAAAGTTGGAGCTACACTACATTGCAGATTGAAAGATGACCCTGTTTTCTATTGATTAAATCAACCGTTTTAACTCACTAACTCATCAGGGTCCCCTCCTCTCAAACCAAAGCAAAACTTTTATCCTTGTGGGACAGTTTATTTTTGAGCACAAGTCACTAGCGACTGGATGGAGGGCTGGCGAACACGCCTCGAGTGGTGGCAGATTTCATGTGAACTCTCCTGCGGCTGGCCACTCAGATGCACGTCCCATTTACAGAAGTTAATATCTGAGATGGTTTACTGAAATAGTAATGAGCGGAAACACTCTATAACCATAACTAGAGCACTTTAAAAAGAAAAAGATGGAAAAGTGTAAATTTAAAGTCTGACAGGCTGGGCTATATGGGCTATATGGGCTATATAGCGTGATTTACAGACTCCCGCAACAAAGTTACTCGGGTTTGAAGTTAAACTCTCGTGCAAGTGGACAAGATGTTGGTTGGGTATTTTTTCAGTGAGTTGTACCTGTGCTGCTCAGTATGGAATTGCGTTAAGTTGAGTAAAAACAAAGGACTATGATTTACAAAACCATGTACCTTGCATGATTTGATATTCTTTTGTCCAACAATAAGAGCTAGCCAATCTTGTAAGCCATATTAAATTAATTTGTCACAAATATAGATGCGGTTAACCTTTCCAGACACCGTACCATATTTCTTGTTGCCAGCGAAACCCTGGTTTTAACATGTGTTTCACACTCGAGACGAGGAGCTCAGAATAGGCTTGCCTTGCCCAGACGTTACGTATGTGTGTTGGGCTTTAAAGCAGAGAGAGGCCCCAGCATACTATCTGTGATATCTGAACGGTGCGCACTCAGAATCCCCTAACGACCATTAGTCCTCTTCGTTAATGCAGTGGTTAAATTAACTTTTGTTGCAGGGGGAGCAACCGGCAGGGATTTTTTAAGATGAGCAAAGGGTCAAACGAGACCAAGAACGTGAACTCAAAACACCTCAGATGACATCACGGGAATGCAATGTAAGATAATATTCGCTCCTAGATGAAGGGGACGACTTTTTTTTTCTTTTTTTTTAAACCATGGAGATATGGGGGGGATGTTATCTCAGCCACTTGTCTGTAGTTACGGCTCGGTTTAGAAGCTTGTAAAAAGGCAGGCACAGAAACATGGGAGGTATGTCAGTCAAGGTCATTTCCTCAGTTTACCTGATGGTCTGTACACGAAACCATAGAATGCTTTGTGTGTTCAAGGGTTTAAGAGGAGTTATCTCGGTCTCGATTCTTATCAAGGCGCAGGTATAGTTCCGAGGGCCATCTGATAAGCTGACACCCATGGAAAGCATTTATTTGAATGTACAGCGGTATTTATAAAACACCCTCATATGGCCCTGCTGTAGCTGGGGAATGCTTCTGCTAAAAAAAACAGTTCAATTTCAATTGCTTATTGTTATTTTACTTGAAGGGAGAGCTGAAGATTATCGTCTCCCATTTATATTCAGATTTCAACGTCAGTAAATACAGGTATGGATATGTTTGTAGAACCGTCGTTGATGCCTTTAAATTCCTCTTCCTTTCTCTGTAGTCCACCTGCATGAAGTGTTTTGACATGTTCCATATGTTTATATTTGAATACATTCATCAAGTTCCACTGGATACATGCCATATCCTTATCATGCTTATCACTATGGCCAATTTAACTGTCACAGTTGTATGTTAAATTAAAGTGTTTTCTCTCCCCGCCCCCCCCCCCCCCCCCCGTACCTTAGGTTGACATTCAAAAGGCACCAGAATTTAATTCTTAAATTAAATACAGTGTGTAATACTCTTAAGTTATTTTAAACTTTTAATTACCGAAAGTTTGGGGAGATTTGTAGATAAGAGCACTGGAAATCAGTGTCACTTCCTCGTTTGATTATTTACATTTGATTAACGCGCAGGACGTAATCTCGTTTAGAACGCGATACCGATCCATGCCCCCCAGGTACGGCAGACACTTAATCAAATTTGTCTCACACTCTCGCCTTGCAAGATTTTTCAAACACCCGGCGACTTGGGAAAACAGATAACCATCGGGTCCCGTTTTCAGAGTGTGATTCTTATCGTTCTGCCAAGTTTCTGGAATGCTGAATGGACACACTAGCCGTGATTATGACTGGAACCTGTCCTCAGGTTGTGTCGGCTCTTTCAGGTTCAGATCCTGCACTCTTTTGAAGCCTTATGCAAGCCTACATTTGTCCTCACTTTGGGAAAATGTCATACTGCTTGCTGGTCCTTTTTTTTACGTGTAGACATGCATGGGAAATCTCGGAAATGTAACATTTGTGTGTACTTTGCATAATTGTAACATATCCTTTCAGGAAATAAATACTGCTTTGTTAATCAATACTATGAGTAAAATAAATTTTCTTGGAATACAATTTAGTTAATTCACTGTACTGTTTATTTTATACAGCTTTCTTTATTTTGAAAGATGTGAATAATTTTGGAGCGCATTCTGTTTGAGCATCATATCCAATAATATCACCAAAAATAAAGCAGTAACATTTCAACTTGTTGTTCGTACAAAATAATTGCACTTCAATTTATATTTCTGTGTTTTGATTATCTTGAATCTTTCAACAGAAAATGTTTATTTCAAAGTTGAAAGGAAGGTCTTTCAATCTAGTAACTAATCAGGACATGGATATATTTATTAATATTTGAAACTATGTCCTAGAGTTGAATGATTGACATGGCATGCATAAAATTTCACTCCCGTGCTGCTGCCATATTTAAGATCAGTATTATTAATTTAATACCTTATGCCAATTTTATTAATTAACAAAATTATGTATTTATATAATACATTTTACGTTTTTCATTTACAATGCTGAACACCATGGTGCACACTTATACAGAGGAAGACGTTTTATTTCAGCAGGTTGGCCGAAGGATTGGAGCTCAGTCAAAACAACTTTCCGGAATCATGTCAGTGATGAAATAGGTAGCTGCGGTCTCTGGAATATTAGCGGTATCAATAATGTCTGACGTATCCCCCCTATTCAACATTTCACCAGGGCACCAGCATCTGCCTCTTTATTTTCCTAATGCTGTAGTTAAGGGCCAATAATGAACAAAATGTCAGGTTGTTAAAAGGCTATTTTTATGTGACAGACTGAAATAGAGACTGTACACAGAAATAGCCAGATGGAAGTGGGGAGCGATGGCCTGCCAGTTCAGAGCCGGGGTATGGGAGAACCGGCCGGGTTCCGCCATTTTGCGCGTGACGCTGGTTGTTTTGAGGCGAATGCGGGCGCGCGTTTAAAGAAAGGCGCGGTTTGCCAACGGGATGGTCGGAAAACAGACGCTCGGGATGGCGGAAGCTAGAAGGGACTGGATTCCTGTGGCCGGCGTTATGTAACTGCCAGCAGGCCTCATATTGCCTCAGCCCAGACTCAGTGAGACACGGGCTGAATGAGCTTGACGTAATCTGCCTGGAACACAGGATGGCTGGTTCATTTGTCTTTCCAGTAGTCATGTATACATGCAGTTACCCTTTAAAGTTTCTTTTCTGCCTATAGGCATTGTACAAACTTTGCCACCATTTCTGCACGTATCTCCAACTGAGTAGAGCTAGTGTACAGTATATGTGTGATTAGTTTCATACTGTTGGTACAACTTAAAATATCACATTCTTTTTCCATACGGACCTTGTAAAGCAAGTGGCAGCCATCTTTGTTTTCATGATGCTGATTGGAGTTGGTTCACCATGACGTAGTGTGCCAATCCTGCCTCCATTGATTTTTATAGCTATCACTTTTGTACTCATGCTATCAGTCCAGTGATTGACAGCTCCACTGCCAGCTGATTGACAGATGCTCGGCGTTTAAACTGCAGAGAGGAGACCCAGCGTGACAGCGATCGTCTTGTTTGGCCGTGGTTAATTGACACCACGGACAGGCTGAAGCGCACAGCGGTTTTGTAGACGGCTCTCTCTTGACTTCCTGGCGCCGATCGGAGACGGGGTGTCTCAGGAAGTCTTTCTCGCTCAGCGGTGAAGTGCGTCCCGCGAGGTTATAATGCGTGTTGTCACAGGCTGTCAGACGGCCGTCTCTCCTCGTCGCCACCGATTGCCGATCCGCCAAAGTTCCTACCTCTCCCTCGCCGTTCGACTGACTGATTGTCCCGCCAATGAACGGTTACAGCGAAGTGTTCTCCCTCACCTAACCGACCGCGACTGGGGTTCGCTCGCTCCGGACATGAACCCCAGCATCTGGGAGGAAAAGTCTTTAAAAAGCAAGCGGGGAAGGTGATGACAAAGTGGGCCTGTAATTGCGGCTGAAGACTGGCGGCGTGTCGATGCGTGCTGGGTGGACAGGGGCGGTCCCCGCCACGCTCGTTAATCGCTGCTAGCTCAAGCATTATCGCGGCTTTGTCACCTGGCTCCGTGCCACGGCGTCCACTCAGAAAGCCACTTCATCTTTGTCAGGGGCAGGTGGACGTTTGCTGCCCGCTTCTAATTGGACAAAGTGCCTTTCAAAGTCCTGGGCGTCACTCCGAGATCAGATCAACAAACAGCGGAAACATTGAGACTCCAGGTTTCTTCATCTCATGGCTTCTTGGTCTCGGTCTCGGTCTTTAGTTGGCTGGAGCCCTCTTCATGGTAGTTCATTAGTCCACCAGGTTATTGGAAAGAAATGCAGACAAAATAATAAATAAACAAAATAACAGCAGCTTTGCGGCTACACCATGGTAGCACAGGTCAGGTGTGAAGTGTGAACCTTAAAGTTGTGAAGTTATAAAATTGTAATTGTAACCTGTGAAAAATAATAATTTTACTGTATAAATAACTGTAACAATATGTTAAGCATATGGCCATATTTCTATTATATTACGGTGTTTAACTAAGTAATACATTTGTTTTTCATAAATCTGTTTACAATTTCAGATTGCTCATTCTCCTAAAAATAAATATAATAAAATTGTACTGCTCACAACTGTGACAGTTTGAATTATATGTACTGTATGCGGGCTGTTGTCGATCTAAAATAAACTGTGTATGCAAATATACTGAGGTGAAGAACCTTAAATGACTACAACAAGGATTAATTTTCTCCTTCCTTGTATTCACACTGGGTTAATTTGCTCTCGCTTGATGTACACATTTGTTTTAATTTGTTTCACCTTTCATATTATATAATGAATAATGTCACAACCTTTTCCTCTCCAGTTAGTGATATACATATTTTTTCAAGGAAATGCAATTATTAAAAGAGGAATCTCTACATGGAAAAGAGTCTGTTTGCTCCTGTTAATTCAAAAAAATGAATCCAGTGCATATTTTACATGTATTTGTAGCAGTTCTTTGAAATCTTCTGGAAACTGATACAGACACTAAATTTTCTTTAATGGTGCTACACGTGTTTATGTACTGTTTTCTTCAAAATGACATTCCTCAAGAGGCCTATTCCGCATTCCTTATCCATAAATAACACTGCAACCTGGTGACCTTCTAAACGACGAGAGATGTGTGTGTTTCATGTTCGTCCACCAGACCGTGACAGAGCGCGTACGTCTCCCCGCTAAACGTTGCACCTACTTTTTAATATACACCCTCCCTCGATTCGCAGCACAGACGTGAGCGCCATAACACAGTTAACCCTTTCAGTCGCAAGCGTGAAACCTTATACCACAAAATGGCTGCTCTATTGTTTTGAACTCATATTAACACCCGACTAAATTTTCTCAACTTTCTCAATTTTATCGACCAAACCCCCCCCCCAGGATTTGGGCGGAGCCACTTGATATCGGGCTCGGGGACCGAAAGGGTTAACTCGCAACGCGCCGAGCGGATTGTAAAACACGTCTGAATCTGGGCGCCGCGGTAACGAGGACATTGACATGCGGGAGACGGCGCGGAGCGCTGGTGGTGATTTCAGACTTATTTCCATGCGATGATTTGATTCTGTCAGGGAGGAGAGGGGAAGGTGATGGGGGGTGACTGAAGTCAGACAGATGACAACCAAATCTATCTGCGCGAGCGGGCCTTGATGCGCCGCGGCCTTGTTAAAGGTGCGCCGCTCCCCCGCCGCATGCAGATGCGCTGACAAATTAAAAGATTATCCGCGCCAGCTCAGCCCGCGGCGCCTGGCGTTTAGTACCTCATGATTTGTGTATCAGCCGTGCCTCTGAGAGTATCGACCTGGAGCACATATTCGAGTGTGTAAAAACAACAGAAAGGACATGTCATCTCCTCCGTATACTCCCACGCATGCGTGCGCATACACACACACGCCTACACACGCACGCTCGCGCATACACACGCACACACCTACTGTACACACACCTACACACGCATGCTCATGCATACACACACCTACTGTACACACAACACACACGCATGCTCACGCATACACACACTTACTGTACACACAACACACACGCATGCTCATGCATACACACACCTACTGTACACACAACACACACGCATGCTCACGCATACACACACCTACTGTACACACAACACACACGCATGCTCACGCATACACACACCTACTGTACACACAACACACACGCATGCTCATGTATACACACACCTACTGTACACACAACACACACGCATGCTCACACCTAAACTCGCTCATGCGCGCATGCACACATGCGCACACATACACACACCTACTGTACACACACAGCACGCACAAGCACAAACTCACACCTACACATGCGCGCACACGCACACATGTTTACACATATACTCACAAAGCGCACATGCATGCCGACACATGCAACACAAATACAATTGCAGACGCGCACGCATGTGCTTGCTCAAACTCACCACCTCACACAAAACACACACACAAACACGTGTGTACAAAACATGTGTGCATGAACAAGAAAACACAAATACAAGCTCGCACACACCGACATACTTTTATACTTGTATACAAATACGCATATGCAAACATATACTGTATACAGATGCATGCTTGAACATGTTCACATATGCACAAACATGTATGCTACATACTCTCAGTGAGCACTTTATTAGACCTAGTTTTTAGACTTATAAAGTCTTCTGCTGCTGTAGCCTATCCACTTAGATGCGTTGTGTGTTCAGAGATGCTCTTCTGCATAGCACTGTTGTAATGTGTGGTTATTTGCACTACTGTCACCTTTGATCAGTCTGGCCCTTCTCCTCTAACCTATCTCATTTACAACATGTTTCTGCCCACAGAACTGCTGCTCACTGGATGTTTTTCATTTTTCGCACCATTCTCTGCAAACTCTAGAGAGTGTTGTGTGTGAAAATCCCAGGAGATCAGCTGCCACATGATTGGCTGATTAAATATTTGCATTAACAAGCTGGTGTACAAGTCTACCTAATAAAGTGATCACTGAGTGTATATACACATGCGTATGTGAACACATTCGCACATCTAAAATCAAGAGCAATATGGCCTTAAAAATGTTTTTAAACATATAGCAGATACACACAGATAACCCATATGGCAGAACAGATGTTGTAAATATTTATCCGGAACAATTTTGTATCGAACGATTTCTTACTCATGATGTGTGTGTGTCTATATATGTGTGTGTGTGTGTGTGTGTGTGTATATGTCTGTGCATACAGTATGTCTAAGTGCAATGTATTCTAGGAAATAGCTGGGCAGTGCTCATGGTGTGTGTACACTTGAGGCACCACTCTTACATTCTCTCACTGCCCTGCAATCTTCACAGTTTGACGTTGTGCCGTCCAGCCCCGACCAACAGCGCTTGGTTTCATTTTGTTTCTAACGGAAGAAATTCTTGGAAGCCTTCCCTCGAAAGCCCAACAGGTGTTATTTCTTATTTTTGAACGCGAGCAGTTGAAAACATGTCATGAAGCCATTATGCCTGACAGATCCGAGTGCACTCTATAACTCTGTCACTAAGCCTAACCCTGCCTTTGCTTACTGAGACTTTGAAGGCTAAATTAGATGCAGTCATTCAAATGAAGTGCCTGGAAATCAGTCAAGCTTGAAATTTCCTGGGCCTTCCAGAAGAGGGCAGTAGCCGAAGAAAGCCCAGTTTCTGTGAACGCAATTGCGTCAGCTGCACCTCATCACCAAATTTAGAGGGGCAACAACACTGTCGTTCAAATTTCATCTCATACTCTGATCTTGTTCCAGCAGTATATTTCTCTAAGCCTCCACCGTACTTAAAATACGCTGAACCATCACTGCAAAACCCAAAAAACAAGTCAACCTCAACCAGCATTTTAGTCTTACATTTAGGCTTAAAATCTTATTTCTGATACTTTTTCACTAAATAAGACAAAAACATTGGCAGTGAGATGTGACAGTTTGTCTCATTTCAAGATTTGCCAATGGGGTAAGAAAATTTCTCTTGTAGATCAAACTGTAACTTAAAATAAGCTAATATTCCCTACTTTAGGGGGAAAATACGGTTTTATGTCTTATTATTAGACTAAACACAATATTTTCTTACATGTTTTACATGACATAGTCTCTGGATTATTTTCCTCTAAGCACCATTGCATATTGGGCTTGGCAGGTTACAACCAGTGTTCATTGTTTTGTCCACAGTGTGACCCCGCTGTGGAACGATAAGCAAAGTAACCGATCCCAGTATTAAGTCTCGCTGGGAGTTCAGCTTTTTAGAGGAGACTGGAATACGAGAGGGTGAGTCTTATCTGGGGAGTGAGGTAATGACATTCTTTTCAATTACCTCTCCTCCACCCAACAGTAAAGCATTATTCGAATAGAGATGGCAGGGGCAATGATTTGATGGTCATGTTCTCACCTGAATGCTTCTGGAAAGTGCTGTTGGGAGAGGTGGTATTGGCAATCTGAGACTCAGACACAGGGCAAGATCCAGATAGTATGGATCCTTGCCACGTCCACACTAAATGGAGCTTGCTGTTTCTCAACCCACTAACATTACATTACAGTTATTTAGCAAACGCTTTTATCCAAAGCCTTGCCTTAAGTGCCTTGCTCTAGAGCCTTAAGGGCCTTGATGAACAGCCCACCAGCTGCATGGATTGTACAGTGGCTACCAACCTCTCAAGCCACTAGGCTGAGACCCCATGAGTCCCTACTGGAGTCCCTACTGGAGTCCCTTGTCGACTTAAAACCCTCACATTCACCAATACCCACCCTTTCGCACGTCTTTGATAATAAGTTCACAGCGCACATGGAGTCTGATTTCCATCATCGTTTTCATTGGTTTCCACATTCTGAAAAATACCTTACCCGACTGGGAACCGTTAAAACTGTATGAGCTGCAGAGCTCGAGGAAAATTAAGCTGCTTCAGAACTAATTAGACAGCTAATATCTGCAGCCATCTAATTGGTGTCCCTGCACAAAAGGTAGCACAATATGGCTGATGCTGTTATAACGATACCTCATTTCAGCTAAGGTTATATTACACTTCAAAGCCAGCACAGCAGCGAGCTGGCTAAGGTGTGAAAAAAGTCAGCGAGACGTTTTTTTGGCTTTTAAATGTTTCCACAGCACAGTACATATAAAGCAATGTTATGAAGACGACATTTTAACTTATTCAAGACAGTATACTTTTTAGCCACCCACAATTAATAACTCTTTTGGCTAATTCTTTTTTTTTTATATTTCAGGAGTTTGAATGTATTTTATGGTTAAATTGAATGCATACATTGAGTAAACCATTTGAATGTGGATTTTCTGGGTGTGTATTTTACCAAATTAAAGGAAATCAAAACATTGGTCCCTTGTCAAATTTGGCATGCAAATACTGGGGTTTCTCTTGGGTCCAAAGAGGGAAAGAGAGAAGGAGAGAAAAACAGAATGAGAAAGCCGTGTGAGAAAGAAGGAGGGAAAGAATGGAGTGTGAGAAGGAGGGAGGGAGAGAGGTGAAATTGCTGTAATATCTCACCACAGAGCCGTGCTTTGTTGCCCTGCCAGAAGTGTTTTGGAAAGGCATTTGTTATTATCTGTAGACAGCAGTGTTATCATTATCATTATTAATGTTGTTTCTGTAGTTATTATTGTTTTCATTACCGTTCCTTCATTGCGACGTGTAACATCCTCTCGCCCACCATTTTCCCATTTGTTACAAAAAAAAAATCACGCCCTCTGGTGTTGTTTCCATCCTGGGAACGATTGAGTTTTCTACCATCGAACCTTCAAAGAAAACATCTGATTTATGCCGCCACAGCCAAGTGCTAAGACATTGAGTTAAGAGTACATATGCCGAGTTAGCGCTGAAGTATCAGTCTTGGGTCTTTGAAGTCATTTGAATTAAGCTGAAGGGGATAATGCAGGAGTTCTTGTTAAAAGAAATTCTGCCATAGTTTCAATATAGATAGAAGATATTATGTTAATGCCGTTTTTTTATTTTTTATTTTTATTTTTTTGCCATGGACAGTGACATGTACTGAGGATTACAGGCAGAGTTATAAATGTATTATTAGTGTAACATTTCAGTTTAGTTCCTTGTTCTGACATTGTAGCTCTTGCTCAGTTGTTGGACATTTTATGCAAACCAACTCCTATTTAAGATATTTTTCTCAAGAAAAGGGAAAACGAATGTAAATTTTTTTCACTTGAGTAAACAAAGCTTAGCGTGCGTTGCATGAAACCATGGTTGGTCTTGCCTTTTGTCTTACAATGAAGAGATGGCAGGGGTAGGCTCATACAAAGGTTGCAATATGGCTGGAGAAATCTGAATGGAGGGGTGGGTTGGGGGTTGTAGTTTAAAGTGGTGTGGCGAGCCAAGCCCGGCGCCAGCCAGGACAGTTGGTCTGGGAATTGGGCCGACCACAGCCGGCGTTGGGACCTCATTGGTCCGTGGCCCTGTCTCCGTGGGCCTGGCTGGCTTCCCGTTGGGCTATTGGGCGCGTGGCTGCCCTCGATAGGGGGCTTAGTGGTGGTGGCTTCTTTGAAACTCAATATGGTCATTCGGGGACGAGGCTTTTTTACCTCCCACCGGCTCTGGCCTGGCGTGGCCTCCGTCGAGCCACTCGGCTTTACTCTCCCTCCCGTTATCTGTGCTAACTCCAAACATCAGTCGGTACTTTGCATGAGACCCATTTTTCTTACATTCTACTAAGAGACAATGATCTGGTTATGATTATATGAATCAAAAAATTACTTGGCTCGCCACCAAACGATAAAACAAAAGGGTTTGAGCCCCATGTTTGCATGTTCTCCCTGTGTCCGCGTGGGTTTCCTCCAGGTAGTCTGGTTTCCTCCGATAGATCCAAAGACATACAGATTATTGGGACCATAGATGAAAATAAGCACATGGCACATTTACATTGATGTGGACACTTACAATGATGTGCACTGTCCCTAGTAAAAAAAATCGAAATCAATAAAGTCTGGGTTTTGCCTCTAGTTCGCATTGTCTCGGCTGGTGATGAAAAGTGTTCACACTTGGTGTTGTGGTTCACTTCTCGATGTGGCTGGCTTTTGGTTGTGTACAACTGGAACATTTCCAGGTACCCCAAAAACACAAGGAAATTCAGCGGCAGTTGGATGGCGTTTAGCCGTTATTGTGGACCTCGCTATCAGCTGGCTGATTCCGGGGAATAGACGAAGCTGAGGCTGACTGAATGATTCATGGGACTAGACACAGCTGCTGGGGTCTGCAGCTCAGAGACTGCATTTGCATATACCGTAAATCCTCAAATTGTGTCCGGGATTCTATTTGAAGCCGGGCCTCGGATAATAGCCAGGGGCGTGGTCGATTTGGACAAATAAAGGCCGGCCCCCAAATACAAGCCGGGGTAATATTGCCTACCAGTAGGGCTATCAGTCCATGAGCACTAGAAGACATTGTTTTGATTTAACTCAATGAAATAAAAGAGCTCTTCTTAATATTTTATATTGTTGGTTGGTTTAATACTGTTGCCAATGAAAAGTCGTTGTCCTACACCATGGGTCTCCAACACGTCGCTCTCAAGCTACCAGTCGCTTGCCGCCCCCTTCTGAGTAGCTTGCCAAAGGCTGAAGCACTATACATTTAAACACAATTGTTGCCGCGAGGCATTCCAGCCTACGAATTTAATAAAAAGTAAATCAGACAAAATTAAAAATTAACTCAATTTAGGCTACTTGGCTACGCAATAAGGTTTCCATGTATTTACAGCACAGCGCACGTTCAATGAATGACGGCTGCCTTGGCTTGCACTAAGCACGCCCTGACACTCTTTCAACTACATAAATCTTAACAGTGAACCATCAAATACCCCCCAGATTTCAGTGCCCATCAGTCCCAACATTTAGCAATAGAATCAAACAGTCCAAAAGTCAATTAAATCCCAAACCAAAGCGAGAGTCTTTTGATAGCCTACCGGTATGCTGCTCCAAACGAAACGCATGTCTCACAATAAAACGCACTTTAGGAAAAAAAGATCCTTAACTTGCTGTTATCTACGCTAATTTGTTATTGTTCATGAAGGCGTGTCTGGCAAGTTGTTATTTTATGGTTTCTGGACTTGCTTGTGATTTATTGTGTTTGAGAATATTTGCAATAAACTAAGTCTGTTAAGACTGACACTATGACTTACCAAACGATGTTCCTGATTAGCCTACACTAATTGATTTCTGAACGGTTACAGGAAGTGTTGAACAGTATTGGCCCACTTTAAGTGTAGCCTTTTAGTTTATTTCTAAGAATAAAATTCTACAACAGAAGCCTAATTAGAAATAAAGGCCTGCCTCAAATACAAGCCTGCCCCAAATAAAGGCCTGTGCTTTGTGCAGCCTAAGTAAATAAATCCCGGCCACAATTTGAGGATTTACGGTAGCATTATTATCTGCAACAGCTGTAGCTGGACCTACTTGTTGTTTAGCGCTGGAGCTAGCAGTGTTGCATATCTGTGTATCAGTGTGCGTCAGCACCCTTGTGTATTCATACAGTATGTGCATGCATGTGTATGCGCTGGGCGTAGGCAGACTGTGTGTTTTTGGAGTGATGTCATTACTGTATTCCAAAAGCCACTGCAGAGCAGGGAGGAGTCTATTGTAACAACCAGAAAAAAATCCAAAGGGAACTGAGCTGAATGTGTTTTGGCATGTTATTGGAGGAAAAGCTAGTTGACTGGGAATGAAATGCCTGCTTTTGTCTCTCTGACATTGTCAGTGAAGCTAAACAGCATAAAGCACTCATATAATCTAAAGCCATTGGTTTATGTTGCATTGAGTGGCTGAGATGAGGGGCCCTGTACCGTTCTTGCAGGGAGACTACAGTTAAAATCTCATGTGCGATGCTGTGTAATATTTATGAAACATTACGACGAGACGACACAATGCTTTCAAAGTGCAGCGAGCCTTGAGGCAGATTCCCTTCCCCCTCCCAGTCGCCCCTTTCTCAGGGAACTGGAACATGAAGAAGAGCTGGCGTGATTTTGGTTCTGGTACCCATCTCCTTTGTTTCCGCCCGTCGACAGGCCAGGCCAATCAGGATATTCAGAGGAATAAGACTTGAACAAGATGTTGGAGAAAACGGAGAGATGTAAATATTTACCCTTGGAGAAATGTCTGCAGTTACAGTAGATTGCTACCCAGATGATGTGTTTGTTTTGCTTTAATCTGTTCTGAGATTAGCCAGTTTTAACATGCTTGTGTAAAATGTAAAATAGGTTTCGACAAGTAAAATAACCTGATACCATTGGTTACTGTAGAATTCAGTTACATTTGCATTCCAGTGTGGCGAGGTAAGCACTTTTACCTGTCTGGATGCACTGAATTCTGTCTGTTTTTTCTGGTCATACATTACATGAACAGTAACTTACCGTGGTAACATTGTCCCACAACTTTCCATTAAGTGAACCCCAGCTTTAGGGAGAGGATTCCATGTCCCATTGCTCTCCCTTGACCAGTGGTCTCCAACCCCGGTCTTGGAGATCTACAGGCTCTCCTGGAATTTGCTGTTACTCTGTACTTAACAAATCAATTAGAGCAGCTGATTACACAGTTAGCTTACCTCACCTGGTTACGTGGGTCTCAATTGGGTGCTAATTTTAAGCTGAAAATGAAAACCAGCAGACCCTGTAGCTCTCAAGCACCAGGGCTGGAGACCACTGCCCTTGACCTATAACTGTGGAGCCCTGAACCACCCACAGCCACATCTTTACTGTTCCCTCGGCTTCTGAACCGGATAATGGTATGGGGCTTTTGGGGTGGTGGGGGGTCGGTGATATGGGGTTTGGGAGCTATTAAGGTAGTTCTGCATTGCTGGTCTAGGTCAACAGGATCTTGCGTAACGTTTTGAGCAGAAACCTCACTTCTCCACACTGTGCCTTGGCATAGGGATACAAATATTGCATGGTTCCAAAATATTTCATCCCTGTTGATAACTTCCTGCGTTGCTTAGTTGCCTTAACGTCATTGACATTCGGGAGAGGAGCTTGGCGCTGGGCTAACTGCGATCTGAAGCACCATCCGATCATCAAGGTAATGTTTCATACATATTGTACGACATATCAGATGATAGATTTTGTCCCGAGTTCCCCTTTAACATTTCCCTCGTCAGCCTGTTTCCTCCATACGGGTATTAAAAAGGACTATGATTTTATCATTCATCGTGCTTAAGAGCAAAATTGAAATTATTATGTAACATAAGGACGCTTTGATTAAAACAGATGTTAACTCGTGCAGGCTTGTATGTTGTACAGCTTAAAAAGTGGGAAATAAAGTGGAATTTTCTGTCCTCTCGAGAAAGCCCTGGATATTTATTAATACAGCTACTGCAATTCCCAGAATCCTACTAGGGTCAGAGGTCATGACTGGATACAGTTCATATTATTACTATATAATAAATACCAATACATTTGTGACTGTGAAAGTCACAAAATATGGGGCTTTTGTTTTCAGATATTAGATGATAGTTGGCCATACCAAAACAGTATCAAATTAACTTAGACGTCATCATACTCTGTGTTATAAACATCCCCTTTGCTACTTCAGCACGTGCCTCCCTTGCTGCTCTGAGATGCTGCAGTAGATAATGGCTAGTATGGGCAGTTCTTTTTGTCTTTCTCAAGTCCGCCCTCAGTCCCCTGGCTGTGGAGATGAGGCTGTGGAAGCCGGACCTGTGTGATGTTGTACTTGGCTGTGTCCTTGGCCTCGCGCAAGAGACAGACAGAGCGAGCATCGACAGAGGAATCCGCCACCTTCGGCCCCTTGTTACCCTCCTGGAGAAGGCGTCGGGAACTCGGCCTCGTCCTTGGGAGTCTCCTTTCGCCGACTTCTCTCCTCTTCATCTTTTCTTTTTCTTTTTTCCTCCTTCCGCGTTTGAAAACTGGGTTACGGCCATGAATTATATCTAATGGCCCCCCTTCCGATCGAGAGCGATACCTTGTCTACCGCGCGGCTGCAGAAATTTGCCGATTGGCTCGCATGTTATTTGCCCGCTACCGTTTACCGCCAACCCACTCTGGGGATGACCGACAGAATACTGGGGCAAAAATCAAACACAATTTATTTTTGTGTTTTGTGAGTCCCCTTAAGAGTTACAAACTAGTTTAGAACCAGGGCAAACTGTAAGTACAGAGCCTTCTTTTCACATATTTCAACATTTTATGCTATTCTGTTGGGAATTTCTGGATTTTATTTGTTGATTTCAGATAGGGTGGCACTCCAGTGCCCACGTTTGTCCTGTAACTGGCACAAGAAGTACCAGAGTTATAGAACCTTTTTTCCCTTTGGTTCTTTTACCATGACACTGCACAGTCCTCAAACTCAGTCTTTTTCTTGGTGGGCAGAGGGGGGGCGGCAGTGTTTTGAGGTATGAAAACTGCCTGGGAGCACATTACAGACTCGCAAGGCTTTAAGTTCCATAACCTGCATGCAAATCAATAAACAGCCCATAAAACATTCAATATATTTTTCTGACTTTAAGCACAGCCAGGTGGATTCCCGGAAGGCAAAATAGTGAAGATACACCATGCGTGAAAGATTATTGGAATGGTTCATTTATGATTCTGAACACTTTGCTTAGCCTGTGTACCTCAGAGCAAAAACTCTGGGGTGTTGATAGTGTATAGCATGCAAGGCAATTGCTTATAAAACTACTAGAATATTCTACTGTATGTTAACCAAAGCAAAAGAAAATACATTTGCTGCTTAATTCCTTTAGAGGGAAATAACTGCTTTCCTGCATTTTAGATGATGAATGAGGTTTTATTAACCACTCACCTTACAGCAGTAAAAGACAGATAGATTGATATTGATATCAAATGAATGTTGAAATTATATTTTTATATTATAAAAAGAATAAACACAAAAGCGGATATGTGCATTGCCTTGGAAGCTAATCTGAATAAATTACCAAGCGCAAATTACTTTGTTGCCATGTCAGGGTTTCCCCCAGAAAAGTTGTTAGGCCAGCGGCCAAGTGTCTTTTTTGAAGGGGGCTCGGCGTGGGCCAGCCACAGACTGATGGCAGCATTAAGGTAGGGCCCTACATGACAGAATCATTTAAAAAAGCTATAACACAGATTCCATAGGGCGTTACATTAAGTCATTGCTAAAAGCTGACTGGAGATATGAAAATATGCCTACGTGATGTGAATGTTGTTATAAATAAGTAATTAATTCAACACTCATTAAAAATATCTTGCACAATGTACAGCCTTGGAATGCTGGGTACATTTCAACAACAACAAAATAAATTAAAATAAATAACATCAAAGTTTTTACACTTTAAGGCCTAGGTGCGTTCCATTTGTTTATGATTGACTCCTCTCTTTCATGAGCACTGGAGGACTGGGTAGGTGAAAGCAAGCAAGTAGTACTGCTACCATGTTGCATTAAAGTATCCAGTAAACGAGTGAAGTCGTTATTTCGATGGCGATTAATAAGTCATGTAACGTTATAGCATATCGAACGTTACATTCATATGAGGCAAGTTTAACGTTACCTACACACTGCTTAAGTTAATATAAAAATAATGTATTTACCGACAAGATGAGGTGATAATGCAGATTGTAACAAGGTTAGTTGGTGGCTTGCTTGGAACGTTAGCTTGTGATAACGTAACTCACCATGTTTCCAAACACCAAGTTAGCTCCCCATGTTCCGAACAGTGCAACTTTCATGACGAATAACTAAAAAGTGTTTTCCAGATGTTTTTGGTGTCTGTGTAAACACAGGGATGATGTGCAGTTATTTTTCGTATTTTATCTATAATTATAATTACAATTCACATCAATCAAAGTGTTATAGTGTCTGAGATAGTCAATAAGCAACCATAATGATAAACCACATTCCTCTGGAGAACAACTACCATTGAAGGGACGTTAATTTCTGGTGGGAACTCACCAAACAGAACATGGTGATTTTTCGATAGTTGGAAGCATGAAGTGCTGAATGACACTCACACTGATCTCAGACCTGCTCTTTTCCTATAGTGCGTTCGTGTTTTAACCAACAAATGTTGCTTCCAACTGAGCCACCCTGTTTAAAAGAAACATCTTAAATAAATTTTTCCTCATGCTTAGACCTGGTGGGGGGTCAACTTAGGCCCGTGGGCCACCGGTCTTGC
Source organism: Conger conger (assembly GCF_963514075.1). NCBI lineage: Eukaryota > Metazoa > Chordata > Actinopteri > Anguilliformes > Congridae > Conger > Conger conger. The sequence goes on along the minus strand of NC_083774.1, from coordinate 12,307,561 downwards.
AATACACTGGCAGAAACCCTGCATGTGCAATGAGCGACCAACCATCTGTTTTTTTTCTTATTTTTTGAGGAAACTAGTATCTGTTCGCTTTTAATGTAATTGATATTTTTCGAGCCGGTTTATTGAAGGATTTGTACTGGCATCGAGCATTGTAGAGTGAGAGTTTCTCTGATGCTCCTCAATTACACTGTACTGTTCTAATTGCTAGTTTAAGGCATTCAGCTCAGTGCCTGATATTTTAAGCACTAAAAGGGCTACATTAAAAAAGAACAACACTGCTAGAGTGACCTGCATCATTAGGTTAATGCACATTAGCTTTTGCTCAGAGATATTTTCGGCAGATATTTACAGTTCACTGTTTTGTAAGTTCAAAAAAAAAAATGTTTTGTACATGTTTTTCTCGGCTATTTTAGGGATGCATAAAATTAATTGTTCATTGTGTACTTTTGCGTTGAATGTTTTTTCCACCCCTTTCAAGTCATTTGTTTTAAATACTTACTTAACCCACTGTATGTAAACCACAAATTAAATTTATTTGGAGTATGACATAAAATGGCGCACCATTCCCCTTAATTGGACAAATTAGCACATGTCTGGAGGGATAAAGACTTGGCATAAGGACTGGCGGAGTGATGATTTGGGTTTAGGATGGGGCATTGATGCCTGGTTCTGCTCGTGGGGCAGGCAGACGGCTAGTGTGGGGGCTGCTCATGCACTCGGGGGGGCAAAAGAGGCGCATGTTGTGTTCATTAAACGCGATTAAGCAATAGGTCAATTTTATTTGCTGGGCTGTGCGTGAAAAATCAACCTTCATCTGTTCAGGGTCTCTGAGTGCTTCAGCCACTCGAGCGTGAAATATGAGCTATTTTTTTATACATGTCTGAATGTCTGATTACGTGTGGGTACGGGCCCAAAATGTCCTCTGCGTACAGTATGTGTGTGTCCTTGTGTTTGAGTGTCTGTATGTGAGTATGAATGGGTGTGTGTGCATGTGTGTGCTTGTGTGCGTGCGTGCGTGCGTGCGTGTGTGTGTGTGTGTGTGAGAGAGAGAGAGAGAGAGAGAGAGAGGTAGACAGTCCGTATGTGCAAATAAGTGAGCAGACTTCCAACTGTCAGCTTAATATTCATTGTTTGTCGGAAGGCAGGTTATTAAAAAATATTTTCGTTTCAATAAGTATTTAAAAATAAGTTCCATTCATTAACCATATATCATAATGTGCATTGAATTTATTTGTATATTTTTATTCATTAAAGAGGTAAAGTTATCTTTGTATGTCTAATACTGTATCAGTAGTACATACATATTAAAATGTATACTATGTATAAATGTATGTAAATGTATTTTAAAAATTCTATATTTTTATTTTAATATTGTTTATACCGTAGTTATTGAACTCCCTCTTCGGTCTTACTGAGGGCCATTTAAACAGACAACAGCATCTTCCTGGAAAATGTGCGTCAGCTTTGCCTGAGCTCTGGCAGGCCGAATAAAACAGGTTAATTACGTTCTTGGCAGGCGGAATTCTTTTTAATATGTATGCCTCATTTTTCTCCATTTTCTGCAAATTTGTTTACCAGGGACACCATATGGGATACAACCCCTTTCCGCACAGCGTCCAGAGATGACGCTCCTCGCGCTAACTGTAAATCCGAAAGGTATCATTCGGGGCCGGGCGGCCACCTGTCCAGTGAGACAGGAGGCCCGCGCTGTCCGCCTCATCTGAATTAATCAAAATGGCCGGAGGAGCCTGCTCCCCCCATACACTGGCTTCTTTGGGCGGGGGACGTTGTGTGCTGCCGCAGTAACGGGGGTTCTCGTGCAGTGTGGTGTGGTGGCTGGGGAAATGTAGATTGTATTCAGGAGGTTGTGGGTTCAGCTCCCAGCAGGCTACTGTCGTTGCACCTCTGGTGAAGCTGGTTTCCTAAAATGGCTGCAAGGAAATATCTAGATATGTAAATTCAAAATGGTTCAGAATGTAAGATAATGATAATAATAATAATAATAATAATAATAATAATAATTAGAAGAAGAAGAATAAGGAGTAGGCACAAATAATGTCATCTGAAAATCTTGAAGAATACTGAAGAAATCTTAATGCTAAAATGTCTATTTAGTTTTCAATTAAAAAGTCATTGCTCATGAGAGTTTAAAGCATCTTTCGGTGTGTGGTGTGGAGCCTTCCTTTCCCCCTTGATTATTACTCTATTTCAGTGATTACGCACCCAGTCGAGTCTGAGGGCAGTATTACTCGCCTTTATCTGAGCACCCCGACACCTCCCCTGTTTTACCTGGATGGAGGGTTGCCAGATTAAGAACACATCCCGCCACCGTGTCTGATAGCTGTCAGGCTCGCGCGAGCGAGATACGAAACCCGGCCTATCGGAAAAAGCCGAACCTCCGACACCTCTCAGGCGATGAAGGAAGGGAGGGAACGGGGGAGGGAGGGATGGAGGGAGAGAGGGAGACGGAGAAAGAGAGGCAAGACGAGGGAAAAGCTGCTGGTGCGGATACCCGGGCCTCCGGGCTGAGCCGCGGGGCTGTCCGCAAAGTGATTTTACTCAATTATCTCAATTAATCACACAGCACGGCGAGAGGCCCTCGGAGCGCGGGACGCCGGGCCCGGGCCCTGCTCTCTGCGTGGGGCGCGGTTCGGAGGTCCTCCCGCTCATCTGTCTCCTCCGGACTGCGGAGGTGCGCCTCGGTCCATCCATCTGTTTCAGGAAAACACACAGAAACAACAGTCGCTGTTTTTTGCATTCTCCGCATTAGCATTCTCCGCTCGCGGCGCTAATAAGACTCAGGCTCACAAGAGCACGGAGGCACGGCGCGGTTGTAAGGTAGTATTGTAGATTTGTATTTAACTGTAACTGCGTTATCTCTTTCCGCTTTGTGAGGTCAGCCGCACAAAACGACTACAAAACGAGATTCTGCTGCACGGGACTGGTCGTATGTGGAGTGTGGTTTTAAACAGCATTTGGTGGTCGTCTCAGGGCCGTTTGGTGGGTAGTGTGGATGTAGCAGCACCCCCTGATGTAGATGGAGGAGGCCGTGGCGTTTTGGGACAGGGCCGCTGAGTGTGGTCGTTGGGGCAGGAGGAGGAGGACGCCGCGGCTTGGGGACGGATGGAGAGTTCCCCACACGCTCCCTCCTCACCATCCCCCCATACCCCCCCCATTCCCCCCTTCTTGCACCCACCGCTCGGCGCTTGTCAGGGTTTGAGGAGGATGAAAATTGATGGGGCCCACAGGCTGTGGCGCTAATTTTAGTTGGAATCACCTAAGTGGTTTGGTTAATTTTCCATCCGCTTCACCCGCCACCCCCCCAACCCCCCTACCCCAACTGCCATTCCACCCCTCATCTCCCCCCCAACCCCATCAACCCCCCCCCCCGCCCCCCCAATCTGTCTGCAGAGCGTAAAGGCAGTGGGAGCTGACAGCAGGAACAGACGGACATTTTGTGCCCAGCTGACTATGACAATAGGGAGTATTTTTAAAGAGCAGGCAGCGGTCTGCACAGCCGTACGGTGGACCAGGGGTTCTCAGCAGAGGGAAACGGTGATTTCGGGAGACGGTGAAAGTCAGGAGGTAAAGAGCCTTTGGATCGTCACAGAACAAAGAATGAAAGGATGGAGGGAGAAAAGGTGGAAGAAGGGCGGCTTGACTGCGGGGTCCTGTCCGTCACCTCCCCGAGTTTAGCGGAGCACTGCCTCGTCCCCCAGGGCCCCCCTCCCCCTTTCCGGAACCTACCGGAGAGACTTTCTGAGCTCCAGCTCCCCGCAAATACCATCGCATGTCAAATCTCCTTTCTTCTTCTTCTTCTTTGGTCCTTTCTGAGGTCTCGGAGGGCTGAGGAAAAAGCTTAAAAAAATAACATCAGCAGTGCTGACTTGAAATAGCTGTGAAGGTGAAAGGTCAATTCACTGTAGATTAATCAAATATTTTGTTTCTTATCACGAATAAGCTTTATATTTGCTCCTATAATCGGTCTGAATTAGTGTTTGACAATTTTGTGCTCAGACTGAGCTCACAATGATAAGGTTTTGGGGTTAGGGAGAGGGAAGGATGGTGCTTCAGTGGAGGTAATTAGAGTGTTTTTTGTAGACACCTTCAGCTTTTGAAGACAATGGAAACCTGTAATATTGCACCCCCCTGACTGAATTTCAATAACTCTTCCGCTTATTCGAGAACATCTGATACGTTTAACCTCAGGGCCTGTCAGTGACGGAGAGTGAGTGCCACCACAATCAGTGTTCTGATTGGCCCCGTACAAGGCAGAAATTCACAACATGTGACAGCTCCATCCATTTTGGGATTCACAAAGCCTCACTACTCCCTTCACAGATCCGAGAACAGTTCTATCAGCAAGTTAGGAGAGTGGTGAGGAGATAAATGATTCTCCTCATTTGTTGATTTGAAAAGGAAACCGCAGAGCTTTGGCACGGTGCTAAGCGTAGTAGCGCATTAGCATTCTCCGCTCGCGCTGCTAATAAGACTCAGGATCACAAGAGCACAGAGGCACAGCACAGTTGTAAAGTGTATGATTATAATTTAGATTTGTATTTAGCTGTAGCTGCGTCGTCTCTCTGTGCTTTGTGTGGAGGTTAGCCGCACAAAACGACTACAAAAAGAGATTATGCTTTACAGGACAAAGTTTTCTGTTTCTGTGAATTGCACGGCTCTACAACACACAGGATGATTTTGAAATCTTTACAAAACAAATGAGCTAAATGAAGAACGAAACTAAAATAAACTACATAGACGTGCTCAAGGGTGGCATTCACAGAGAACTCAACTTAATCTTGTCTCCTGTGACTACGGTTAGAGCTTGCTATCTCTGTCAGTGTTTTATTCAGAGTGCGAACCTGCACTGCCCGCTGTACACGGAGTGCATGTAAAATGCATGTAAAATGTGCTCTTTCAGAGTTGATGGAACATTAATGATTCTGTATGCGTTTGTTGGGTAGAAAAGTCAATAGAGCAAGCACTACTCTGGTAGTGAGGATTGGAAGGTTGATGTTTAGCTGCTGTTCTATCCTTCCGTCTCACCATAATTTGTACAGGAGATGTCCAACTAAATAAACGGTTGGTAAAATATAAGCTAGGCAAGTTGGCATTGAAGCTTGAATGATATTCACGTCTATTGTTTAAATGGATGACAAGCATTAGTGGTTTAATCATTACATCAAAGGTACAGCAGCAGTACAAAGAGAGTGTTGTGAGACTTCAGGATGAATCAGTTCTGACTGTGCAGGTTAAGATTGATTTTTAGGAAGTATTCTACTAGAGATTTATTACCTCAGTATTTGACAAGGTGCTTTTTTCTTTCTTTATTTGTCTTTATTTTCATTCCTGTGGAGAATTAATAATTGTATTCTGAAATATTCTATTAAATAATATCTCACTCCTCATCAACAGAAGTGTAGTCCTGCAGTTGTCATTCTGAGCCATGTCATTGTTATGGAGATGAAGTTATGCACCTCCAGTGCACCATCTCCGCCATCTTTCCCTCGTTTGTCCGATGTGTTCGGTTATTTGCTAACCTGTAAATTAGCTTGTTCTGAGACAAGACCTGTGTGCACTGTGTGCTGTCGAGACTGCACACGCACAGACGTGGGGCCCCGGAGTGTATAGCCGCGTCTCCCGCGAGCCTAAGATGAATTCCGTGCTTGTTTTTACTTAATTTTTTTGGACGCGGGCCCGTGTTGTAGCCACCTCGACGACGCGGTCGAGGAAGTGTCAGAGCTTCTCGCGCGCGGGGTGAACTCCAGGCTTTGGCGAAACGACGCCGTCTGGCGCGTGCCGTGGCAGCCGGCTCCTCTCTCCTCCACTACCTGTACTGGAGCGTGGCCAGGGTTAATTATAGTCACGGCTTTATGTCAGCGAGAACGCACTATGGGGGGGTAGGGGGGGGGGGTGTCACAATGTTGTCACACTGCCATGTCCTGGATGACAAAGGCAAGAATAAGGCATGGGCTTTGAAGTTTTTACCTGTTTAAAATGGCCTCGTCAGCTCCTGGTCTCAACAGCCCCATGTTCTTGCGCTAGAATTTTAAAACAATGCAGATTCAGTTTGTAATTACGTAATAATGTATACCTATCCCATTGTAATTACATAGCTACTACAATGGTATAGGTCTGTAATAAGCCTGCGCTTAAGTGGGATACTTGCGCATCTTGTTGGGAGAGATTTGAAGGTCATTTTCAGATTCACTGTCGAGTTAGTGTTTAAACAATGGTCTGCACATTTGTCAACCTCAACTTTTATATCATAGTTATGTTAAGTCTAAACCCCCTCTTTTATCAAGAGGAGGAGAGGCAATACAGGCATGATTGTGTATTCTGCCCCAGAAAAAAGAAGTCTTCTTCTCTAAAACTTTCCTCCCCATCTAGTTATTTTTAAAATGGCCCACTTCCGCCATTGTTGTGCCATTGTTTTGACCTTATGCAGAACAATTTTCTCAGAGACAAATTAGCTTTCACCATTCACAGAAATGTACGCCATGTAACGGCTTGACGGTTTGCCGCTGAAGTATGAAGAATATAAGGCCGTGCCATGGGGGTTAATAATATTCTGCTTCTTCAACAAGTTCCCAGGGATCCGCGGTGTCCTTGAAACAGACACTACGTCTATTCGGCTGGCCACCTCCGAGCTCGCTGTTCTGCTCTCAAGGCTTTGTGGGTAAAAAAAAAGAGAAAAAAAAGACACCGTCAAACCATGTCTGAACTACTTCCCCTTACACCCTATACCGCTACACGGTAATCTCATGAATAAAATACTTTAGCCTAAATCTGCGTAAACAGAAATGAATATGATAAATACTTGAGTATGTGTACGAATCTACTAAGTGTTAATGAAAAAAAAATATATATATTTTATACTATATTTTATGCATGCACACATAAAATTATAGCAACTTGATGTATGTAAATGTATTCAAGATGTATATGAATAGATATCTTCTACGTCTGTTCATGTACAATAAACATAGGTTTTATGGAATAAAAACTTTCTGGTAAAAAACAAAAATCTTGTAGAATGTTAACTTTGTATTTATTTTTTGATGGCGATGCAAAACACGGATGCATTTGCATCTCTGACAGAGGGAGAAATTTCGGCAACCTGAACGGCTTCAGTTCAATAGCGCGCTATCAGTTCCGCATTCATCCCTGTGAAAACCCAAATCAGACTTCATGCAAGTCAATGAACACCTGGAGTGGCAGTCATACCGGCTGAGCGGTAAGAGCTGGTGTCGAGGGAATGCCAGACGTGACGTGACAGACTGGCAGGACACCAGCGGGGGAGTAATGCGACAGACCCGCCATTGTAACCGCTCGGAAACCGCCGAGCGGCGGAAGAACCGTAATGGCGGCGAATGTGTTATTAGGGCGCTGTGGAATTACTGAGCACTGTGGCTTGTTTATGGGTGTGTGTTTACAGCAGTGCGTATCACCTAGAGTAAGTTCCACCGCAGCACTGGGGATTGCAATTACGAAATTGAGTACGGAAGTAGGGGAGATACTATCCTTGTGATAGTCGCGTGGCAGGAGTGTGTTGGATTACCGTGGTTGTCCCGTGTTTAGGGAGTGCTCGATTGTCAAAGTTATTGTCTCACAATTGTCTTAGACCCCTTTGAGGTTTACAACACCTGTTTGTTTTCCTCCTCTGTTGCTGAAGTCTTAAATACTTCGCCGTACCAACGCACACCCCCCCCCCCCCAATCCCCCCCCCCCCCCAGGGGAGTTTGGGTGCGAGATTAAACAATAAAGGTGACTGAAGAGACGTGGTTGTCGTAGCAGCCGGGGATTATGATTTATGATCGCGCACTTCTTCGGATTCAAATAAAACCGTCCCGGGGTTGCGGTGCCCTCCCGCGGGAGTAATCTTAATGCGCGGAACATTCCGGAAACGCTGCAGTTCTCCCTCTTAAACTGGGGGAAACTGTATATTTTATCATTCCTTTGTGTTGCTTAGGGAGAAGAGACAGGAACAAAGCGTCGCGGCAACGATACCAGATGAAGGGGTCATCGGTGTTAGCTGCAACAAAGTTCCTCTCCTGCAAGGTCTTTATTTTTATCCGCAACAAGAAACCGCTGTTTTTATTTCCGTTATTGTTTTCCCGAAATACGATTCAGCACAAAAGAAGGTTGTACACGCACAAGTTTATCAACTTAATCTTCTCCAGCCTTCACGTGACATTCTTATTTTTTTATTTTCCTTGACTGTGGAATTTTACAGTTCCTTAGAGTGTCCATTTTACCCATTGTTGGGTTATAATGTGTGGATGTCTTTTATTTAATATCTATGCGTGTGTTTATGGTCATATGAACTAATAACTAGCAGTGTAGATTAGATGGGAGCGGACCTGGATTGGAAGGGGGTTCTGCCAAAGCTCTCTCTCTTTCGCTCTCTCTCTCTCTCTCTCTCTCTCTCTCTCTCTCTCTCTCTCACTCTCACTCTCACTCTCACTCTCACTCTCTCTCTCTCTAAAACCTTATTAACCTTATTTGGGATTCCTAGTTATTAAGATAAACATGAATGATATGATGTACACTCACTAAACACTTTATTAGTTAGACCTGTACACCAGCTTGTCAATGCAAATATTTAATCAGCCAATCATGTGGCAACAATTAAATGCATAAAATCATGAAGACGTGGTCAAGTGGTTCAGCTGTATTTCAGACCAAATGTCAGAATGGGGAAGAAGTGTGACAGGGTGATTTGGATATCTCAGAAACTGCTGATCTCCTGGGATTTTCATGCAAAACAGTCTCATAGAGTTTACAGAGAATGGTGCGAAAACAAAAAATATCCAGTGAGCAGCAGTTCTGTGGGCAAAAACTTTGTTCATTGTTAATGAGAGAGGTCAGTGGAGAAGGACCAGATGAGTTGAAGCTGACAGGAAGGTGATAGTCACACAAATATCCAGAAATTACAACAGTGGTATTCAGAAGAGCATCTCTGAACACACATTGCGTCAAACACCTGTAGTGGACAGGCTACAGCAGCAGAAGACCAATAAGTCCAAAAAATAAAGTCTAATAAGTGCTCGCTGAGTGCAACATCTTGTTGTACATACGTCTCCCATACTGCAGAAAAAATAACACTGATTATTTACAGTTCCTACCTTGTTCCTGTTTGTTTGGAGTTTTACAGTACACAGTAATGTTCAGTGTTAAATCAACTCTAATCTTGGACTGAAATCATTGCTCTACTGCAGTTAACAGTGAGCATTTTTCTGTGTAACAGTTAACTAGAAGGATATAAAAGAGGCGCACACTGGCAACACAATGGACAAAATCATAAAGAAAACTATTGCGAAATTGCCGTTTATTCAAGGCAATCTGAAATCAACAGCATCCGGCATAACAGTAAACGGTGAGATCCGAGAGAGCAGTTAGGACGCCGACCAGGACAACACGGGCCCGATACGACACGGAGTCGTGGAGGGCTTTCGTGCTCTAATTTTCGGACACCCCTGTAGAGCGATGGGCTATTTTCTCTCCGCAGTAAAGTCAAACTCTCTTCAGAGAAAGTACGAACACTACCTGGGGTGGAAGCGTCCCAGCGCCTCCCCGGAGCAGCCCGCCGTCCGGCGGGATAGCGCGGCCGCGGCTGCCAGGCGTTTCCTTGGCAGTGGCCGCCCCCCGCTCTCGCTCCACTCCCCCGCCCCGGCCGCTCCTCCCACGACGACCAATAAGGCGGGAAAAAAAAAAGGAAAAAAAAGAGAGGGTACGGAAATGTGTCGGGCGAAACCGCGGTGGTTTTCGGAGGTCCCGCGGCAACGGGGATTAATTACGGAGCGATCCGTAATATCCCGCCTTGGAAACTTTAGAGGTGTTCTCCGCTGCGCTGAAGGTGCAAAGAACAGACTCTCACTTGTGGTACAGGACAAAGACTCTGATCGCCTTCAATTGAATGAGCATTTTCTATGTACTCTATATACAGTACTGTATTACAGTATTTGTGACAGTATATACATGTCAATAAATGATATAAATGCAAGATATGTCAATAAACATTAAATGACATTAATGACATGACAGTATTGACATTACAAATGTATATATTATTACTAATACTATTACTTGAATTATTACTATTACAACTGCTGCTACTACAGTACTACTGCTTAATAATGATAATAATAATAATAATAAATCTGTCATGTCAAAATTATGAAAAACACATTTCTATTTGTAGCTCTTGTAATGCATTTACAGTTGACTCTCCATCTTCTGCGAACGTAATATTTCAGGCCTTTATTCCTTTCTCCAGCCCTGGCAGAATCCTCCCAGCAAAGCACTAATCTGATGTGAAAAGAGGAGTTCTTTATACAGCTGTCAACAGCAGGCCAAATCGGTCCCAGCCTACACACGCAGTCAATTACGACATATCGCTTCCCCCTGATAATACGTAGATGTCACTTAAAAGGGTTTCTTTCAGGGCCCGTGCCGACGTCTGTAACATGAAAGCCATTCATTACCGAGCGCTGCACGCTCTACCTGGCCTGTCATTCTGCAGGAGTCCTAATAAAAGTGGGAAATGTATTCAAACACAGACCATAGGAGTGCTACGACGCCTGCAGCAACCAGGCCTGCGTGGGTTCCAATTCCACCCCTTCACCGCTTCTCCTGTCTTCAGACACAATGTTGTGAACTCTAATCCCTGAGGGCCTTGTTTGAGTGTTCCCCTGTAATCACTCCCCGCTGCCATTCCCAGAAATGCATATTTATGTCCTATAGGTCGGCCAATCTTTGACTTACGAGCGGAATTACATGCAGTGATAATAAATAGAAAATCCCGCTGGAAATAAGATGGGTGTTACATAAAGAATGGTTTTCGTGCTTTTTTTTTTGTTCCTTGTTGCTGTATCTGTAATTGTTGTGTGAAAATGATGCATTTTATTGCATTTTGATATGGACCCAAAGGTTCTTTAGAATGGAAAGTGATTGTTCTTTCTTGTGAAACCAAGGTAAAGTGTATGGTTGGACATACACTCAAATGGTTCTTTGGCTTGTCTCCATAGAAGAACCGTTTTTAGTTCTTCATGGAACCCTCTTTCATTGGTGTGAAGTGTGAAAGAACCATTTTGCCCAACAATGAACCCCTGAAGGAGATAGGGCTCTGCCATGGAATCACACAATTCCTTTTGGAACCATTTTTTGTGAGAGTCTACTACATCCTTTGAAAGTCAATTTCCCAATACTTGGAATGCATAGTAAAACAAGTTTTCATGATTTTCTTGTTCTTTATTCCTAGATCCACCCAGAGTGATTAAGAAAACTTTGTTGGCATTCTGCTGGCATTTATTATACCATGTCTCTCATTTAATGCCACAGATTTAGTGGGATTTGAAATGGACCAAGTCTTAATTTGCCACCTGCCATTGCTCAGGTTTCAGCCTCTGATAAATAATTTGCTCCAATCTCACTGCGCATTTGGCTGAATTTGCCATTCTCAGTGGAAAATATCGCAGTTGGAAGACCTTGGGGCTCTTCAGATTATTATAATATAATTGATATCTGGGCTCATTATAATGTGATTCTGCTGATTGAATGTTTCTCCGACACTGTCCTATGAAGTGTCCACTCAAAATGTGTGAAATGCTAAAGTGCCTGAGGAGACTATTTCGCCCTCGACCATTAGGCAAGAGTGGCCATCGTTTTTTTTTGGGGAGTGTAAAAGTGACCAGCGGATTGGCCGGCGGTCTGCGGCCCCGCATAGCTGGCGAAGGGGCGGGTGGGGAAAAGGGAGGGAGGTCTTCACGGACACGGACGTGAATAGACAGGCTAAAATAAGAAGCAGCCTCGATCCGAGTTGTGGCAGATGGAGGTTCAAAGAATTCTATGGTGCCAGCGCTCTCTGGCCAGCGGTCGGCCAGAGTTATTTTCTGTGGAGGACCAGGGGCCAGTGCGACCAATGAGAAAGAGGACAGCTGCTTTACCATGTAGGCTAATGGCGACAAGGTCACTTTGGCACCATTTTGTGTTCACCAGCCTCAAAGCTGGCGCGGAAAGTTTTCAGTGCGTGGTAACTTCTCTGGGAAAAGTATGTCAAATTTCTGTCTGAAATCGTTTTTTGCAATTTGTGCCTATCCCAAGTCCCAAGCCTATCCTCCTTTGGATTTCTGATGTACATATGGTAGAAACTGTGTGTCGTATAAACATTGGATGCGATATTAAAGATGTTTATATGCTTGTGGCCTTTTTATCTTTGTTTGGCATGAATATACAGCATTGGGTTAATTAAACTTTTTCTGAAATATGAATATTTCCCAAGTATATTTTTGGTTCTTAATTTCCTTAATTAAGTATGAAGTAGCCCTGCGGTCTAGAGTAGAATGATTTAGATTACATTTCTATGATGTAACCAATGATGTCTCACAATTTGACAATGTGGCATCATTAAACTGGGGGAGTACTACTACCATTTTCTTTCAAACGTTAAATTAGATGAAGTAGTAAGAAATAATCACATATTCTCTTGAGGCTTTGTATAATGTACAACCACTTTGCCTTCTGTTGTTATTAGTAATGTCTAAATATGGTACTGTCAAAAAAAATAGCCTAAAGCTGAAGTTGTGAACAAATTAATTATTGCTGCTTCCGGAGTGGTTTCCTCAAATCTTTCTGAAGTAACGGCTTAAATGAAGACGGATTTCTCCAGTCGCCGAGGTTACCGGAGATCTGGGCAGGATCTGGCACGTCTCCAAGTTCAGGTGCCGAGGGACTGGTCAGTATCCCCTGCAGTTCTCGGGGCCCTGGCGTGGAACCTGTCTAGTTTAGATGATTTATGGTTTCAATTCGTGCCGATTAAAGGCTGTCGGGTGTGGGCGAGACGCCTCGCTAACGCCCGCGCTTTCAGAACGATGCGCGAAACGCTAATAAACAACCGCGGCCGTCGTTTTTTGGAGACCCTCTTACAAGCCGCCCCTTAAGTACACTCCTCACCCTCCTAACTATATGATTTACTAGTTAGCAAATCATGCAAGACGACTCTATCAAGGCAGATAACAGAACCCGCGGAGGCTCCCCGGAGGGGTGTTTCTCTGGGAGCCGAAGCTGGGTTATGATGAAATACCGTTGTCACATACATCATTTTTATAGCCGCTAACTTTCTCACTTCTCTGCCAAAAAAAATGGATACGAGCACAAGGCTGTTTATCATGCATGTACGAGGAGAAGAGAAAAGAGTTTGAGCGTATCTGAGTGACAAAGAGCATGCTGGCTGTGTCTAGCCGAAGAAGCATTGTTTTCATAATACTCTTCCTTCAATAAAACGGTCTGTCGGCACCGCGCTTTAATTGGCGTTGTTTAGCCGAGGGGTCTCGTGCTGTATAGTCAATCTCACCCTTTTTTTTGGCGGTGAGAATTCTTGGGTAAGCGATAAGATCAGAAATTCCCTGGTGCGAAGCGATATCTGTTTGGTTTACGGAGCGCAGCTAATACGGCTCTTCTCCTGAGACTAGGATTAGCGTACGGGTCAGTGGCTGTGAAAGTCGCTCAATTTTTTAGCCGTTTTCACTAATGGGGGTTGAGGCTGTTTTTTTAACAATAATTTGATTTATTGTACATGTGCACTTATTCAGAGGTCGGCTGAGGTCGATGTACGTTTTTTTTTTTTTTTTTTTTACTGAGTTCTAAGAAAATCATTCATCAAAATCAGTCTGCCATGGCTGCTTTGTCTTGTTGCGTTTTTCTGTCACTAGTCGGCTGATGCAGTTAGCAGGGTGCTAAGGCCGGTTTGGTCTTTGTCTCACAGGTCTCCAACATGCCATTGGACATTAAATGTAGGAATTGTTCAGAAATGCTGTGTGCGTGACAAATTTTAAAGGCTAGTGTTCGAAACTGTTATTAAGTAGCCTATTTAATATTTCAAAATGGACGCCAGGGGAGGTATACAGTAGAAGGTACTGTACTAACAGCATAACCAATCCTACAGCCCTAAGAAGGGCCTGATTTATAAATGCTTAGCACATCCAACCAAATACTTTCTCTGGGTTTTGTCATCTTGTAGATCCCCCACCTCTCTCCCTGCAGGTGCATTTTAAGCACCCGCTGGATGATCTGGCATCCCGAATAAAAGGAAAAGCCCCTCTGTATCCGTCTCGCTGTGCCGGGTCTTTGGCTGAGAGACGCTTTCATAACGGCTTTTATTATGTCTGAAATGCTGAATTTTATATAGAATTTATTTTTTTACCCCCCCCCACACTTGAATTTGAGTTTCCCTTGCAGAATTTCCTCATTTCATGACTTCCCTGCTTAAATAGATAAAACTGCTTTACTTCGGGGTGTGGTTATGGACTGGTTCAGTTATGCGTGTCAACGCATAGTCTGGGAGAGGACTGGTTGTCAGTGAATAACTGAACCGCTGGGCTGCACCTCGCTAGCTGCAGTATGAGCTGAACGAGTCAGTCAGAACGAGTTTGGTTGAAAAGTATGTAATTTCTCATGTCACCATTGTCAAAGTGATACAATGGAGGGTACCACTGTGACAGGAATATAATATATTGCTGAGGTGCTGTCAATTGTGCATATACCATGTAGATTAAATTGTGTAATTAGGAATCGTCTCCAGGGTCTCTTCATATATTGATCGGAGTTAGGGTCAATTCCTTTTCAGATAATAATTCAGTAAATGTATTCAATCGTAAAAATAATATTCTATTGGGATTTGTCAATTGATGTAATTAACTGTTTGTAGTAATTGCATTAGTGAATCATGTTCAATGCAAAGTGTCAGTCCTTTTGACATTGCCTCATTCATATATGTTTTTATGGACCAAGAGTGTCTATAACCAAAGCATTGAATAATAGGAAGCCAGCTATTGCTAGCATTACGCTACCTTTACTGAATGCAACCTGAAAAAAAGTACCCAATGTTCCCAAACTTACGTCCACTTATAGCCACGTCGGCCTGGACCAGAGTCTGAGGAAGCGCTGCCTTGTCTTAGTCGGACAGAGTGTTCTCCCGCAGGTCGACTCCCTTTAGAATGACTTTGAAAAGCTGGAATGGTTAACGTGCCATCTCACCAACGCCTCTGTGGTCAAGGGAGCGGACGTCAGCGAGTGGCACCCGCGCTAATGACTTGAGAGAACAAGGCTGGCTCTCGGAACATCTTACGTTCAGTATTTTTAGCACTGGTCAATGTTAAGCTTACCTTTCTTCAGGGGACCATTCTTCATGATATCGCCGCTGATGGGAAATTAAGAGAGAAACACTTGAGGGGACGATGGCCCAAGACTCAAGTAGGCCACTCTGCCCTCCACTAATGCTCAACTTTATGACCCCAGAACTTCACTTTCCACTCTTCCTCTTTGTTTTCTGCATTTTCGCGTATTGCTTGGATCAGCTTGCGCTGCCAATAGATGCTGGTCTGTGAATATATTTCATTTTAGTTTGCATTTTTTCTTCGATACATTAATAAGCATCTCTTGATGGCATTCCTGATGGCATTTGAAGGTTTTTTTATTAGAGTTTTTAATGACATTTGACATCAAGCTATGGATAATTGCGGGATGCCGGCATAACAGAAAGGTCGCAGCTGTTTATACGCTCTTCCCCTTGACCTCTCCTCCTTCCCCCAGTCTCCCTGCCCCCCCCCCCCCCCCACACACACCCCATTCATCCCCTCATCCCCCTCCCCCAATCTGTCCATCTGCTCTCATCTAGCCCTCCTTGGGCCTTATCGTTGTTGTTCTCTCGATCTCTCCAGTCACTGTGTTAGTTTTGTTACCGTAAACACAAAACAGTCGGCAAAGGCCTACTTACCCTACCTAAGGAAATATTGGATTGCCTATTTGAGAAGCACTCGATGGTGCAGGGGTGGGAACATATGTGTGCCCTTCCTGACATTTGTTTTGGAAGCCAATCAATCCTGTACACAAGCAGACTGTCTGACTATCATTGGAGGGGAAGGTGTGCCTGTACTCCTCTCACGGTTATACTGACAGGCACGATGCAATGAAATGTCTATTACGCAAAGGGCAGTGGAACCGTTTTCATTTGGACAGAATCGACTGAACCGCTCGTCTTTTATGAAATCATGCCCGGCGTTCTTTCAAACATATTTTGCTCGAGCATGCCTCCTGCTCAAATGTGTCTCTATTGTGTGTTCTCTCGAAATGTGTCACTCTCCGACGGCTCTATTGTGCGAAAAGATTCCTCATTCACAAACTCGTCTCACTCTCTCAAACATATTCCCCTCTTTCAAACGAGTCTCATTACTTCAAACATGTCTCATCTTAAATATTCTCTCAAATGTTTCTCACTGTCACAACTTTCTTTTTCTCTCAAAACATCTTACTCACAGACACTTCTAATTCTTTGACAGACTTTTCAATCTCTGAGACATGGTTCACTTTTAAGTGTCTCATCCGAAAAAAGGTTTATTCACGATATTCGTCACTCGCACGTCTCACCCTTGAAATGTGTCTCACTCTCTTTGAAATGTGTCTGCTTTTATGAAATGTCACAATTGTCTCATTCACTGAAATATGTCTCAGTCTGAAATATGTCTCACTCTCTGAAATGTGTCTCACTATCTCTGAAATATGCTTCACTCTGTCTGAAATGTGTCTCACTATCTCTGAAATATGCTTCACTCTGTCTGAAATGTCTCACTATCTCTGAAATATGCTTCACTCTCTCTGAAATGTGTCTCCTTTTCTGAATTGTCTTATTCACTTGAATATGTCTCACTCTGAAATATGTCTCACTCTGAAATGTATCATTCTCTGACATGTTCACTGTGACAGTTATGCCATTCACTGGATTACTTCAAGGCCTATCAACATTCTAACAAAGACATGGCGTGACCCCGCCAGATTAGAGAGATTTTGTCTGCTGTGAGAGGAAGTAGCGTGCTGGAGGAAGCTCTCAGGTTTGATGCCAGCAGGCGGTGGAATATTTATAGCAAAATATTTCCGATGCCAAAGATCAGGGCTGGATTCTCATTAGTGGATAAATCAGTTGCAAATGTTATGGCTCTAATAGTCTTTTGGGTATTTCTTCAAAAGCCCAAATATTTATACCCAGCAAATAGCAGGGACTCCTTGCAGGACCCGGGTGTGTGTGTGTTTGGGGAAAACACTGACTTAAGTGCCACAAAATAAATGTGAGAAAAAAGGCAGTGCTGGAGACTTGATTTATAAAAAAAAAAACGTCAACAAGATCAAACGCGGTTTCTAATGCCCAGACTTTGGCCAGTGTTTCGAATGCTGCATAATTCATGTCGGGGAACATGGTGTGTCTAATGAGAGCTTTATTTATTTATTTATTTATTTCAAACTGCGGAAATGGGTGTTTGACCCACTCTCAGCGGGGAGAACCAGGAATTACTTTCAAACTTTCGACGCTGTGAAATTCTGATTCAGCTGACATCTTCAGGAAAAGTATACCTTCGTGTATTTAACCTTGAAATGTTGAATTATGAGTTGTGTAGTTCCCTCAAACAATGAGAGTTACTTACCGAACTACAGGTACACTGAACAAGCGGGGTAGGAAGACATTTCTTAAGTGCCTGAGAAAATGCAAATTAAAATGTCAAACTCGGTGTCAGAACATGACTTGAACAGTGTTTGGCTTTTAAGCAAACCATATTATTTATTTTCGTAATGTACTACTTATCCAGTGCACCTTGAGTTTTTCCATATCTGTTTATACCTGAGGATTGCAGTGCAGGAAATTCACAGAGCTTACTTAAGCTGGATTGAGAGGCTTTATCACTTGTTCAGCAACAAATCTTATACAGCTTCACAACCAAACATCCTAATACGTCATTTAACAGAATCCTATTGCCATGAAACACTGCGCTCGTTTCTTTATCCAGATATGTTTTGCGTATTTTCCAAATTTCTTGTGTCTTATCATTCATATTTAACATGCAGGGCATGAGGTTATTCCAGTGTGTACCATTAATATTGAAATCAGGCCCCTGCAAAAAAGTAAAAATAAATAAATAAACGTGGCGGGTTTGCTAAGCCGCAGATTGAAAGCCAAGGGTCTGCACATGCGGTGCAGCTATTAATATTGGCAATCCGTTTATGCTGTAAGTGCTCTCCACACGCTCGTTTAGCATGTTTCCTTCGTTTCTGTATCAAAACTCGCTGCAGAACATACTGGTGCTGAAGGGCTTCAATTAAAGACTTTAAAATGCTGTGTAATTGGTGTGGTAAATTGAGAGCAGGAGCCGGGCGCTGGCATCAGGCTCCTACAGTGGCCGGGCTCTCCGTGTGCAGGGCTCTGATAGCACAGCCCCAGTTCAGACACTTTAAATGAGTCCGTGCTCACGTCTCGCCTCACCTCGGAGGAGACTGGCGTGAAGCAGAGCAGGGGCTGATGCGTACACACATGCACACACACACGTGTACATACAAACACACACCCCCCACACACACACGTGTACATACAAACACACACACACACACACACGTGTACATACAAACACACACCCCCCACACACACACACGTGTACATACAAACACACACACACACACACTCACACACGTGTACATACAAACACACACACACATGGTTACACACTTGTACATACACACACACACACACGTGTATATACAAACACACATAAACATGGCTACACACATGTACATACAAACACACACACAGCTACACAAATGTGTACATACAAACACACACACACACGGCTACACACGGCTACACACGAACACACCCACATAGCTACACACGTGCATATACAAACACACACACACATGGCTACACACATGCACACATACACACACATACAAATATACACACGGACAGATACACATGTGCAAAAAGTGCACACACGGACACACATACACAAACATACACGCACACACAAACACACATACCTAGACATACTGAGTTACCATGAAACATGCATGGGCATACTTCACACACATCAAGCTTATTCTCCATCACACACACACACAGGAAATGAAACGCAGAGGGCAGACACTCTCACACGCACACACACACACAAACCAACCTGCTCTTATAATCTCTGGAGTTGTGGAGTTTGTATTTAGGGAGTTGGCAGAGTGACAGAGGTCGCACTTTTATTCTCTGCCGGGAGAGGACTCTGACTGATGTCGGAGTAGGGTGATGATAACACACTCGGAGCGAGCGAGTCGGCAGGAGGAACACTGCGAGACTCTGCCTGCCAGTTGACAGCGATATCAGCGCTGCCTGCTTGAGCCACACCGTAATGACACACATCCTGACACATTTATTCACAGTCTACAGGTAAGTGGCGTTAATGAGAATCAATAGGAGCCCGGGATTTAGGGACCGCGAGGCTCCCCACCCTGCAGGAGAGTCGCGACGTGGTTACCGCCGCATGTTTTCGGCTAGCGGGTTCTGTTATCGAAGGGTGATTTCTCCCGTTTCACTCGTTCCCCGGCTGTTGTAACGTATCTGAGGCCCGAACCTGCAGCCTTATCTGTTTCCCCAGAAGACAGAGTCAGAGCCTCTTTACAGAGCAGTCCGTAAGTATTTGGACATTTCTTGTTGTTTTTGCTCTGTATTCTAGTAAACAAGCTGAAATAAAACAATCACAATGAGACCGACATTCAGCTATAATAAAATAATAAAAATTTGAATATCCATATTGGGTGAACGTGTAGGAATTACAGCCCTTTTTTGTTTCATCCCACAGTTTTATTTCAACTGTTTGTTTTCTGAAGTATAGAGCGAAAACAACAAAATAAATGTGTCACTGTCCAAATACTCATGGACTGCACTGTAAATATCTATGTTTTTTAAAAAACAATTTAACAAAAGCTTGTAATTTAAACAGTAATTGAGAGTGAAGTAGGCTACAGATGCATTAATTACATAAAAAGTGACATAAACTAGTTATGCTGTATGCAGGCACCATTTTAAATAGATGTTTTCAGTATTGTTAAGCGCTAATAACCAACGTTTAATTAATTCCGGCTGAGGGGAATCCCACAAATCACTAAAGTAATGCTGTTGACAGTCACCTTCTGAGTTGATAGACGGATTGCGTAACAGAAATTTTTCAATTAGCTATCAACTAAATAAACAGCAGTATGTCAGTGAGTCAGAGAGCTTGCTTTGGAGCAGTACAGTAGCTCCAACCCCTGCTGTGTAACCAAGGTGATCAGGGTTGCTGATAGGAAGAGTCATCAGTGCACTCACCATGCACACCGACATTCTGTACATTTCTGCATAAAGTAGATTATAGAAAATAAAATTACAAACAGGGCTGTGACATTGTGGCTTAGCGTGTCCCCGTCTGTCCCTTTCAGCTGCCCTGGAAATACGGACTGGCTGTGTTGTTCCAGCACACCATTGGCCAAAGAACGTCATGCGACTTCCTACAGACACTTCCAATGTCCTCACTGTGCCAGACAGTAGTCAAAAGAGCTCACCCTGACACCGTTGTTATTTATATTTTATTTTGAATAATAATGCTAAATGATGCCTGTAAACACAGGATCACACAAAAGTAGTGTTTGATGCTAATCCTGCTAAACGTACAATGGCAGGGGCCAATGTAAGGTGTTGCATCCTCGGCCGGGTTGCATTGAGAACATCTGCCAACCTTTAGTCCAAACCTCCCAAAGCTTCCGAGCATGCCAGGGGCTGGTTCGGCCCCCTCGGCATCATGGGAGAGTCTGAGACGCAGTGCATCGGCCTATGGGCAGATGTTGTGTTTGGTGGGGGTGGGGTGGGGGGTCAGGCAGGGGTTGTTCAGGGCGGTTGTCGCAGCGGAGTTTAAAGCCGCTCCCCTCAGGCGCGCCGTCCTGGAACAGACGCCCTCCGGTCGGATTAGAGACCCGGCCCGGCCTCCGTCAGAGAGGCCTAATGAATGTTTCAGTGCAGCTTTTTGATGTTCAACCGCAGAGCCTGTTCAAATCCCCCGGTCTCCTGAGCTACTGCCAGCGCGAGTGCACGACGCTCACTCTTCCTCTCTCTCCCTCCCTCTCTCTCAATCTGTCTCTCTCTTCCTTTCCCTTTCTTCTCTTCCCTCTCCTTTTCAATCTCTCTTTCTTCCCCTTTTCAGTCTCCCTTATTTCCTCTCTCTTATCGGTCTCTCTCCCTCGATTCAATTCCATTCAAATTGCTTTATTGGCAGGAACTACATAGCTAAATATTGCCAAAGCATACACGCATCTCTCTCTCGCCCTCTCCCTCTCTCTTTCTCCCGCCTTCTCTCGCTCTCTCCGTCTCTCTCCCTCTGTGTTTCACAGTGATATCTTGTCTGATAACAGAAGGTGCCCCAGGCGGTGCAGATACTGACCCCTGAGGTTATTCCTCTGGGTTGGAGACGCCTGTAGGACTGCAGTCTCCCAAACATCTGGCAGTGCTGGATTTCAAAAGACTTTTCCTCCCAAACCCGTCGACTCTCTGCATTCTTAGAGAATTTTTGTAGCGCTTTACAGACGGATGCACTTGAAATGGTACTCTTTAAGATTCAACAGCAGTTCTTCCACACTTATCTCTTACACGTTAGAGCAGCCTTGTCAATTTGTCAATTGTGAATTCATTCAAGAACACTACTAGTTTGTCCCAAAACAGTCCTTTCTCACAGTGTGAAACTCATCACAAACTTAATCTGAATGTCTGTGTCAAAACTCAGAAACACACACCAAAGCCTTTGGCAGCTCCTGACGGTGAAATGCACTTTACGGTGTGGACATTGTTGGCAGGGGGGAGTTTATTTCTATCTGGCAGCCATTGACATCCTACCTGTAGGCCATTTGTTTGCGATGATTAAAGCCTGTTGGCTTCTGAGCAGACAGAGAGAGACAGCAGTACAGATCTGGGGAGAAAGATAGTGAGAGAAAGAGAGAGAGATAGATTAGTAGTGAAGAGAGAGGAGGAGAGAGAGAGAGAGAGGTAGCGAGCGAGTGAGCCACTGTCCGCTTGCTCTCTCTGCACTGTGGGAGGCGAGGGTACTGCCCACTCGCTGACTCAGTAAATGCTACATTTGCATAATTGTCCATTTAATTGGAGAGATAGAGGCGAATAGCATTGCATTATTGCAAGCCTGGGACTCCGCATTGGTTACATAGATTCAAGGGATGAGAGATTACAAAGCAAGCAAATTGCCAGCTCATGGCTTTTTTATTTCTTCCACTTAACCTGATAATTGTGCTGTTAATAAACCTTTTCATGCGCGCACAAACACACACACACACACACACACACACACACACACACAAACACACATACACACACACACACACACGCAGTTTGTCAGTTTAACTATTTAAGAATGTGAGTCAGGTGATTTTGAATGTGCAGTGTACATTAAGCAGGTGGATCTGCCAGTGTTAACAAAATCATGGCCCTTTTTTTGTGTAAACAGATGTAACCACATTTATATCTGGTCTTTTCTGTATCTGCTTCCCTCCCCAAAAATGAAAAAATGAAAACTTATTAATAATGATAATAATAACAATAATAACAGACCCTTCCTCACACCCACATACTCCCTCTGCCCTCCCCAGATACAGAAACACCCCCATCCACACGCACACGCACACGCACACACCCACACACACACACACACACACACACACACACTCACACGCACACCTCTTTCCCCAAACACACATACGCACACACTCAGTGTTGATTTCCCTGGCCTCAGCTGGAGTCTACTGAAATCTGCCACTGCTGAACAATTAACTGGGGAAGTGTGAACTATAATTAATGTAATTAATATTTTGTGCGGGAAAAAAAAAAATCAAAGCAAGCTTTAATTGAATGAAGCGATGGGTACAGGTCAGAGGAGCAGAAGAGGGACAGGAGAGGATCTCACATCGGATTACCGCTCCCCTCTGCTTGTACTCTTCCACCCCCCCCCCGGCAACCAAACACCCCTCCACCTCAAACACATCTATCAGCTCTGTAGCTGCTGCAGCAGCCAATGCCTTCTACCTCTCTCCCGCAGAGTACTTTATACAAACACACAGGCCCTGCTTCTGTAGCTCTGTGTGCGTGTGTGAGGTAGAGATTCTAATTCCCGTTTTCATAGCTTGGCTCTTTCACTCGTGACTGAGTTTAGTTACGTGTGGCTTGGAGAGTGCTTTACTGCACCACACTGCTGGCTGCACTGAGCGGGACCCTCTTGCCCCCAGTTTTTGCCCCCCCTCCCCCTTCTCCCGCTGCCCCACATCGCCCTTTGAAAGCGGGCAGCTCGCCCGCCGAGTCCAGGGGGCGAGAGAGCCTTCGCCGTGGCGACAGTGGCCGGCCTCTGATCCGGCCCTGTCTTCACCCCGAACTAGCTGGCTCATACCCCCGGCTTTGAAAGAGAGAGAGCTGCCTCTGCCACGGCTGCCTTTGAAGTCTTCTCCCCCCCCCGTCCGTGTCACGGCCCCGCCTCTCCGCCCCTGTGGCGTCGGGCACGAGACGGCGGAAGAAAAAGGTTAATTGGCCGCCGCGCGTCTTTACACGCGGCTCATATTTCAGCCGCGGTTTCCCGGCCTGTTGACGGTCCCATTGTTGAGCTCCAGGACGAAAACACAGGGGAGAAAAACTAAAAAGCCATGACAAAATTGAGGAAATATGGGGATCGTCCTCTTACTTGTCTCAGGCTGAGTGTAGAGGACTGGAAGCTACATGGAGCCGGACTGATCCCAAGTTAGTTCGGGAATGGCGACCTCCCTCCCAGAGGTGGAAGGGGGGCGAGGGGGGCGGTCTGTTCCCTGCTCTCCAAGGGGCTCAAGGCGACTCTCACCTAAACCGTTATAACGGGACCGAATTAACATTTTTATTTATAAATCCCAAGATTTATATTGGCTGTCTCATTGAGAATGCATGCATATTAATAAAGAAGCCCTTTTGCCACGCACACCAGAAATAAGTGTTAGTCCTGTGGAAGGAAATCGAGGTCACAGAAAACTGGTTTTGGCCTTGGGTTAATCCCGTCATGGTTCCTGGCCCCTTGCACACACACCTGCCGCATTTCAACCCAACCGAGCAGTGGCCATTGCCCCCCAAAAAAAGAGAAAAACCGTTTGTAACGGTTTTACATTGTACATTGTTTCTTTGGAGTTATGCAAAACTACATTATCAGGGGATATTGAAATGTGCACGTTCACGTGTTCGCATTTGCAGATTATGTATGCATTTTAATGTATTAGGTCTGAGGTTCAAGTGCGTGTCCGACGGAGCCCGATTAGTCATGTGCACAGACTTTCACAAAGGATGTAGGTAAAGAGGGAAGGTGTGTTTTCTGCCTCGTACTGAGATGAATCAGCCCGTGCGCACCTAATGAGAAAAGCACAGAGAGTAAATGGGAGCCTTCTTAAATCTATTCACCCTCCTCCTCCCCACCGCGGCTTTGTCGAACAGCATCGGCGGTGTAAGTTCTCTTAATGGCGCGCAGCCTGTTAAAGGTAGGCGGAAAGGCCAGGGGCATTATTCTTGCCTGGCTTCGGCCTCAGAAGCCTCTGCGAGTTTCGGGTAATTTTAGTGAAGTACACTTACCGTAAGTGGACTCTGCAAAACCAAAAAGCAATTGCAGTACATTTTTCTGCGATGAAAATGACATTTTGTAAGCAACAGCGGCAGCGGGGAGAAAAGAAGAAGTGGTAATAACATAAATTGTTGCCATTTCGCCCAGCCGGCAATCCATTCCTTCCATTTCCACACTAACATTAATACCCAGGGAGGCCTTTGTTCCCTAAAAAAAAAAACTTTCATCAACAAAAGCCGCTTAATAACTAAAACCTGTATGGCATAATGCGAAAAGGCACAATAAAGAGGCTTTTCCCCTTCCTTTTTTCATTTCGCTGTCTTCATGAACTGGGTGCGTGCACCGGCCACATCACCCGGTGTGTTCCTGGACACGAGGTTCCCGCCAGATGAATCGTTGTTGATCAGGAAAAATATGATTTCACTGATCCTTTATTGTTTCACTGTCACTCCGACAGCGTATTACGGAAGCGTTCACTTCAGCACACAGATGCTTTCGGAGGAAAGTGAACGTGGACACGGCTGTACCATAGGTGGTCGTTTTGGGCTGCGTCTCTGCGGTTTGGTTGTATCGATTTGTCAGAACAGTTATAGCGGAGGTACAGCAAACAGCGCAGGCATGAGGTCTTTATGTTTCCGCCATTATCCGTTGACCAAGGATTTGTTGAAAACCATTACATTGGTTCAGATACCGCCCTTCTCTGGTTGCAGTTGCAGTTCCCTTTTCCATATTTCAAACTGAGACACATGGTTTAGATTCCTTCGCACATAGTTAATAATCCATGTAATTAACTACAGCTTTAGACCCCTCTAAATACAGATAGGAGGTATGCAGCTTTTGGAAATAACAGACATTTTGGGTCCTCCTAAGCAAGGGCTAAATCTAAGTACCCTGCAGAATTGAATACAGAGAGAGAGAAGCCAAGTGCCTACTTCCAGACTTATACTGTATGAGCCCCTTATTATCTCATAGGAGATGGCTGTCGTAATGATTAATACCAGACAGACCTCTGAGCATTAGCTAGCTGTTGAGGGTAAGGTTTGCTCAGTAAAAATGTTGTATTCTGAGCTGGGAGGGAACGGGTTTTTAGGAACGGGCTGCAGAATGTGGAGGACAGGATTTGGTCATCTGATAAACTCGACCCTTTGAACGCACCGAACTGTCAGTTTCTTGCCACCTGGGGTTTTTCTGAGTGAAAAAGTTGGGGTAGTCTGCATGTTCGTTGCAGGTACTGGAACTTTCTACTCGTCTGTCAATGACTGGGCTAGACAAAGCGGCATCGCTGCTCCCACTCACAAGAACAGACATTACATTGCATTAGATTGAATTACATTACATTTCGTTTACACTTTTATCCCAGGCATCGTGCTACACAGACCAGGTGCGTGCTATTCCACCCCAGCCCTCTTCACGCCCGGCGCACGCTGCCCGCTGCGTCCTCCGGAGGCTCGCTCAGAGCAACAGTCATTTACAGGAAATGGCCGCTCTGTCAACAGCAGCTCCGCGGGGACCCGGCGGGCCGTCGCAGGCGCGCAGACAGGGGAGCGCGGCGCGGCGTCTCCGGGACGGGCGGAACGCCGGCTACGCGCTCCCGTAATCAGTCACCCAGGTGTCAGGAACCGACGGGGTAGAGCCAAGGACGTGCTTTACTCCATCGACTCCTGACACTCGGCGGAGCGAGACTTCTCCGCTCCAGAAGTGTCGGGGAAGCGGGGGGGGTGGGGGGTGATGGGGGGCGCTTGTTGTTTGTGAATGGTTTGGCAGACGAGCAACGGAAAATAAACCGCAATCTACATTGACTTCTCGGTGAAAGAGCGCGCTGACGCCGGTGTCAGATTTGGCGGCGGGTTTTTCTAAGCGACGGGACCTGAATGAGGATTCCTGTTGGGCTGACGGAACGAACGCTCGTTTCGATACTGACGTGGGCGAGCAGGTGACGCGATGTTTAGAAAGCCCTTCCTTCATAAACATAACAGGCGATACGTAAGGCCTCGGCTATGGCGCTGTAGTTACGGTGAAGCCATATTTTAAATGAGCAACACCCTCTTTCCAATTAAACTGTCCGAAGTCCCTCTCGATTGGGGTCTGTTCTGAGATTATTTGCCGACTAGTTTAAGAAAGTGCTTAATTTTACAACTTTTACTGGTTCTTATTCTGATGGGCGCTCGAGGGTTGATTTCAGGGATCCGCTTTCAAGGCATAACTCTGCTGCAAGCAGCGAAATCGGGTTGAATATAACGGAGGCTCCTGCCTGCCGTCGGTGATTTGAAAGCCATGAAGGACCGGTGTGCATAAGCCCTGGGACTCATTACAGGAAACACAAGCCCAGTGCACATCGCCTGTGTGTCCGCCGCTCTCCGAGTACGGCTGACACGCGCGGCTCTGTTGCTTGGAGACCGCGGACTCGGGCGAGGGAAGCGGGTCTTCTGGGGTGTCATCAGTTCGCCGTGGGGGTCTCAGCTCACCGTGCGGAAAATCCTCACTTTATTAAAACTCGCTGTAAAAAAAAGCTGAATTAAGAACTTCCTGTATGCTACATATGCCACTGCGTCAGGGCGTTCGTCTGTTCGCTCAACGCTAACGGGACCCTCCAGCAAAGACCAACGTTTTCAGTTTGCCACCCCGCCCCCAATTTGCTTGGTAAAAGCAACTTCATTACCTTCTAATCTCCCAAACAGACAGGAGTGGTACAGCGACCGGCTCGCCTTAAACCCTTTGGAACCAATTGGTGCAGGGGAGCCCGTCCCCCAGTCTTGGGCCAGCCCCCGGCGGGATGCGGCTCAGCTCATTAGTCGAATCCCCGGTGTGGACCCCAGGCCCCTCCCCCCACCCCCAGGAGAGCTAAAGAGCGAAACACTCCTCTGACTTCCTTTTCCTGTTCCTCTGCCTCACCGCTTTCTCCTTTCCATTTTTTCACGTGCATCAGCAGTTTTCGGGCTCCACCTCGGCCTGGTGTCAGAGCCTCTCGTTTGCATGCCCCGCGGAGCTCCCTTCTGGGAGAGTGCGCCCCCTCCTGGCGTGTGTGGGGACTGTTATCGCTGTGTTAGTGAGGTCCCGGGCCCTGGCTCTTAACCGTAAGGGAGAGTTTGCGATTTGGCATTTCTCTCGTATGCAGAACGAGAGTTTTCCCTTTCTAAATACGGACGGGGAAACCGACAGGCCGGCGCTTAACCAGAATTGATCTTTTCTTTGCGTTTAAAGGTGAGCTTCTTCCGTGCTCTTATCAATGGGCTCCCCCCTCAAATGGGTAAACAGTCCATTTATTATTAACTTGAATATAAGGCAGTTCATTAATCCTTTGTGACAGTCTGTCTACTTGTTAAGGCAGCCAGGTCCTACTCTTGATAAGAGAATGAGGGAGAATTATTCTCACACTCGCATGTTTAATTCAGCAGATGCCGCACTGCTGTTCAACACGCAACCCCTGCCACGCTTTTTATGGGTTTACCACGTCGTCACATGCGTTTGGGGTTTCTTTCAACAGCAAGGTGCAACGCACAAATATCAAGACGCACGGCTATGTAATTTCTTTGCCTTTCAGAAAGCCTTCATTAAGTTCAAAGTCAGCTCCTGTGTTGTAATAAACTGAAACCGTTCCAGGTAACCTCTAAGTCAGTTGTGAAACATTCTCACAATATTGTTTCTCTGATTCGCATTTTTAGTGTACACCTGAAGCCGTAGCAGCTGGTTAAGTTATCTAAGAGCAGTGCCTGACTTGAAAAGTTCCAGCCATTGCTATTGTTATTGTTTTGTTACCAGGGCGATGCCCTCAGCCAGTGTGACTGTACTGCAAGCAATTAACAGCTTACACATTTGTTCAGCTGGAGCAGTACTGGAGCAGCCCAGGTTAAGTGCTTTTCTCAGAAGTCCGACAGCAGATACCGGTCTGGGATTTGAACCTGCTGTCTTCCAGTCTCAGGTCAAGTTCTTTCAACACAAGGCGCTGGGCTCCCGCTCTGTGTTTTGGCGGAAAACCCCGCCCTTGGGCTCGGCGCGATTGTTCCGCGCGGTCCGGCCTGCCGCGATAGTCATGCTTTCCGCGTTCGACCGAGGGAGGCGTGACGCCGTGCTTGTTGCTCCCTCGCGCGGTTTCCCTGTGGACCAGGCGTGGAGGCCTCAGCTCCTCTCTCCCCCCGCTGCAGGCCTGTTGTGTAACTCCTCTGGCTGGCTGTGTTTGTCAGCCAGCTGCTGGAGAGCTTGTCCTGACATGAACCCAACAGGCGAACTGAGTCACCCTGCTTTAGGGTGGGTGGGTGGGGAGGAGGGCCCAGACTGCCAGACATGCACCGCCCCCCCCCCCCCCCCTTCCGCACGGGAACCTCCACCCAAACAGCCGCGAGGTCAGAGAGAGGCACATGGAGATTATGACCCCCCCCCTCCCTCTCGCCTCAGATGGCGTAACGTGACCTCGATGTGAGGATATCCGCGCCAGACCAATAACCGTTTTTTTTTTTACCAGCTCGGCAGTTCTTGCTCTGTTGTTTAGAATATTTGCGAGACAGAACAGTTTGTTTTGCCCTGGGTAAGAAGATTTTGTTTAGCACGGTGTATTTCTCTTTTATAATCCTCCGTTTATTGTCTAACACGCCCTCCGAGTCTCAGTAGAACTACGCGGTCCTGTTCTAAAGCAGGCCATACCGCGCACACAAGCCCTGCCTGTTCGATACTGTATCCACACCACTTCCTGTCCTGACTCCCTGCGTCTGCCAGCCTGGGCTCTGACCTCTGTAATCCTGGAATAATGGCTGATTTCCTTTCATTAGTACTGACATGCTATCTTCTTAAAGCAACAGTCTGGAGAGATTAAGGGCTTTTTTCATTGCAGTTTTCTTAACAGTGTGTGGTGTGGCCGAGTGGTTGAAAAGCCGGGAACGTAACCAAAGGGTTGCCTGGTCACATCCTGTTCAGGCACTGTGCTTATAGCCTTGAGCGAATTACTGTACTTTCCTCACACTGGATCACTGTACTTATTCACACTGGATCACTGTACTTTCCTCACACTGGATCACTGTACTTATTCATACTGGATCACTGTACTTTTCTCACACTGGATCACTGTACTTATTCATACTGGATCACTGTACTTTCCTCACACTGGATCACTGTACTTTCCTCACACTGGATCACTGTACTTATTCGCACTACTGTACCTTCCTGACACTGGATCACTGCACTTTCCTCATACTGGATCACTGTATGTTCCTTACACTGGATCATATCAGTGCTATATCCAGCTAACTGGAAAACATTTCAAATAAATGTCTCTCTGAAAAAATATGTGTGCTAACCAAATAAATTTCAATTGAATAACTTATTCTTATTTTATTTTATAACTTTTTTTTTACTGTTTCAGATGTAATTTAGATAGCAGTAGAACATATGTTGTAAATATTGCTAAATTCAGGCAGTGGCATTAAACCCCTGCATGTTGGCAGATTTACAGTATATCAGTAATAATGTCACTATTGATATGTGGTGTGTGCATCGTCCATATTGTTGTAGTTGTGAGTTATAATATGATATATTTCGTGCCAGAACAGCACACCTGTGCAACCCATTTCTGTGTTTAATCAGATGGACTCCCAGCATGCTTTGTGCTCAACTCTGCCCTGCTCCTGAGTGACACCTGCAGCTGGGCCTCACCTGGGTCTCACTCTCTTACACACCTGCAGCCCCCCATGTTATACACACACACACACAAACACACACACACGCACATACACACACACACGCACACACACGCACATACACACACACACCTGCAGCCCCCCACTTTATACACACACACACACACACACACACACACACACCTGCAGCCCCCCATGTTATACACACACACACGCACACACACACACACACGCACATACACACACACACCTGCAGCCCCCCACGTTATACACACACACACACACACACACGCACATACACACACACACACACACATACACATGGACACACACACTTGCACAAACACACACACACGCATGCACACATGCAAACACACATAGACAGACGCACGCACTTACATGCACACAGACACACACGCACGCACGCATGCAGGCACATGCACACACACACACACATACTGTACATACACACCCATGCACATAACACTGGAGCACATACACACCCACATATGCATGCACACACACACACATTTAAACATGCACACACTGAGAGATCTCTCTCTCTCTCATACACACACATACACAAGCAGGCACTCACGCACACTTCCAAGGTACCTACCGAGCACTTACCAGTGGCTGAATTATTTAGGGGCAGTATGCCGTTCCAAATCCTGAGTGTACTTTCAGATGAATCACTGAGTGTAGATGAACAGAATCACCTGCACCAAAATGGCCACGGTCACCTCGACAATAAAACAGGACCGTGCAGGAGCCAGCACTGAGGCCAGCGGCCCCTTTAAGAAGGCAGCGCCTCTTTACGGTCGAATAAAGCGAGACGGATGCTATGAAAAAAGAGAGAGGGAGAGAAAGAGGGAGTACGCAGTAACGAGATAGACGAGAGCAAAAACACACCGAGCGTCGTCGAGGGGGCGGGGGGTTGACCTCGGACGCTCATAAGCTTAATTCGACGTGTGCGGTCAGACGCGGTCGAGCGGTTAACCCCGTGACCGACCCCGCCCGGGTTCCTCGGTGCGGTAACTTCGCCGCGCGCCCGTGCCACAGACCTGGACGCGCTTGGTTAATGTTTAGAATGGCTGGCCGTGTCCTTGGCAGCCCTCTCTGTACTCCCCAGGCTGTGTGTGAGGCCCTGTCCGCTCTTCCTGAGGTATCTCCTGAGTGGACCTTTAAAATAACCCCTTCCTCCCAGACAGTGCAGGCCTGTAAAGTATTACTGTGTGAGACACTGTATCCCTGTCTGCACACTGACTGTGCAGAGGCGTGCTTTTACAGTGTAGTTCTGTAATGTGTGTCTGTGTGTGTGTGTGTGTGTGTGCGTGTGTGTGCCTGTGCGTGCACGCATGTGTGTGTGTGCCTGTGAGAGTGAGCTTACGTACAAGCAGAGAATATGAAAATCAAAAAAGTGAAGGCTTTATTCACACAAAAGTGCAATTATTTTCAATGTGTCCCAAAACTTGAAATGCAATAAAATATATTTTTAAAAACCCTGACATGCCATCATAATCCGGGTTCTGTACAGTACATAAATACACGCACCAAGGTAAAAACTGAAACCCTGACATTCCTGTAGTTACTGACATAGGCCCATTTTCAGAAGGAAAAGCTGCACTCCAATGGCTAAACCTCAAAAAGAAAATAAATAAAGGAAACAGCATTCCTTTAAACCCCTTCCTTTCCACAGTCTACGTGCTGACATTCCCTTGTAAGCTCCTGCATATCCCATAATTGCTGGACACTGGTAAAAGTGCACGTCAGTGTCGGTCATGGAAACCCAGAGGACACGCGTGCTACAAAAATTGCAACAGATGGGGAAAAAAAAGCACAAAATGAGATTTTTATATAGTTTAGTTCAGACGTTCATCACCAGTGTGCACCTGTAGGGCACACCATTTAAGATAGAACCACGTTCTCTCTTCCAAACAAGCCAGCACTATTCCCACTGGCACGTCTGACCTTTAACTATCTGCTAATTTATGGTGCTGGTACGTTAAACAGGTTGAAACACATGCATACAGGCTATTTTATCCCACATTCTCTGAGGCAAGCAGCCACAAATCCCGTGTGCCAATCGATCATAAATGTAGGTACACTGTAGGCAATTAGAGGTAATGTATTATGCCTGTGTTTATTAAATAATGAATTAGTAAACTATTAGTTAGCTATGTGTTTTGACGGAGCATTTCAGTCTTAACCCTTTCAGTCCCAAGAATGCTATATGGCTCTCAAGCGTAACTACCGTAAAATCCCAACCGCGCCATCTGGCCCCCTCAACCTTATACAGTACTTTTTCAACCAAGCAAAATGAGTGCTATGCTACTGTTTTGAGCCTCTATTAAAACCCTGCTAAATTTTCTCAGCTTTGTCAATTTTCTCAAGCAAAGCCAAAAGGCCTTGGGATTTTGGTGGAGCCACTTCACATTGGGCTGGGGACTGAAAGGTTTAAGAAGATCTGAGCGGCCTTAGAGTTGTGCAGTTTCAGACTAAAGCCCTCAGACAGACGGCCTAAGTGTGTGTTTCTATTGATGTTTTCCCCTCTGCTTGTGGCTCTGTTTTTAAAAAGCTGCCATCCTGCCCTTGCACTTAGGAATAGAGGTATTTGATCACGATAAAATAAATACATAGTTATTACTTACTTTGAATTACAATTCAAAATGTACGCTGGCTTTCATTAACTGGCACTGGGTTGAGAGAGCAGGATTGTGGCAAACTGGAAAAAATGCGTCTTTGCCAGGCCAACACCTCGTACCAGGGAAATGATTAGACAGGGAGGTGTGAGAATGAGGTGTGAAGATCAGAGAAAAGAGGGGGAAGGGGGTGGTGGAGTGGGGGGGCAGAAGAGGAGCGATTTCAGAACTGAGGGGTCTGTCCTCACTTTTAGAGCAGCAGCCTACCTCTATGAGAGGAGCAGCCTTCTCACACAGAAATAATAACAATAAACGATTGCTAATAATACTACTTCTATGAATAATAATAATCATAATCATAATCATAATAATACTGTATTAGATATTGTATTGTTGTACTCTGGGTATTCTAGCTGCCAACCATGGTATTCAAGTTGATGTATTCTTCACAGGTTCCAATTGTATCTACATGGACTCGGAACCGTACTGTCCTCTAGGGTCCTCTTCGCACTTGTTCCTGTCTACAATCTGCAGGGCCTCCTTGCTGTGAGGCGATAATAATAATAATAATAATAATAATAATCATAATAAATCATAATAAATCATAATCATAATCATAATCATAATAATAATAATGTTATATATAATTGAAACAATTTTAACATTCAATTAACCCGATCTAGTTCAAGGGTTCTTTGTCAGGCAAAATGGTTCTTTGTTTGGGAGCCATCACACCTATGATTCCATAAATAACTGAAAACTATTCCTCTATGGAGACAAGCCAAATAACAATTATAAACAATTTTCCTACGGTGTACGTTTTCATTTTGGTATGATTTTAATTCCCCCTTAGAAGGTGGGTGGACTGGTTGGTGGGTGGGAGATCTCTCTGGAAGTGGAAAGTGGAGAAGAGGAGTGCGGGCAGAGGGAGATATTTGCCCCTCTGCCATCCATGTCTTTTGTCCGTGGCTCCTTTCGCACATTGAGCAGGGCTGTGAGGTTTACACAGCCACAGCAATGAAGGGATTTCCCCCTGTGCAGTGCTGTGCTGATCCATCAAACCACTTCAAGATAATCCAATTGAATGAAAGATACATAAGCCCAGGGAAATGTGACATTGTCTTCTGTAACCTGGGGCACTTATACAGAGTTTGAGAAAGGAGCTTTTTTTTTTCAGTGGTAAAAATATATAGCCAAGTCGAGATTCTATTTTTAACTGACATTTCTGTGAAATCGCTACATGTCAATTATTGTGTTTTTGTGTTTAGTTTGACTTATTCATTGATTTTGTTAAGTTTGATTTAGACTAAATCCACATTAAAGTGATACTTACGAATGTCAGTGGTGAAAATGTCACTTGATGCGATCAAGGTTTCATTGTCGGCGGCCGAATCTCAATTCGACGGTGACGACTCCGGAAACCTTCCGCGTTGCTGGCGTTACCCGCATCGCTTGGGGAGCGTTACCCGTCCGCCTGGCCTTTTTCCGTGTGCGGCGCACAGCCGCTGCGCCAAAGTCAGCAGCAAGGTCGGGTAGAAGGCACCGCAAGGAGCCGGCGCTCTGAACGGGCTTGCTCCTCCACCTGCGTCTGGCTGCGGGCCCCTGGTGTGGACGAGCCGCTCCAGGCTTAGCGCGGGAAGGGGGCAGCGCTCCAGAGATTGCTTTGATGTGCTTTTCCCGCCTCTCGGCCAATCGCGGAAATGTCACCGGCTCCCGGCGGCACTGGGAGGGAGGAAGGTGATTCTTGTGGCGCTGGGCCTGGGCTGAACGGAGCTCTTTTTCTTTCAACCATGAAAGGGAAAGTACGGAGGTTTTTTTTTTTTTTTTTTTTTACGTAACTTTAAAATGTATGGAATGATTATGTCATCGTACTGTATGTACGGTATTCAATAATGTTTTATGCAATTCGAGAAACATGAAATTATGGTAAATGGGCTGCGATTATAGAACGCTGTTTCCTGAAACTACGGCTAGGCAAAGTGCTTCACAATGAATGCCTCTTATTCATCCATTCACACACACTCACACACACGCACACACACACACACACACACACACACACACACACCGATGGCGAAAGGCATGGCACCAGCCAGCTTCTCAGGAGTAATTGGGGGGGTTAGGTGATTTGCTCACTTTAATGCACTTAAAGCCGGGAATCAAACTAGCAACTCTCTGACTGCCAGACGACATGTAACATACTGTCATTTTGAAATTAAATGTGACTTTTCTGTGGGTGAGTGTGACTGTGTCAAGAAACCAAATAAAATAAAATAAAATGTGAAGAAAGCACATATCCCAGCATCAACTGTCATGGGAAATGTCACTTGGCTCCACAATTAAAATCTGTGGAAGTTTAGTGTTTTTGGAGATGTTGAATAAGGCAGTCAGTAATTTCATATTTTTCATATTCTATTGTTTAGCCAGTAGCTGTAGGGTATACATATGTAAACCCAAGTGTACACTGTTGGATACTTAAAATGTCAACATTTTATTGTAAGCGTTTTATATTTGTTTCACCAAATTTTCAGAAACATCTGTTACTGTATGGGTGATAACTTCATTTTCTTTTAAAGCATTGCTTGGCAGTGTCTTACATAGTTCACAAAGTTCACTCTAGTCATTTGAGTGCCATGTGACAAAAACAATAAAATATTTTTAGTTGCACAAACTACTTGTTAGTTTAGTATCAGCACTAACCACAAGACCATGTCACGTGGGTTGAGAGTGTTTAGACAGAGGTCTAAACTTAAGGTGCATGTAGTCAAATATTACATAACACCTCATGGCGGTAGAATTCCTGCGATACCTTCGAGCAGGCATTTCATGTGGAACATACAGTACTGCATTTGGCATTGTATTCAGATTTATGGCTGTTCTTATTGTATATCGCATGCTGACAGGGTGCGGTTTCGGTGTTTATGAATCCCAGGGCGGTGTCTCGGCTGATGGAATTTCCAAACCTCTTGTTGCTTCAAATCAAAACAAGGTGTTCTTAAATCCTGCAAATTGGTGTGTGCTGCTTTGCCAGAATTTTGAGAGGGTCCCAAAACTCTGATGGCATAAATGTTGTTAGGGAAATTCAGTCGTTTTGCCGTATGGTAAAACGACATCATTGGTCAGGTCCCCACGGAGATGCTCGTAACTTGTCTTGCATTGGCTGTGTTGTGGCCAATCTTTAATGCCCTACAGCACACAAGTTCTTCCCTTTGTTGTTTCTTTTTTCCAATACAAGACTTTTCAAGAGGTCAATTACAGACATCCTGGGGGTGTTGTAATCTTGCATTGGTCAAGACTTTGTTGGATCAATTTGTGGGAAATTTACAGTGTTTGCTTTCTTGTCCCTTTATTTTCACGTTCTTGCTTATTGCTGCAAGAATTACCACAGCCGTAACGTGTTTTTGTCCTTCAAGATAATATTCTTCTTTGTGTCTTGATTATTATTAGTTGCGAGCGCAGTCTTGAATGGTGTTTCATTTTTATAAATGAGTTGTTTTTCTTGAATTTCACTTGCAGAGTAAGAAGGGGGGTCTGACAGTAAGTGGCTGACAGTAAGACAAATTTGCTGATAACCGGCTCTGACAGTGAGTGATTGAGCGCAGAATTGTCTGCCCTCATTACCTTTTTTAAATCGAAATACGAGTTGTGATACTTTGCTGAGTTTCCATGGAAACTACCACTGCTGCCAGCACTCGGCGTAGATTTGGGGTTAGGGTGGGGCTGCATCTGTTGGACTCTTTGACCTGCCAGTGTCTTCCATTATGTTTAAGACCAAAAAATTTAAATAATCAAGCAAATGATACTGCACTCACACGGACAGAATTAAGATGAGCTAAAGCATGGAAAAGCTTCAGGAAACACTGCGTAATACTGAACTCTGACCGTATTTGTATATCAGTGACTGACAACAAATTGAATCTCCTGCTGTTATTCATGTGTTATTTTATTTGCTCACAGTATGTATTGTTAACAAATTTATTCATGTGTTATTATGTCTTCCTGGCTTGGTGATGTCTTTGTCCCCTATAGGAGATACTGTACAGGAAGTGCGTGGTCTTAATCTCAAAAATTTTATATTCTCCATTGCTGCCACCTCCACTACAAGGGACATTCAGTAAAAAAAAGAAATATTATTTTTGAAAACATTTTTCACTGCAATATGTTTTTGTGCAACAGTGGTATGCAGAAGAGCAACTCTGAACACGTAACACATCAAACCTATGAGTGGATAGGCTACAGCAGCAGAATAACAGTCTAAAAGATTAGTCTAATACCTAATAAATTGCTCACTGAGTATATACCCTACATCTCCTAATATTAGTCTTTTCTACAGATGTATGTTCATGTTCAGTCTCAGTGGGGCTTTGGCATTACTTGGATGGGAGATATAGCAAGTCCAGGCTACTGCTGGGTTAGTGTTGGTTGACCAGTCGACGCTCTGACCACTGGACCCCAAATTGGGGTCCCAGACTGGGGCCCCAGACTAACTGTGCATGAAACTGTGTTTTTTACAGACACCTGGACTCACCTGCTTTTAGGCTTTCATTCATTCATTCATTCACCGACCTGAAAGTTCCAAGGCACTCACTATAATATAAAAGTGTGGTTGCCAACACAGGTTCTGTAGTGAAATATCATGCTAAAATCTACTAAAACCATTATTTCCCATCCAAACGTCTGTGAAACATACTACCTTTTGTTGTTTTTGGCAAGCTGCAATATGGCAATATACTGTGCAAGGAGAATCAGTGTATTTGTTACTGTCATTTACAGTACTAGTACCATTTGTATAGAGAGCCTTTTTTCCATTTGTGTTCATAAGATTAAGAGACTTGTTTTGTTTGTTTTGCTCTGGTTCTTGTTTGCTTGGAACTTGGACAGGTGTTTTCATGCTCAGTCTCCCACCCTCC
Source organism: Conger conger (assembly GCF_963514075.1). Lineage (NCBI taxonomy): Eukaryota > Metazoa > Chordata > Actinopteri > Anguilliformes > Congridae > Conger > Conger conger. The sequence goes on along the minus strand of NC_083774.1, from coordinate 12,269,921 downwards.
ACCCCCGCCCCTCCCCGGCCCCTCCCACCCCGTTCTCCGCTCACCCTGATGGAAGCAGAACAGAGGCGAGACGTCGGCGAGACGCTCGTTCGCATCCTGTTGCGAAACAGGCTGACCAGCGGGCAAACATAGTCCCGTACATCCAGAACAAACACCCGCCCGATGTGAACACAGTGTGCCTGCCCGTGAACCTGTCCCTTTATCCCTCTGGAAAACAGTGCAATTAAACATCACTATGGTTGAAACGGAGAGAGAGAGATGCCTGTGGGAAGACATGCCAGCGGGGGCGAGGGTGAATTGATCATTTAGCAGAAATCACCCAGCCTCTGTCCCCAGAGTAAAATAAGTACAAATGGTGCTTGTCTTACATATTTTGAAAATAGAATGTTGATCGATGCAGTGTAGATGAAAAGCGTGCCATCGATTTGTGTTACTGAATAAAATGAGAAATTGAAAGCGTTCTATTTGTAACCATTAAATGTGACTAAAGCCATATTCGCACGGGAATAGTTTCACCCCAGGACGTCCTGTCATTTTAATGCAGTACGAATCATCTGTGTCCGTTATTTTTACAGATCGGGAGAGCAAAGATTCCAGCCAGAACTATGACTTTGCATCATGCTAATCCCGTATGAATAGACTTCTCAGTAAATGCAATTTCTTCACTTCAATTTTGGCACTCATTTCTCCTTCCAAGAACATGGAGGCTGTAAACCGGAGAGATTTGATATTTTTTTTGTAATTTCATCCACGCCCAACCACCCCAGCATGGAGACCAATTTACTGTACAGTACAAAAAAAAGTTCCTAGAAGAATAAAAATCCCATATTGTCAATATATTGAAAGTAAGTACGCTTATATCTACAATAACAAACACACATATACTGCACTTAAAAGGGAAATAATTCATATTAAAATACAGCAACTGTACATTTTCATTGCCTGTCATCTTCAAAGTTTGACTATACACAAAAATAGGACCTTATATTGTGCTTAGTTACATTGTACCTACTAGCACACATGCAGCAGTGAATGAGGAATGATGTCACCACTGTGTGCTCTAAGGCAGGAACATGAAGCTCCAACCGCAAGTAATACGTATGTGTCCCTGCATCGAGCCACGTTTACCTGTAAAAATGAACGTGAATGTTATTTGAGTTCCCTCACCTCAGTATCTCCGCCTGCTTTGTCATAGTTGGGATCCTGTGTTGTCCTTTGTTGAGACCAACAGTTGTGTGTCCATTGTAAGTAGGGTGCCCCTGCCAGAAATCCTGTGGTGCATAAATAAATTGTCTATTGCAAGCCAGTATGTGCATTGTGGCGTTGTTACTTTTGTTGACATAATATATATTTAATTAACCAAATATACAGGCCATAATGGACCGGTTCTGCCAACCACTGCCGACCCTGACAGGCTAATGTTGTTTATGAAAGCTGGGATTTTTTCTGTTGCGTCTAATTACATTATCTATTCCCATGAGCGAGCTAGTTACTCGTGTTTTACTTCAGATGGTGAGAACACATTGTTTCCAGAAGCACATTATTTTTAGGATGTTGTGAAGCAGGCAGCTCCGTGCGTCAAGACGCATTCCTGTAGGGGAATGTAAAGGAGTTTGAAGACATTGTCCTTTGGATTTGATTAATTCACCGACGGGGGAAAGCAGTTGTCCCTGCCCGAAAATAGAAGCGACTGAATCTCTGTCTGTTTCCTCTCCCTCTTTTCGTCTCTCTCTGGAAGCGCGTTACGACAGGAAGTGAGAAAATAAATAAAAAAGATGAAGGGGTAGCGGCGGATGAGTCCGGAAGAACGCACGCAAAATGAAACGTGCTTTGGAGTGGTAATCCTCTCTTCCTCCCTCTCCTTCGTTCTTTCTTCTCCTCTTCTCACGGTGGCCTGTCAGAAGCGTGCACACACATGATCAGAAGTAAAAGTCCTGCTTATTCTCCGGTGCCATCCGTCTAATTTCCGTGTAATCTCGTTTTTGCCGAACATAGATGCGTCTCCGCGTGTGAAAAAGGTGTAGGAGACAAACCTTGCGTTGCGTTGTTTTTTTTCCCCCCCTTTCTCGCTTTGGCAGAAGTGTAGAGAAATAGATGAGGAAAAGAAGATGGCGGTACAGCTTACAGTGTTATTTTCCAAAATTCCACCTGAGGCTGGCTTTGAGGAATGAAACGTTGGTTCACCGGTGTTAGGTCTCTGGATTGAGATGTCAGAACCTGGTTTGGGAAGACTGAATGTGTGTGAAAAACAAACAGAACCATTTGCATTGTGCTTCAGTTAAGTCTCTGGAGTGCTGGTGAGCTCATCTCCTCTCTGCATTTGGGAGCTGTGCTGCCACATATTTGCCAGGTTCCTTCTCCCAAAATGCATTTCCCCCAAGTTCCCAGCGCGAGCTGACACCCAGACACCTGTTCAAGACATTCTCCCATCAAAATGGAGTACTATCTACCATGGACTTCCATGCATTTTTCCTGAGAAAGTTTTGTATTTGTTTATTTATTTATGTATTTTTAAATCCGTACTATGCGGTGGAAAATCCTTCTCTGGCAACCGTGATTGGCAGATACTCTTGGCTCACAAGTGCCAAGACACTTCGTGGCTGTGCTAGCTGCTTGTCTAAAGTGCTACAGTGCAGGTTCATTTCAAATTTAGAAGTGGAATTAGTGAGTGTAACGTTGCCTTGCCGCAACCTTAGAAAGAGAATAAGAATAATGAAAACAAAGGTAATTTTTTACAGCTGTGTGCTTTGGCACAATGTTAATTGGATTATAAGCGCTGTTTGAAAATCTGCCTGTGTGTTTGATCAACAGGAAGACACCCAGAATATGCATACACATGGTAGGCTGCAGAGAAATGGTACAGTCATATTGTGACGAATGCACAATGTGATTAGTGACGCAAAAAGCATTTACGGTTTGCCTTTTTTGTTTTGTCCCCTATAAAAATGCATTTGTATCCCGCAAATAGACGGAAGCGTAGGCATACTTCCCAAGCAGGAAAAAATAGAGTGGATGCTCCATTTTGAAAACAAAAAAACTTACCCAGGTGGATAAAAATGGGCAGCCATCTCAATAAAGGGCTTGAGCACACATTGCGCAATATTGTTTCACTGAAAATCTGGATGTGACGTTAACACCTCCGCACTGTTTGACCTTCATCAGAACAAATATCTAACAACTCCTGGATGTAAATGTCACTGGGTCTCTCGAAATGTCTCTGGCTACAGTGACAAAATCACAAAAGCTCTCCTGGCGGCACACGATGCCCCCCCCAGAAGCAGCTGGAGGGCGATAACAGCCTCCTCCTCGAAGAGGCGTGCTTCTCCGACGGCTAATGAAGAACACTCATCCCGCAAGCGCGACGCTCACCTCCTTCAGTGCTAATTAATAGCTCGTTGGGAAGGTTGCGTTTCGCGAAAGCCTTTTCACCTGTTATTCTCTGCCTCCATAAAGCCCCCCCACCCCCATCTGCATACCGAACAAGCATTAAGCACGGGGCCGGCTAATTTGAACCCTCGACTGGGGGGGGGGGAATCTTCCCCCGCAAAAAAAAAAGAAAAAAAGTACATTTCTCTAATGAATTAAAGATTGCTCGCCTCTGCCGGCCCCGGTAAATACTCCTGCCGTGTAATTCACATGCAGATTTATACAAACGATGGGCCATGTTTAATGCAGGCCTCCAATAACGGCTGAGAGTGAACTCCCCCCTTTTTCTTTTCCCTGTTTTTCCCCCGGCGCAGGGGAAACCGGAGTCTTGAGCTGCCGTGAGAACCTGGCTCACGTACGACTCCTTTCCCGTCACATCGGCCATGTTCCTCTCTCTGGTTTTACGCTCATTCACGCAAAAAAAAAACATTTAAAGGGGGTCACGGTTTGAGGGCCATGTTTTTCGCAGAGCCTCTCCAGGTTCCGGGCTCGGGGAAGCGCCAGACTCGGTCCGTGACCCGCGGCTGAACCCTCGTGTTTGCGGGCGGACGCGCGGCCCGAATTACAGCTGAGTCGCAGCCGTGCCCGGGATAATGGCGTCCTAAACCGGGGGAAAAACAGCCGTCGGTGCGAAAAACGGCTCAATTAGAGGGAGCCGTAAACTTGTTAGGCCCACGTTTGGGTTCACAGGGGGTAGATTTTTCTCCCGCGCACGCCGATATTGCTCCAGCGCATTAAAGAGCACGGCCGCGGGCCTCTCAGGTGCCGTGTGCTTGTCGGAGAGTGCTCTCCAGGTGGGTGCTTACATAAGGAGCGCAGCGGCAGAAACACAATTACCGCCGCCGTTTTCCTGAGGAGGGGGAGTGCAGGAAAGAGCTGAACCGCACCGCCTCATTCCCATTGGCTGACAGCGGGGTCCCAGCATCGCCACCTGCTGGTCGGCAACAATATCAGAGTATAAGAACGGAAGGAAAGAAGCGCTCTGGTAGCCTGTACGTCACTGTGTCATTTAAAGCCCCTTTACAGAACGATTACAGTGCAGTCCATATGTATTTGGACAGTTCTCTTCTTTTGGCTCTTGAGTTAAGCACATCGGATTTGAAATGAAACAATAAATGTGACTTTAAATTGGGGGGGCAGCTCTGGACTACAGAGCCAAAAGAACAGAAATTGTACCAACTGAGGAAATACATACATTTTTGTGTACTATTTATGCATACAGCTGGATATTTAGGTGAAAATTGTCTGATGCTTTATGGGTACAGCAGCAGTGTTCGTCCTGGGAATGGAACCTGAAACCTCACCAGGCCAAATTCCCTGACCCCTGCGCTACACTACCGGCTTTCATTGGTTTCTCAGGGACTGGTAGTCAAAATAAAGGGTCATTTTCAGTCCGCGCTAACAGACACGCCGCACACGCCTATCTTTTATCCAGCGGGGACCGGCGAGTTATGATGGATGGCCGAGGTGCTCCGACTGTGGGGTCCCCGACAATTAGAGCCCCGAACGTGACGGGGGGAGGGCGAGGGATCGGACTCGGCAGAACCGAGCGCTGTCACCGACACGCAGGCCGGCGAGCCGAGTCGCACGGCGAACGCAGTCGGTCCCTATTAGCGCCGCGGCCATTAGCTCTTCCCCCCCGAAACCCCCGCTACCGGCGGAGAGAGGGAGCGTGCGGGCGCAGTCATTTATGTAACCCGTGTCAGAGGTGCGTCGGACACGAGGGGGGGGGTGGGAGAGACGCGGCGCATCGGACGCTCTGATCAGGCGGGATGCATAATGCATCAGACGGGCCCCTGTAAATGGAGGAAAGACATTCATCATCGTCCACCTTTCAAATTACACCCCTCAGACGTGGCAATCAGTCCAGCCGCATCAGTATTCAGTTCTGGGCGAGTTCCGCCATATGGAGAGTCGCTGAGCTCCGGCTCCCCCCCGCCTCCACCCCCCCACCTCCCTTTTCCTTGCAGTTCTCCCATCTCCAGGCGCATGCTACAGTAAGATCACGTACGGGGGCCAAAGATAATCAATGATGGTCGACATCGGAAAAACTGTTTCAGCACGTTGTGACCTTAACAATAACTGATTCAGCTCAATTATCTAGGTCCACTGTGGTTCATTTATTTTCCCTGTAAAATGTAATGTTTCATAACAGTACGATATTTTTGATGCTGTCTTCAGTTTATATCTCCTGATATACGTACAGAAAAGATTCGGAACAGTCTGTGATAAAGTGCCCATGGGCTGGTGCATGCTTCCTGGATTTTCAAAGATTCACCTGTAGAGGGCATTGGCCTAATAAGGGCTCTTGATGACCCTGTACGCTCTGTACGGGCCCTCAAAGGAGAATGTCTTTTTTCAGGCATCTTGCCATCACACCACACTGATAACTGGGAGGAAAATTTAATATTGTAATTACCAAAAACAGTTTTTCTTGATTTATCCAAAAAGAAACATCTCTCTCGGTCCTTTTCCAGATAGAAGACTTTTCCCTACTGGCTTACCAGGGCAGGCTGTTGTAAATCAGTAAATGAGTTTTCCTAGTTCGTCTTCCATCCATATACTGACCAGGCCCAACCGCGGCTAGCCTCGGCTATCTGGAAGGAACATGTTAAAGGATGTCCGGCTGCTGGCTGCGATATGTGGTCGAATTTTAAATCCCCTTTACTGTGTCCAGTGACAGAAGTGAGATGTAACATGTGCAGGTTATTAATGTGATTCACATTGTGATTCAATATTAGGTAGGTCCAAATATAGATATTAATATTAATCAATAGCTAGTATTGAATGAATTCTTTGAACATACAAAACCACTTCTAACGGATATGTTTCTGTCTCCCTCTCTCTTTCTCCATGTTTCATTCCCCTGCTGCTGATGGGTGTTCTTCTGATGTCTTCACCTGAACAGGTAAGAAAATGGATTCCTTCATTAATTCCTTCAACCACCCAAGAAGTTAGCATGGCTTTGACAAAGGGCAGTTTCAGTACCAACACTTCAGCATGTTATAGTGTAATAGGCCTGCCCCTTTGACCATGGTCTTTGTTCACAATACAGTGATGGATTATTATACATGGATTATGCATCAGCCTGCTGGATTAATTTACATGGGAATGATGTTCTCTTGTTCCGTGCAATGCTTGGTGACTGAATCAGGATTTGTGTGTGTGTGTGTGTGTGTGTGAGAGAGAGAGAGGGAGAGAGAGAGAGAGAGAGACAGACAGACAGAGTGTGATAGTACGTGCCTGTATTCGTGTGCGTGCGACTAGACTGTGATTTTTTCCTGCATTATTGCTCTGCCTGAACTCGATGTATGACACATTGTTACCTGGAATGCAAGCAGAGAACCAACCAGCAAGGATATTTTTTTGTCGGCGATCAAAAAAGACAAGTTTGTTGTATTTGTTATGATTAGTTACAGTACAAACAACAAATCTATGCAAATTAACCACTCTGCTCTACTGTGTGGCCTGCCAACTGGGCGTGGATGGCCCGTCCAGTTTGAATCAGGGAGAGAAGGTTCTAGCAGTGCAGATGGGCCTAACCAGTCACTCCCAGAGACACTTAATTTGGAACGTTTCTCTCTGCTGCTGAGGTCATATAGGACAGGCACGTCAGGACAGACGGTCGCAATCCAGATGTGGCCTGTTGTTCCGTGTTTGCTGAGAAGTAAAATAAAAAGGAGTGGTGGATATGGCTACTCTCATTCTTCATCCTCTCTCATTTCTCTTTTTTCCTTTGGCGTTTCTCCCCGCCCCCTTGCTTGTTAAGTGCGCTTCTGTTTGCAAGCAGACAGCTAATTTGTAGTTTTGTAGGGGATTTGGTTGGGAGGGACGGGGGACGTCGGCCCTGCCGGCTGACAGGCGCGGGGCGGGGAGGCTAGCGCTAAGACGGCCGCGCGCTCCCGCGGGTTCCCTTATCTCCCGGCTGCCCTCTCCCTCTCTGACAGGTGTAATTCTCCCCCCAGACCCGGCTACCGCAGCCCTCGCCTCCCCCCGCCTCCTCTCCCCGCTCCCTCTCTCTCAGACTAGGACTACAGGGAGCGCTGACTTTGCCCAAATGTGGATGTGGCCTTGAGAAAAGGGTAGCCAGTTTATGAGCAAAGGAAAAAAAAAAAAATACGAGAGAAAAGACAAAAAAAAATAAACTCTTTTTAGAACTAATGAAAATGGAGCGCTGTTTTGACTTTTTGAGACTGATGGTACTCCCCTTTTGTCTTTCTTTTAAGAACCTGGTGTCTGTGGTATTCCTGGACTAGTTCTTTTGCTTCTTCTCCTTCCTCTTTCGCCTTTTTTTTCCCCTCACTTTTAATTTTTTTCTCAGGAAAGTTTTTAAGGAGGAGGCGAAAGCGCTGGAGACGATGTGTATAATAGCTTTGCGTCTCGTAAGGCAGTAACTTGTTTACTTTTGTGCGGGTTGCGTGTTTTTTAATTGGACATATTTTAGCTCTCCCATTGCCTGTGCATATATTTATCCCTACGTGGAATTTGTATGTCTTTGCAGAAGCCGGCGAATCTACGGAAAGGAAAAAGGAGAAATGAGCATAAATACTCTATTTCGAGCTCATTAGGCATTCGCATTGGCTCCTTTCCCATCCGCAAAATGAGATCGCGTACGGGGGCCGAAGATAATCAATGAGGGCCGACGCCGGGAAAACTGTTTTAACACGTTTTGACCTTAAAACAATAATTGATTCAGTTCAATTATCCAGGTCCATTGTGGTTCATTTATTTTCCCGGGTAAAAGAAGACGTGAAATTTAATGTTTCATTTGCAAGGGGCACAGTAGCAGCGCAGTGCATTGTCATTAGGAAACGCAATTACATACATGAAAGGTCCGGAAGAAAAAAAAAAAACAGCTGAGCGTAGTACAAACAAGAAAAGGAAACGGGCATGTTGAGAGCGCGCTGCGGTTTACGCGCTTCGCCGTCGCACAAATTGCCGTCCTGATTTCGAGAAGAAAAATGGAATGGAACGAACGGGGGAAAACACCATCAGGGAAACAGTGGTGTTCATTGTCACAGAGCTATTTTGTGCTCATTACCCGTCTTTATTAACTCTACGGGAAATGGGGCGAGGAACTGAAATTGGCAGTAATCGGAGGGATGGTAGTTTGCTGCTATGCTGACCAATGTAGCCGATAAATAAGTGATGGGCGCTCAACTGCTTTATTTGAAAATATACGTGATGCATTCCATACCAAGCAAGGTATTAAACAGTACGATATAGCACTCCATGTACTGTGAATGAAATCATATATTAGAACAAATGTATTGCAGGTTGACAATTGTTATTTTTGTAAGTGAATGAATAAACCTATATAGGAAATAGACCATCATCTGTATGCTGCTGGTTAAATACCATGATATGGCAGATCTCCAGAAATACAGTTGACTGGAATTATAGCACAGCTTACAGTTAAGGTTTGCTGCTGATAGGTTGCAGAGAGTGACCATAGTAACAGCGGGAGACCTGCTCAGACAGGGAAACACTCATTGGCAATCTGTTTCATAATTCTTTATCCCTCGCTTCCTGTGGTCCATATCAGTTACACGTTTGCATCTTTTGGGTTTAAATATAATCGGCGATCCAGGGAAATATCAGCAAATGTGCATTGGTCCTGAAGCAATGATTTCAGTGGTTAGCCGTGGCAAATGAAGTGCTACGGCCTTACTTTGCCCCAGTGCTAAATATTCTGTTAGTATTTCATTTTTAAGATACGGAGACAAGCTTCTGAAAATCTAAATGTTAGCTCTCAGGTGAGCTTGGGTTCATGTTACTCACCGTGGTGAGTTTCACCAACTTCACCAACCAGTACTTTTGCTTGAAAATCCGTCTGCAACTAAGCTTGAGTTCTGCAAAGTGGCGTGTGTTGAATACACCCACAGCTCGTTGCTGGGTGGTGTCCAGCGTAAGGACTGGGTTCTGTGTGAACTGGAACCCAAAAGCAACGAATGGCAAAATATTTACAACAATTACCGCCGGACCGACTAGAGACGGGCGCCGAGGCTCATGACTGAAGAAGGCCTGGAAGTCTTGGGGCACACAGATAGGAGCGGCTGGGGAGGTAATGCGGGGAGACGGGGGCACGGTGGGAGAGCGTGGAATGGGCGCTGTGGGAGTGCTGCAGCCAGCCCCGCGCTCATCCAAACGCACAAAGTGTGGCTCTGCAAGATAACGCAGCCACGGAGGAGGATTTGGACAAGGGGAACCGAGTCTCGGATAGCGAAAAAGGGCGGCTGCACTAAAAAATTTCCGGAAACCTCTCTGCTTCCCCCCGTGGCTTGTTCACCCGGGCTGGAGAATTAACTCTTCGCCTGCCGCCAGGTGACTCTGGCCTGCAGTTGGGTGGCGAGGTGGCTCTGGAGAAAAGAATTGAAGCCTGGGAAATGGGGAATCAATAAGGCATTACTGAGCATTACTGTTTATTGGGATTCTAAAATGACCTCCTCTCTCATCCCTTAAGAATCCAACCGCTCCCCCACCGCCCCCTCTGTAATTCCAATACAGTGCAGTAGAGGAATACGCCACGCCTAATTACTTTCAAACCAAATTGTTAAATATTTTTGAAAAATGAAACTCAACTGGGAGCAAACACGATGAAGCCCCAGAATCCTGCATCCAAAGAGTCAAAAGTAATTATGTGTACTGTCAGGATATAGAAAATGGACATAACATAGCCTGCATTTTATACTGTTTGCTATTTGTTCAGTTTGAACCTTGAGCGTTTGAATTGAATTTGGCTATTGGCATACCGTGACCAAAATGTGTTTGCATGTCATGGGAAATGAAAAAAGATTTAAATCAATGTTGAAGGTTTTCTGGACTTGTTTTTTGGTTCTCTTATTTGTTTTTCATTGCATATCCATTATCATCCATCTAATCTGGGAAATTGTATACTAAGCTGGCTAAGAACTGTGGCTGAGTACACAGGGATCATTACGAACCCAGGTCAACCAGCTGCTGTACGGCCGTCAGGGGCACAGATCACTTCCTGTCTGACCTCAGTCTGACTCAAAAATGTTTTCTGAGTAACAACTGAATGAGTACTCACATGCATTGTGGGAGATGAAGTATTTTATAGTAGTTACTCTGTGCTATCTACATACATGGCAGTGGAAGTGTCCAAAAGTGGTTCAAAGCCCTGGAACATTCCATCATGCAGTTGTCTAATTCAGCCTTGCTTCTGCAGCGGCCATTTTTGCTCTATATATCCTGCATTTACAGAGCAAATGGGAACCTACTGGCAGTGGAGGACGCCCAAAGTCAGAATCCTCCACCCTTACTGTGCTTACATACAGTTAAGGCTTCAGTTAATATTCACATCCACCTTCAGAATGGGGAAAATATTAGATCTAAGTGACTTTGACCATGGACTGAATGTTGGTCAGACAGGGTGCTTTGGGTATCTCAGAAACTGCTGATCTCCTTGGATTTTCATGCACAACAGTCTCTAGAGTTTGCAGGGAATGGTGTGAAAAAAAGAACATCCAGTGAGCAGCAGTTAATGAAAGAGGTCAGAAGAGAATGGTCAGACTGGTCAAAGCTGACAGGAAAGGAACAGTAAAGCGAATAACCACACATTACAACAGTGGTATGCAGAAGAGCATCTCTGAACAAACAATGCGTCACACAATGCTGCTGTAGCATAGCCACCAAAAGTGGATATGCTACAGCAGCAGAAGACTTAATATGTATAAAATAAGTCTAATAATTACCAAATAAAGTGCTTACTGAATGGATATAATGTGTATTAATTGTTTATCAGTGGATGCTCCCTGATGAAATCATCAGTAATTTACAGAAATTATTTAACACCTGGAGCTTGAAATTAATTTTAACCATAATGAAAAACAATACATTTCAACTGTCATTTTCCTGTTTACTTGAGGGAAAGCTATTCGTTGGATGTACTGGGTATACTTCAAAAGTGTATTGTTTTGTCCTACCAAACACATTCCCCATTTTATTCGGCCACATAAAAAAGCTATTTGCATTTTCAACCATGGAAAACCACCCGCCGAGAATACTGAATGCATTTCTACTTAACTGTAATCTTATACTCATGTTAAGTCTTGATATCCAGCGCTGTGTTAGCCCAGCATCTGGTTGCTGACTAACACAGCATGCAAAGCAGGCGACTTTAAACAGGCCTGAGTTTGTTGCTCCAGACCTCCATGAGAGCTAGCTGGGTCCCAGTGGCTGACTGTGGTTGGGTTGTCTATCTTGGGAGCTTTCAGCATGACTGAGCTGGTGGGGGATGTGGAGGGATGTGGTGGACTCTGGCTAATGAGATGCACGCGCACACACCAGACTTGTTCTCTTAATAGATGCTTTTATCCAAAACGACATACGGGATTATGAATGCATATGTTTTTTCAGTGTATGTAGTCCTCTGGGTTTCAAACCCTCATCCTTTGCATTGTTAGTGCAATTGCCTACCAACTGAGCCATAGTTATTCGTTATTAATTATCTAAATGTTAGTTATTACTTATTAATTATTTATTGTTGAAATATTCACTATGCTAATGGTAGTTTTTTTTTCTCATTTTGACAGTAAATACTCACATTATATTTCATTATCTCATGTTAATGAGACTCAACCTGCAAGTTCACATTTTCTTTTGTCATGTTCAGCACATTCCTCATCAGTCTAATTTAAAGTGTGGTGCCTAAGTGGAGATAATGCAGGCAGTTATATCGCCGCCCTTAGATGGGGTGTGGGGTGGGGAGGTAGGGAGGGGTTGCGGGTGTTAAAATGAGCCGCCCGACAGGAGCGGAGCTGAAGGTGACCTCCGCGGCTGTGCCGGCCCGGCGGATCGAAGGCGCGGCGATGGGGCGGCCGGGACGGCGGCCGGTCTCCCAGGACAACGGCGGGAGGATCCGCTGCCATACCTGGGGCTGGCGCTCATTTATCTGTGGCGCCGCGCTCCGACTGCTAACGACCGGCTCAAATTGGCTTATTTTTCCCCATTTGTCAGGCCTCCAGCTGCATTGGCTCGGCCCGGCGCCGGGGAGGAGGGAGCGGGGAGGTGGAGGGGGGAGGCAAAGAAAGTTTTGCACTCGTTTTTCTTAATCACTTTTCTCTTCATTCTCCACCCCAGCATTTTTTGGGAGTGGGGAGGCTAGGATTTGGACAGTGTTTTTTGTAATCTGCCTCACACCACTTGCGTAATTTGGTCTGGTGTATCTGAACCTATTAAATGCTCTGAAAAAGTGCAAACCCCTGCTTCTCGTCCTCTTGGTTGCCTCTATTGCACCAGGCGAGATCAATCAAGTACAGAAAAGTGTTTGAATCCAAAGCAATTACGTAACTGACCCAGGTCTGTCCCTCACCCCTTCATTCCCCTTGGAACCTCGTTCTCCAGGACTTTGCCTTAGTGTGATCCTCTCTGTGGTGGTGAGTCTCGTGCAGCGTGGGCAAGACTGGCTAGTGGGCTGAACCGAAAGGTTGAGGTGACCTGTTCTGGAGGGGTTTTAATACTCTCATTTGGGGATCTCTGGTCCCTCTACACTGTATCCGCAGGGGGGGCACATCTTTCCACCCAACGCTGCTTATCAGCCCTTATGGCATGTCGCGACAGTCAGCCTTGTTAGCACCTGGCCAGGCCGGGTTTTGGGACGTAGATTTGTCCTCGCCTCTCTGGGGGTTCCTTCAAAAGAGCATGTTGGTCGGTGTGGAAGTTTATGTGTGGTTTACTGTTACATCCCAGTGTGACACTTCTGTTCAGTCAGACAGAATGATACATTTATGTTCAAGAGGAAAGGGCAAATTGAAATGAAAGATCTGCAGTTCACAGTATTAAATATCTGTGAAACCAGGAAATGCACATTTATTGCACAAATTAAGCAAACAAAATCTGAAGAAAATATAATTTCAAAAATCTATAATAATAAGGAAAATAATATTTTTACTAATAGTAATGCAACAGTATCATTCAGGAAATATGCTTGGCAAGATGCTAGCTAAGACGGCCATACATTTACTGTACCATAAATAGCGTGCATTTAACTTTTCAGTCGATATGCAAAATGGCCCCTTTTACAACCAGCTAATTGCTAACACTGTTGAGCACAGATGATGGTGCAATATGGGTAAAAATCCATTGCTTGCCTCTCTGTGTCACAATAAAAAAAAAGTTGTTTATCTTAAAACTTCCGCAGGGCTGTTTCCTCCTGTTACCTCAGCTGCTCAGACTCAGCAAAGTGCCGAAGGAAAGTTTTCGTCTGAGAGATTTTTTCCCCCCCTTCCATTTTCTTCCTTATTTAAGTTCTGCTGTACAGTAAAGCTTAGGAGCACAGACTCGGGCAAGCCTGTGCAGCTTCCAGCAACACCTTGTTAATGCTAAACGGGCCTTCTAGCACTCAATTAAGGGTCCCTCGGCCCGGGTCTCCCGCTGGGTACGTCCGCCATTACGTGACGGCCGGGCCATGTGGCTGCCGTTTTTTCTTGCGTATGTCTGCCGTCTGCTATCACTGTGCCGTTGTGTGTCACGGCTCCCGTAGCAACCAAAGCCCCCCCCCCCCCCACGCACGAACACACAGGCACACACCCCAATGCGTTTTCCCCTGTCCATCGCGATCTAATATGGAGTGTGGAGGTATGATGCATTCTTTCCAATACTATATTTATAGAGTGAGTGAGTGAGTGAGTGAGTGAGTGAGTGAGTGAGTGAGTGAGTGAGTGAGTGAGTGAGTGAGTGAGTGAGTGAGTGAGTGAGTGAGTGAGTGAGTGAGTGCTAGGGAAGCACATTTTGAATAATTGCTTTGGTTGATCATTAATGTTAATAATCAATTGTCATAAAGCACTCTCACCAACAATAATGGGAGTGACGCCAGAGGGGATGTACTTTTTCTGACTTCGGGCTTCACAGGTTTTTTTTTCACCTGCATTCAAATTGCATTCGACTGAAACGACGTGAAAGCACAGAACAATATATGTTTAAAAGGCTGTTAAATTTTGACGTAAAGGCAAAGTCATCAACTCAGAGAATTTGATGTCTCTTTCTTCTGCCTGCTGCACTTAAATTAGCCGTACAAAACTTTTTGTGACTTAATTCCACTGGGCATCATTTCAACTTGCCAACAAGGCATAGGCAAGGCAAAAGGAACAAGTGGTAACCATCGTGCTTTGGTACTTGAAATATATCCAGAGCGGGAGAGGGCATGACCACAAAAACGTCATATGCGCTCCAGGGAAAATTTGAAGTGGTCAGTGGTCAGTTATGGGTATCTCAATTAAGACAAAATCTCGTAATATATTGTAATTTTCGAAATTGCAGAAAGCTGCTCTGTGGCTTGACAGATCTAAAAACCTTTGCACTTGTATTTGTTGTGAGAAGAAACCCTTGGCTAGCAACAGTTAATGACACTAGCCCACAAAATTACATTGTTAACATTACTTCTGCAGTCAAATGTTCAAAGTAAAACTGCTTGTTTATGGTCTGCTAGCTAATATTAGTCTACGTTTCTTAGTCATGGGTCATAATGTAGTTGACGTGATTCCTTACCGGTGGATTCAATAAGATAGAATTTGATGTCTAAAAAAAGATATTTCTTCCACTCTGTAACTGCTCCCTGTCCTCTGTAACTGCATGCCCTATTCGGTTTATTTTGCCAAAATGGTTGCTGGTCTTTAGAATACAACAATTCAATACAATAGCAGTGGTAGCTAGCTGGACCTACATCGGGTCCGTCCCTTTTCAGAACAGTGACAGACGTGGGATTGCCCCCCAGCTGGTTCTGCCGATGTGTCTATGACGCTGCACGTTATCGACCGTATGTGCCCCAGTACCCAGACATAGTTGTCCAAGCTTAACTTAGTCGGTTAAAATGTTCAGCTCCATCTGGTGGACATTTTAAATTATTTTCTCCACAAGAGGGGTGCAACATTAGGCAACCCAAAAAAAGAGTCATTTTCATTGTTGAGCTTGATCGGTGTAAATGTGCAATGAAGAAAAATTGATCATCGTTAATCGTTTGCAATTGTGTTTGCATATGCACTGTTGGGTGGTGTGCATGCTGTCAGTGCTTGTGTAGTTCTGAATGTGTATTTGTGATTGTGCAGTTTACAATAAGTGTAGAGCACTGCTGGAGAGAGTAGTGTAGAAAGCCTGAGGTTGTGTAACACAACATAAAATCTTAAATTTGATTTATAGAAAAATCATCTTAAGAAACAGTACATACCTATTAGGTCAGAACACTGGATACTGGACCCTGGAACTGACTCATTTTGCTCCTATGCAGGTAGATCAAACAAAATCCCTTACTTTGTGCCCTTGTGTGTGCATGTGCGTGTGCATGCGCGTGTGCGTGTGTGTCATGCATATCTTAGTATCCTTGGGTGATGAAATCATCATGCAATTTCAACCATCCAGCTTACGCAGGTCTTTAATGTGTTGTATAAGGGGTTTGAACCTGTTTGATGTCAATGACAAATCTGAGATTAAAACAATTTGAATACTGTTCTGGCCAAGTTTAATGTGACCTACGGTATGCTACTGAAGAATGTCATTGCCCGCACGCACACAGTGACGTGTGTGCGTGTGTGTGTGTGTCTGTGTGAGTATATGTGTGTGTGTGTGTATGTGTATGTGCGCATGCGTGTGTGGCTGTGTGCATGCAGTTGTATGTATGTGTGTGTGTGTGTGTGTGTGTGTGTCTGTGTCAGTATGTGTGTCTGGGTGAGTATATGTGTGTGTGCGTGTGTAGGAGTATGTGTGCATACGTGTGTGCCTGCGTGCCTGTGTGCATGCAGGTGTATGTGTGCGCACATGTTTTTGTGTGTGTGTGTGTGTGTGTGTGTTTGTGTGTGTGTGTGTATTACATTTGCTGAAACAAGCTACAGAATTTGGAGGCAAGAGCGCGAGGCTTCGGCGTTCCTCTGATTTGCCCAGCCTGTGTCTGGGTGTGCCATTTGTAGGCCTTTTTATATTTTAAAGGAACTGCAGATGAAGAGGAGCTGAGAGCCTTGTGCTCCTCCGTGGCAGTGAGTTATGTTGTTATGTGCTCTGACTACCCCTGTGGACTCTCTTGTCAGCACAGTGCATTCCTCTAAATTCAACCAGCATTATTGTTTGTCCGTTACCCTAGCAGCAAATTAAAAAATATTATATTGTATTATGTGATCTCATATGGTTGTAATTTGGTGCACACACCCACACACACACACACACACACACACACACACACACACTCATACAAACATATACGGTGTGATACATTTTTGATTGTATCATCGAGTGTTGTGTTTCTTTGCTTGACTTCTTAGCTCAGTGCTCAGAAATTCTGAGCCCAATCACAGACACCAACTCCAATTTCTGCAGTTCGGCTAAACAGTGCGTCTGGCCTGGTTTGGATTGTTTGTGAGGGCCAACTGATGGAAAAGATTTTCGCTGTGGTAACATCCTGCCTGCAGAAAAAATTGGGGAAAAATTATTTTGGAGAGGGAAAGCCAAAAGCAGAGGCTAAGATGTCCGTCAGGCTTCTCTCAGCCAGTGAGCCAATGTTTCTCCTCCAGACTTTGGCTTTAATTAAGGGAAGTGGCTGCAAAGACCCCTCTATCCACTGGCCTTCTCTGTGCAGGTCGCCAGTCCTGTAAACTAAATGTATTGATTTGAGTTGACAGCTTCTTTATTGAGCTGTTGTCTCCCCTGTTCTTGGCACAAGCTCACGCTTACACACCGCTATCGCGTCACGCAGAGCCCTCTGCGAGCTTTAGCGCGCGGAGGCTGGTGAGGGCTGACAACGTGCGAAAAGAGCCGGGCTTCTCCATGCTGCAGCTTTCATGTCCAGTTTCGGCTGCCAGCTTCTCCCTTCCGGTCCTGGCTTTGTGGGCATGCAGGCTTTTTAAATTGTCTTAGCACCTGGAGAGCAGTGCGGGCAGTGGAGGCGGGGGGAACCTGTCTGGAGTGTTTGTTCCCTGGGGAACCATTTGCTTGCGACACTCAGCAGGTCAGAGTTCAAGAGCTGAGGTGTGCTTGGTGGTGTAATAATACTGATCCTTTCTGTTCTCCAGTAGGCATTTCAGGCCTTACATTTTGCTGTCGGTGTATTTTTGGTTCTGTTTTTCTGTTGTGTTTTGTTTTTACACAGAATGCTATTTGTGGGTCTGTGTTAGTATGCTGGGACGCCCTCCTGCCTGTCTGCGGTGAGTGGCGCTGCGTCTCCTGCAGGTTCCTCCGTCTGACAGGCCAGATCAAGCGCTTCATATCTCCGCCCCCGCAGCGTGAGAGGAAGTGACACTAGTTGTAAGACGCGCCGACGCGTGATGCCAGCGTAAACCCGCCCGGTGCGTAGACAAGCCACTCCGCGCTCGCGGTGACACGGGCGTGTGAGCGCCACGTTCGCGCACGCACAGCGCAGACACCGAATTTGGACCCGGTGTCACGGGACCGCGTCGTTTGCGATCGACGTCACACTCTTAACCCGCCGAACACCAATTCTGAACGTTCCCCCGGTAATTGAGCTGATGTCAGCTGGTTTTTCTGTAACGTGTTCCACATGTTTCTGCAATGTGGCGCATGTTGGTTCCAGATTAAGAGCAATTTTGAGGTTTGAGGTTCTCCACTCTTACAAGTACGCAGTCTCCTGTAGTTACATATAGTCTGTTTACTGAACATGAACACTTATGGAGTCTAATGCAATTTGCATCTTGTTTGATGAACCATGACAGATGTTGACATCAAGAGCCAATTTTGCAATTTTTTTACATTTTTTGAGACAATTAATTTGTAGCATTTCGAATATAAATGAGCAGTAGGTAGTTGTTGGCCCTGTTGGGAAATGAAGTCACTGTATCAGGATTAAATAATATAACATAGTATTCAGGTGGCAGGCAGTTTATATTGCACTTTCATGTCGCTCTCTTTTCATTTCTGATGAAAGTCGTCTGGAGTCCTCTTCTAAAATCAAGCATCACTCCATAATGCAGGCCCATAGAGACACAGTTCCGCTGTTCACTGATACCAAACTGATACCAAAGTTCATAAACTGAGATTTTATTTTGTTGTTTGTTTTTTTAGTTTTTTTTGTGACTGATTAAAATGTTTACTTTTGTGTGTTTGGGTGTGTATGAAGATTTTTTTTTGCTTGTTTTGGGAGGGGGGCGGGTGCAGGTGCTCTAAATATACAGAACAGTTAATCCATTAATAGTAGTTATAATACTAAACAGGTACTAAATGGATCACCAGTAAATATAGGACGTATAGCATTGTTTCATATTTAAATATGTGTATCAAAATCGTACATACATTTTTTACTCATTTAATACATTTAGTACATTTCTGTCTTCCTGTGTGGCCAGTGAATATGTATAATACTGCAGTGAAACTGAAGATCAATTGACATGTTAAACAGTTTGATAATTGTGTACGCCCCCTTTTGATGAAAAACAGCTTGTTGTACACCTCCTTTACTGTCCGTGTTCACCACACGTTCCTGTACGACAACTGAGCCAGAAACTTAATTGTGGCTAATTAGTTCCCAGGAGGTTTAATTGGTTCCGCAGACTGTATTCCCCAGTTTACCTGCAATATGCTAATTCTTCGACTTCAGTGCCTTGGAAAAAAGCATGGCGTGTGTGTGTGTGTGTGTGTGTGTGTGTGTGTGTGTGTGGTGGGGGTGGGGGGGGCGGGTCTGGAGGTGGTTATTCAGTGGGAAAGTGAAGGTTAAGTTGAATTTTGATGGTAATGCATTGAAATTTTAGTAATTTCTGACGGGGGTTCCAGATGTAGTCTTGGCAGACTATACAGGGTATATTGTTATCATTTATTTGGCAGAGGACCAGGTTAGGAAAGGCTGTGCTGAAATGAGATGGTATCTTTATAAAGATGACACTCCTTTCAAGAGTTTTTTAGGTATGGTTGGAATTCTTGCTAGAAAGCTCCACTGAATCTTTATTTTGAATCAATCACAGGTCTTATCACTTTCACTTTTTTCTCCTAGTTGTGAAATGCCCAATCACACTTGGAGGCCCTGCAATGAGATAAAAATATTCAAGAATCTGCATAATTTTAAAGTGGAATAAATGGGTTGACAGAATCCAGCTGGGCTTTGAAAGAAAGTCATCTGTTTGAGCACCTTTTTCGCTCTTCAAAAATAGTTTAGTGCAAGGCACTCACGAGGCGGGTTGTGTCTCTGGGTTTGCGTTTCGTTGCTAGTACTTCTGTGAAAGTTTTTATTTGGGAGAAACGGCCTTGAGCCGAGGACCCACAGTGACTGTGCAGTAAATGTGATGTGGAGGGAAACGCTGCCGCTTTAAATTGTCACCAAAAAAAGGGAGACATGTAGTCACGCCTGACATGCATCCTTGGACAACAAGGGATGTCCTGTTTTGTTTCTATAGCAACCGGGTCCCTTTCCTCAGTCTGCGCTGACCAAGCCTGAGTAAACAATGAGCGGTTAAAGCCTCAGACGGCCGACGGGCAACTGCACTTCCCTATAGCAATTTAGAAGCCTTTTTTATTGCAGGGCTGTTTCCTCCTTGTAGGGGTGCAGCCATGTTGCAGGAAATGACCTCACCAGCAGCACTGGTGCTCATTTAAAAATGAGACGTTGCATAAGACACGTCAAGTCTTGGAAAAACGGCTAATTATAGCAAGGTGACAGTTTAACGAATGACATTTAAGAGAGACGTTCAAAGCACCCGCCGTCAGAGCGATATTCTAGGGGGTGGACGAGAATCGCAAGAGGCAACGAGAAAGGTTTAACGAGGGATTCGGGTGCAGAGTAGAAAAACCGAGGTTATTACATCATTCAAATTTTCCACTCGGCGAAAACTCGGCAAAGTCGCCGAGGGAACCTGCACGGTCAGTGAGTAATGGATTGGAAGGCCGGCCAGTGGTTCCAGGTTGGGGGGTGGGAGTTCCTCTGTTTTGGGGTTTGTGTATTTAAAGTGATAGATTACTGGGCAGCCAGCCGACGTCCCTCTTGCATGATGTCACCGCATTTCATTTACATATTTACCCCGGGCAGGAATCTTAAGCAGCAGCACGTTCCCTTCCATCTGCACACTTAGGACACTCAGGGAGTCAGCTCTCCATTTAAAGGCCCTTTATGTTTCACGCCCTTTTAATTAAAAAAGCCACTTTCCTAGTCTGCTGTAAAATATTACTTTTTTTTACATTTAAGTAAATTTTTTTCCTTTCCTGCACTTTACTGTCGGTTTTAACAGTTATCACTAACATTCATTACTAACATTCGTTATTAGGTTTTTTCATTTATTTTAATTAAATTATGTATTTATTTACTTATTTATTTATATTGGGAAAATAAAAATATCCAAGCAGTGGCAGGGTTGTGTATGGGGCATCCAATAAACTGATAAGCATGCTAAATTCACTCTCAACACTTTTTATGTCAGTTACAGTAGCAATCAGATACTGTATACCATGTTTAATGATGAGTTATCTTGCTAAGAACATCACAAGCCTTTGAATTGATCTCTTAAAGCACTTATTTTCAGTCACTAAAATGGTCATTCAATCAGTGCGCATTGTGCAAGTGTGAGCAAATGTTTTTTCAGCAAGCGCCTTCTTATCTTCCTCAATTTCTCTCGCACTTTCTTCCACTTTCTTTGAGCAATTCATTGACCTCCCAACTTGAGCATGTGTACGGATTCAAAAGATTGTTTGCGTTCATCAATTGTAGTCAAGAATAACGCGCTGAGGTCCGTGGCAAGATAAATGGCACGGTTCTGTCTGCGGTAATTGTGAATCAGTAGCCTTCATTTTCGACGCTCTGCGATTTCTGTCATTAGAACCTCATCCTTCATTGAAAGTGAACAACGCCCTACTTCTATTTCTGTGTTGATACGGAACGAGGAACCACGGAGTGCACTATATCATTCATGCATAATGCAGGAGTGGTAGTAGAAAAAGGGAGGGAAAAAAGAAATGTGAGCACGGATTGCCTTTCTGAGAAAAGTGAAAGGGAAACCTGAATTTGACATTTGCTAATATCCTACAGCGAAACTTTTGTTTGAAAAGATGGGGATGATAATTGCCGCAGCAGAAGAAAGGCTGCGGAACCATCTGGGTATTGTGGGTGACTGGAGGGACGAAATTGAGATTGGAACTCGGTAATTGCAAAGACAAGGGGCTGAGAATAAATGGGAAAAGGGTTCTTTACTGTCAGACGGAGGAAGGTCAATAGTACAAACGTATGACACCCGCGTGTGATACAGTGTATTATTCACAACGCTCACATGGGATCCCGGTCTTTTCTTAGATATCCAATTCGTCGCCTTCGTCGGCGACACCGGAAGAGCCCCGTCTCCGCTGACGTCGGGCCGGTGAGCGCGATACAATTCCAGTCGCGCCGTGTCAA
Source organism: Conger conger (assembly GCF_963514075.1). Lineage (NCBI taxonomy): Eukaryota > Metazoa > Chordata > Actinopteri > Anguilliformes > Congridae > Conger > Conger conger. The sequence goes on along the minus strand of NC_083774.1, from coordinate 12,248,170 downwards.
CCGTTCGAGGTCACGGGAAAAAAAGACTCGTGGGAGTTGTTATTCTACCAGGGTTTTTTTTTTTTTTTTGCTGCTTTTTATCCAAACCTTTATTTGATTAATGCTTCCACGGTGTTGTCGGGAGTCCTTATACATTTCCCTGAAGATGAAAGGCAGACAACGCCAATTTATCTCTCCAGATTAAATATTGATCACTCCGGGCGGACGGGGTGTCGAGCGTCTTTGTGGGAAAATGAATGTCAAATCGCAGGCGTCGTCGGCAGACTTTTCAGTTTTGAAATGGTTTTTTAAATCAGTTTTTCTTTTTTTATCACAAGCCATTTATTGATCCTTTCCACAGGTGGAGTGGAGAGCTACAAGTAACAACAACAAACAAGAAAAACAACAAGAAAAACATAGCCTAGTTAGCATCTGCATTTTGATATGATGACATGGTTGCCGGTGTAATTGATTTAACTATCTTCTCTTTTGTTGCTATGAACTCTTGCTCTCATTGATCATTGATCGGTCTGAAACACGCTCTTAAGCTTCGGTCGGGGGTGTAGGATTACGGGAATTATTTGCGGTGTGAAATTATATAAACAGAAAATCTTTGTTTGACATGTTCCGTGTCCATAGCAACAACTCCTCTTCAAAAATCGCATTTTTGTTTTCTCTCGCTGGAGAAATATAACAATGCCCGGGACCCCGGAGCGCTGGGAAAGGCCTGGAGGTTTGGCAGGAGGGAGCCCATTTTTGTTTCTCCCGGACTTTTAACGAAGATGATTTTTGAGTGGGTAGTCAGGGTAAAATGAATGGAGGCCTTGTCTCGGGCCTGCGATGGAACAGGGTTCAGCGAGCCCCTCGTCTTCCTAATCGACCATTAGCGAGGGCTTTCATAGGGATTTTAAAGGGAAATGGCAGCGCGTATGCTCTGAAGGATACGAGTTGCTTCTCGGCCTCGGCCTGCCGTGTCCACTCGCATTTGCAGCGATGGCGGATGATGACTTCATTGTTAGGAGTGTAGCCAAGCGCACAAATTGTAGGATGGGGGAAGGAGAAGGCCAGAGCCGGCAAAACTGATATAAAACAAGACGTGATCCTACGCATTTTAAAATCAAATGTGCAGCCGGAAGGAAGGTATTCACGACCCAGGACACATTTTGCCATGTCTTAAATATTACATTAAAGGGCCATCACATCAAACTAACCAGACGTTATACACGGAAAAGGTATCATCAAAATTGTTTTAATAGTGTCTTATGCGTTTCTGTATTCCCCAGCTAGACGCTTTTCTGTGAAATTACTGGCAAAAGGGGTTTCTTGTGGGCAATATTTGTCCGCATAAATATGTACATTGTTCAATTTTCATAGCTTGACTTTGCATGTGATTCAGCTTCCTGCTAAGTCGTAGAGCTCAGGGCTGTTTGGTCATGGGACGATATCCCTGTTTATTTCTGTGCAACAGAACAGTGAGGGCAGGAGCCACTGCAGTGTCTTGGGCACAAACAAGTTTTGTGTTTTTGGTTTGTTTTATTTTGTTTGCAAAACGGGTGCCTTGAAATTAATTTGCTGAGATGCTGTTTGTAATGGGAGAAGTTGTTTTTGTCTTTGTTGAGTATTGTTGTTTTTTGTTACATTAAATGGACCATATTAAATGATGTACTTATATTCTGTACTATAATTAATAATGCTTGGCCTTATTGCTGCCTTGGGAGGGAGGGTTTCAGTTATCCACATCATAGCACATAAGCAGTGGCTAACGGCATGGAAACTAACTGTCTTCTGACCATTCCACATGCAAGTACTTTTTCTGTTTCTTCTTATGCTCTAATTGTAAACATTCCTATATCTACTGTGATGGAACAATGTTGGTAGAAACCGGACATTAAGACACACGAGTCACCTGTGACTGACTTCCTGTTATGGAGAAGAATCACTGTTTCCTAAAGTTCACAGCTGATAGAATTTGACTGCAGAATTTATTTAATTTTATTTCTTTGTGAGCCAGCCAAGACTGGGGAAAAACAGTAAAAAGCTCTAGTGCTGTGATGGGGACACTTTACAGTGGGATGTGCAGCTCGAGGAAGTTGGTGCAGTATGAAACCAGACTGTGACACATTGTGGTCATTAACGTTCCCATGGCACTTATCAATAGCATAGAGTTCATAAACCTGACTTCCCATCAGATTTGCCATACCGTATCTCTCATCCCAGGGACCTAATTATCCCTTCATCCGTTCCATATAATTCCTCACATTTCCTCCCCTCATCGTTTCCCCATGTCACCGCAGTAAAACAGTGCATTATATTACAGTTATTTAGCTGACGCTTTTATCCAATGTGACTTGCAGTTGATTAGACTAAGCAGGGGGAAATTCCCCCTCTAGCAGTGTGGGGTTAAGGGCATTGCTCAGGGGTGCACTTGAGGGCCAGTCTGCGTACTGGTTTTTGTTCCAGCCAATTGACTTGTTTTTAATTTGCTGACAGCTCTATGAATTACCCTCGTTCAAGCCTGTACTTGAGCACAGTAAATTCATTAGGATACTCTTGCAGTCTGCAGCTGTAGCCGGTACTCATACACATGTCAGATAAGATATTATGATCGAGTCAATTAAATAATTAAGACCAGAAATCAGCACAAAATCCTGAAACGGATCGGCCCTTGTTGTACACCCCTGGCATTGCTCAAGGGCCTGACAGCTGCACTGATCTGAGAGGCTAAAGAGGCTAAAGAAGAGGCATTGCTTCTCAGTTAACTAAAGACTACATTAAACAAATACGTAAAAAAAACCAGCAGCGGCGAAGCGGGGCTGTAAAGAGCTGAAATATTCAGTTGCCATTTTTAATGGCGGAGTTTTTCCGGTCGCATTGTTCTCCCGAGGAAGCTTAATTAGGGGTGTGTGGCTCTGCTCGGAGCCTCCCGAGCACGGGGTACCTCCTCCGTCAGGAGAGGAGGCGACGGGGGAAGGAGGAAGGCATCAATTAGCTCCTCTCAAGGAGGAAGGAGGATCCTCCGCAGCTAATGAGTGTTTTGGGCTCACCTGCTGTTACGTAATTTATATCTTGTTAAGTCATCCATCAATTCCCCGGCATACAGTGGCTGAACGAATGAGAGAACGCCGTTGGTATTGCCGGTGGAATGGGGCCAAAAAGCCTGGTGGGGCGAACAGAATATTACATTACAGTATGTTTTTTATTATGATATTAATGTTCAGTGTTTTCATATTGTGGAGCACTCACCAAGGTTTTTTAGTCTTCTTAAGAGTTTCATATTGGTGTTTAAATTCTTTTCTTTATTTTTTATCCCAAGGCCCTTAAAATGATCACCCTGCAGCTAAGGATCCCCAACTCAATTAACTTGTTAACATTTGACATCTTTATCTTACCCCAACTACATGTTTATTCAACACCCTTTACAGGCTGTAATGCAGTAACTATTTTACACACTAACACACACTTTCATGCTAGTACACAGATGAATGTCTACACCACAATTACGAGTAATCTACAGTCGTAATGCTACAGACATGAAGTAGCTACTACAAAGTCACACTTTGGTTGGTGCTTACACTCCTACTAATTTATGAGAAATGGAAACTCCCCACTTTGTTAAATACTATTTTAGGCAACATAATTTCAGGTTGTAGGTTTATCGGAAACAGCTGTTGTAAAAACTGTAGCCCACCACTGAATGTGTGACAGTGTGTTTTATTTTCATTTTCTTAACAAAATAATAATCCAGTTATGGAGTTTGACATTAATTAATAAATCAATAGATTTAGCCAAGATTACCAATTTACCATGAAACTGAACCTATATTTTTTAATGATTGTTTCTTTTTCTATAAAACGCAAGACATTTTTAGCAATTGAGCAAAAGCGGAGTAGAACCACAAGCCAATTGTAACTCAGCAACCAGGGAAGACACAACCATTCACCGGTCCAGGTGTATGTCACATGCACCCATCTCTCCATTGCCTCCATTTCACACATATGACAACTCTCTGGGGGCAAACAAAAGAGAGGAATTTATGCCAAGAGGAAGGATAACATCTCCGCTGCCCCCTTCCTGAAAGGTGTTACCATCACTATCAGATTTAGCGGATACCCCTCACCTCGGCTGTCGGCTGTCTGACTAAACGTCTAATTTGAACCACGCAAACAGACCGAGAGAACGAAAGACAGCCGCAGAGATCCCTTTTCACCCTCCCGCTCGACAACCAGTGTTGATGAGGAGTGATATAGGAGGGGCGGTGCTGCCGGATTGGATTACCGAGCCTGTTAGGGGGTGTGCCTTTGTTCTGGGGAAATCTGCCAGAGAGAGCCATCCGGTCCCGGGTGAAGGAATGCGGAGGAATTTTTGTGGTTATGGTGGGCGGGGAAGATTAGATAAAGTACAGTATTATGCTAGTGATGGGCAGCAGAGGTTCTTCTTCAGTGGAATAAGCAGAGCAGTGCTCATGAGCTACCTGAGTGATGTCAGACAAACCTGAAGCAGATGTATACGCCAGCTGAACTGAAAGAAGGTACGTCAACGTCAGACTTGTTTTGACAAAGTGCAAAAGTTCCAGCGTCCCTGAAATCGGCCTCGGTGTCACCTCTGCGCACGTCTGCAGCCCCTGGGCTGACCGTCTCCGCTGGGTAAAGCGGGACGTCCGTTTAAGGGCCGACCGGTAAATTCTGCGGGAAATTAGTTTTTCGGGAGCTCGGTTTCCAGAAGGAGCGGGAGTCCTCCGAGGTTTTCCATCCACTCAGATGCGGGAGATAAAGAAACCTCCCTTTTCAGCCGGGTAGTAATGGGAACGACTCTCGCTGCCCGCCTCTCTGAAGTCGGCTGTGACATGCAAGGGGGCAGCAGCAGTCGCCCTTCTCGAGTGACCGCCTCTGCCGGTTCTGTTCCGAGACCCGCGTACCTCGCTCTTTGTCGCCCCCTGTGGCCATTGAAGTTGGAGCACCGCAGACTCTGCATTCTGCTGTGAAAGTCCTGACATCCCCATTCAAGTGAAGCGTCTCTTTCATAGTCAGTGACTTTCAGCCGAGCCCAAGGAGAAGGTGTGCCTGGAGCTGGATGCTCTCCCTGCTGCCTCCCAGTCCCCCCAGAGTGCAGCTAAACTCTCCCCCCATGGCATCTGCCAATCTTTTACCCCTCTCCCCGGATTCTCCGACACCCTTGTCCCTGCCCTCTTCCTCATGCATGCTTTCTGTATTTAATTACAGAATGCCATCACCATGGTCCTTAGATGCTTCATGTATTACATGCTTTACTGCTCTGTATCAGCTGACTGCCTAGTGTGGTCCCCGCCTCCGCCACCTTCAGCCACTCACATTTCCAGACCTCATCTCCAACCTAAGCTTCACCACCACCAGCTGACATGTTTCCGACACCCATGCCCTGCACTCTCAATAAAGGTACGGAAAGTGCCTAAGAAGCTTGTCGCTGGGCCGGTACCCAGATAAGGTTGTACCCCATGAATAAAATTAATTTGTACCTTTTTAGTTTGGAAAACGTCCTCATTTATACCCAAAGAGAACCTTACTGTGCTTTCAGGGTACATTCGGGAAATGTGATCCTTGAAGGACAAAAATGTACCTCCACTGTCACTTTATTTCTGAGAGCGTAGCTACAGCACACATCCCACCCCAGCCCCACCCCTGGCGAACAGCAGCTCCGCCCCTAACCACCACCAACCCTGCCCCCTACACCCCCCGGCTCCACCGCCACTCTTCCCCCGAAAGCGCCTCTCCTCCCCCACCTCCGTCTCCGCGGGAATTATCTGCCGCGGAGATAAGGTGCGCGGCCTGTCTGGCGCTAACTGACAGGCCCGGCCTCGCACACCGGTGCCGCTTACCCGATAAGTGAAAATGTCAGCATGATTTGAGGAAACGTCATTTATCTCGGGTTTCTGGCTGTGTCCAACAGCCAAGCTCATTACGGACACTTACACGTATTTACAGCGCGCTGTCGCCCGCGCGCCCTCCCTCTGAAACGATTGCAATTTCTTGTCAGACGACAGCGGCACATTTATTTATTTTATTTTTTTTGGGGGAAAAAAAAAAAAAGTGTGAACTCCAGTTCGGGTGATAACCAGGTCTGCTCTGGGCATGCTGTGAGATTATTTCACGTTTTTCAGACGACGTTATTGCACAGATTTGGCCCTCCTCGTTTCACGCTGTGGACTGCTACTTTCCAAATGGTTGCTTCGGCCATGAAAATCGGAGCTCGTTGGATGTTAGTTCTTTTCTTTGTTTTAATTGTTTTTGGCGTTGAGATTGTGGGTATAAAGAGAATAATTTGATTGGTAATTATGCACTGGACAGGGAGGCACTTGGCACAGATGTATTATCAGTGACGAAAGCTGAAAATTCTGTTGCCGAAGCAACCGGCACATGCCTTCCAGACAGAGACAAGGCTTTGAACCCAGTGACCTCTTTCTGCATAGTCAGCATTCTCTCACGCGCCCTGGGAGGGCGGGTTTGGGAAGATTGGCAGCAACGGGTTGGGGGGCGGGGCTGTTTGGAAGATTTACAGGAGAGTGTTGGGACGGCTTTGAAGGTCTGTAGCAGATGGGCGGGACTGTTTGGAAGATTGACAGAAGAGGGTTGGGGGGCGGGGCTGTTTGGAAGATTGACAGAAGAGGGTTGGGACGGCTTTGAAGATCTGTAGCAGATGGGCGGGGCTGTTTGGAAGATTGGCAGGTGATGGGTGGAGCTGTTGGCAAGAATGTACGAAGAGGGATCGGACAACTTGGAGGATTCACAACAGAGGAGCGAGGCTATTTGGAAGATTGGCTGCAGAGGGGCGGGGCTGTTTGGAAGATTGGCATGAGATGCGTGGAGATGTTGTGAAGATTGTCTGAAGTGCGATGGGACTGCTCGAAAATCTTCGGCAGAGAGGCCGGGCTGTTTGAAGACGGGCAGCGGAGCGCCAGGCATGTTGAGAAGATCACTCAGACTCGTGGCACTTCTGCACAGTGTCCGGTCTGTCCACTACAGGCTGCTGCTGTTCTCTGTGATGCATGCCTTGTTTTGGGGGAATGTTTCTCCCAGAATCCACCTGCCCCACCTCCTCTTTGTTAATGATGGCCCTGGAAGGCGTCACTCACCTTAATGGACAGGTTTCAGGAGGGCCTGCCAGGAAAAGGAGCCGCCCACGGTGGCCTGACAGGGCGATTGCTCTCGCCACAGAACTAGTTTCACTACACCTCAGCTCCTGTGTAATACTGACACTGAACACGTACTTCTCCTTACACTATACAGAACAAGCAGGACATCTTTCAGCTCAGCTCGGTGTGTGGCATGCTTTACACTCCTGACAGCGTAGGCTAATGCACGCAATTTGACAAACATGTTGAACGTTTAGTTGGCACTACGTGCGTATGTGTGAAAAGACTGCATTCTGGAGATATACTGCGTGATATTCCTCTAAGTTACAACAGATTTAGAAAAAAATGAATTTGAGTTTCCAGTAAGCAGGGAAAGTACAGTGCTTACAGAAAGGCTATCTGGTAAACAGATGTTGCCTGTCTGGTGGAACATCTTACAGTAATAACAGATTGTTTCAATGGTGAAAAGAAGACTGTAGAGAGCAGTTGGTTTTGCAGCAGTTCCTGATATTAGTAAGCTGTTGGCTGGAAATGCATCGCAGGCTGTGTGTACTGGGGACTATGCAGTGAAGTCTTGCGCTCCTTGGTTTGTATATGTGGCTCATAATGTTTCAGAGGGTCTATTTTGGAACACATGGTCTGTTTTATAGAAAAAACATTTCAGAGAAATGCTGTTTTCATTAGGTGAGCAGGTTTGCCCGAGCCAAATAGTTTGGAGTTTGTAAGCACTTGAGTTCTGGCTCGGCTTTGAAGCTGAAGATGACTGTGCTCATTCATTTTTTTTTTCTTTCTTTTTCTAATTGTTATCATCTTTTGTCTATTTTTGGCTGCTGGTTTTTATGTTCTTCCCAGGAAATTCAGGGTTAAGACGAGCAGTCGGATTTTACGGGTCTGTACCGAAGTGGCGACGACTGCGGTCACGTCATCGCCTTTAATGTCTGATTCAGACCCGGGCTCATATATTATTCACCGAGCCTCCCCAAATCCTCCCCCCCCTTCCTCTTTCTCTAATGTGCTACACGCTATACAGCGCTCAGCTCTGGCTGCTGCTGCCGTAAAGGGATCTGTCTATTTAGGGGACACTCAAAATGTTTTTCACGGCACGTTCGTTTTTTGGGCTGCTGTTGTTGACTCGTATTGACGTTTATAGAACACGCTGATAAAGCGTTCGCCGTCCCTTCCCGCCGAACACTTCCGCCCGACCGTTTCGCAGCGAGCCTTGTGTTATTTTTTTCTTTTTTCTCGCGGCTCGCGTTTTTTTTTGGGGGGGGGGAACTGCCTCCGTGATGTACAGCCGGTAGTCCTCACTGACTGGGAGTGAAAAAGGAGGCTGCGCCTTTAACTCGGGCCCTCTGCCGGGGCCCCTCTGGGAGCCTGACGAGTGTGTTGTCTCTCGCTCTTAACCAAATTTATTGCCACTCTGTCTCTGTTTCCCCTAACAAAGGTGCAGGCCCGCAGCTCCCAGCTTATTTGTCAAAGCGGCGCACCTGTGAGGGTTCCTGCTCAAGATAAATTTTAGGTTGGTGCGGTCGGCCAGGAATAAATCTCTTTTTTCTTTCCTCCCTTCTTTTTTTTCAGAGGGAGAGAGGGAGAGAGAGGGGGGGCGGGTTTTGAACGGACGCTTGGCTCGTTCGCTCTCTCTCTCGCTCGCTCGCGTGCGAGTGCCCCAGTGTAAGCCGTGATAAATTGCGCTTTTTGTTGACACCTTCATCGGGTTATTTATGGATCATTAATTGAAGCGCAAAAAAAAAAAAAAAAACTTGTTGGAGGAGAGGAGAGGCTTCCACGCGGTCGCCTGGCGAGGCCCCCGGGAGCTCTGCTCTCCGCATCATTTCCTGTTTGCGGGGGGATGCTGGCGCGGGGCGCGCGCGGGGGACGAAGGCTCCGTCAGAAACGGAGAGCAGAAAGTGGGATGACAACCGTGAGGACTTCCTTCCCTTTTCCCATTTTTCCCCCCTCTCTTCCCGCAGCCCGCAGGTTTAATCTAAGCTCCTTCAGAAAACTGAAAGGATTTCTAAATCCCCCCTGGCACGTATTCATGTGGTCCTAAGACGGAAGCGCGCTTTCATCGATGCCGCTGTGCCGCACGTCGAAATTTCGCTCGAATGTATCATTCCATCGGGCTCAGGGCTCCGGGATATTACCGAACTGTCGCTCATTTTGTTCCACAACTCCTGGACAAGTCCCTTCTCAATCTCACTCTTGCAGTACCTTGCTTGTGAAACAGTCAAAACGATACCGGAGTCAGACAAAATATTATTGTTAATTTGTTTCATATGCAGGGAGTGTTTTGTCTGGTTGTGCAAACCTGAGCTTGCGGTGGAAGGTCGTGCTCCCTGGTCGGCGTGCAGGCCTTCACCAGCCCAGTCTCTATGGCGTATACGGACCTCTGACCACTTTTTTGCAGGATGAAGATTACGTTCTCACAGGTACACTTTGCTGCAGTTGAAATTAAATGCAGCAAATTCTACCTGTGAGAACCTAGCCTAATCTTCATTCTGCCAAAAAAAAGTGCTCAGAGGTCCGTATTTGCCATGAGACTGAGCAGGGGAAAACCCAGCGAGACTGACTGTGCGTCTCTCCATCTTCTCGTCTGAAGGTTTTGAGTCTCCAAGGAGAAAAGGGGACGGCCTGACACCAGGGTGCAGGGGCATGTGGGTAATTAACAGGTGGATTAACGATGCTGGTTTGGTGTTGCAGAGCGGCTCAAAGCACTTCAAAGGGCCACTGGATGGTCGCGGCCAGGCAGAGTAATGAGGCCTACGCTCTGCTCCTCTTCACCCCCTTCCTCCCCCCCTCTCTCTCTCTCTCTCACTCTCCCTCTCCCTCTCTCCAAGTTCTTAACAAACTCACAGTTCGTCCTCAGCGGTAACCAATACGAACCGCCAAACCTGGTTTGGATTTATTTCTGTGTTATAGTTAAGCACAAATGTTTATGGATTCCAGGCCTGAGACATACCCCTCCGTTCCTCTAATCTGTGGCATTGTCCTCATCTTTGCCTGCTGATCTGTGTGTGTGTGTGTGTGTGTGAGAGTGTGTGAGTGTGTGTGTGTGTGTGTGTGTGTGTGTGTGTGTGAGTGTGTGTCTGTGTGTGTGCTCATGAAATAAAGAGTCAGATATTGGCACTAGCCTTTCTTTCCTAAGCGTATAGAACCTCCTGGCTGTTCGCTTTCACAGACTCCTGGGTTGGAGGTTGGATTTTTTTTTTTTGTTTTTTTGCAATTTAACTAGATGACAACAAACAAAACATAGACGAAAATACATTTGGTATAGGTGGGTGACAAAGGAAAATTTGACAGCTCTGTTTGACAGCTCATTATAGTGCATAGTCAAGCTTTCGGTACTTGGTCCTACTTAAGGCTGGCATTAGTGAAGAGATTAGAACACCCTGCAGATCTGGTCCTCCTGGAGTTTTCTTCAGGGCTGGCGGCAGGGAACAGTGGGGCAGGCAGACGTATCCCACACCCTCAGCAGTGGCACACGCGCAGGTGTTAAGCGTGAGAGATCACATGGCCCATCATGCACCGTGTCCCACTGAGCGGGGACCTTACACGCGGGGCGGCTGATATCTCTCTCCTGCCTCGGCTGTCATGCGTCAGTCACGCGTCTCGTCCGCTCTGACCTCCCGGCCTCGCCGTTAGACAGCCGCCAATCTCCCGGCCTGAGGCTGCCGGGGGGTGGGGGCTGCGTAGGGGGGGGGAGTGGGAACTTCTTTGAAAGGATTACGATTTTCTCCCCCTCTCATCCTCAGGGCGCTGTGGCCTTTCGTTGGAGACGCAGACTTATTTTTAGCCGCGGCAGTGCGGCTATGAGTCCCGTCGAAAACCGCGAAAACCTCCTTCGCTTATTTATTTGATCATTTAATTTACTGTTTCTGTTTTTCATGTTTGATCTGCCAGACACGCAAGCGAAAATAATCGGTGCTTGGCAAAATATAATAATGATAATGATCTGTTTTTAAAAATCATCTGTTACTTTCTTTGCGATAGCAGTGCTCTTGGACGGCTATCTTGCATGACGACACAGTAAATTGTCCACTGTTAGTTCAATCCTAACAGAGTTAAATCAACTCTGGCCATAGTGGACTCATATAGACACTGTAAGAGTTGATTTAACGCTAAACATTTTGTAACATGTCAGCAACATGACGCCTCTCACTGGGCCCCTGGGCGTGATGGCTAAAGACGTGTCAACGGCTCCTCTGTGCTTCCTAAATAGAGGTTGGGCCGCAGGGCCCCTCATCCTCTGCTGCTCACGGATCGTTTCAAATTTGTCAGGTCGACATGGAACTGTGAGGTATATCCCACAATTCTCTGCTGCAGTGTGTTTGCCGTTCTTCAGGCAGAAAGTTATTTCGGCCCTGAGTTAAGAGTAGTCAAATATCACTGAAGGACGGATAAACCTAAATATTGTTTTGCTGCAAATGTTGAATGTACAATCTTCACTTGTACGACTGCAGCCAGTGGGGAGAAAGAGAATAGAAAGTTTTGGGGAAAAAAAATCGTGTAACCCAGTATCTTCCATTTTGTGGCCAGCTGTGTCACAGAATCATTGAACTGGCTTGACAATGAATGAAAAAAGCGAACTTTAAATTCCTATAAACTAAATTACTCTATGTTGTACAGAAAGCATTTGGTTATTTACTTTGTTGCCATCTTGTCTGGGTCTTGTAAAAGTGATTCTGTATCTCAATGGGGTTTTCTGGTTACACTTGTAAACGTTAAATACTTTATCTTTTAAAGGCAACTTCCACTACATCCTGTGCGAATTCTGTGTGAAAGGAACCTCAGACAGCGGACATGGAGAGATGGTGTTTGCGATAAGATTCTTAACTTCATTTTGCATTGCACCATGCAGATAAAGCAATCCATCTAACAAGCACAGAGACTAGGCTGTTAATTAGGCTCCACCAGAAAACACAATTTGTAAGTCCATTAATAAAAGCTCAGAAAAGATCCAGTTGAGGAGGTAATTCTTTACTCGTTTCAATAAATCTTAACTGTCAGTGGCTTTTGTTATCTTAATGGAATTATAGCCTTAAGTACTTCTTACATTAAACACCTGCAATTGTTTCTCTCCACTTTACACACAGAGATTGTCAGGTCTCATAATGAGGCCCTCAGGAGGGTTCAAATTTGCATAAATCTAAAATTTAGTGATGTAAAATCCATCACGGGCGCTGTGTACCACCCCCCACCCTCCCAAAAAAGCAGGCAGGTGCCCTTCCCCGTGTTACTCATTCTCTTTGATAACCCCAGGCTCTTTTAACTTGACTGGCGTCGAGCCAGAACCTTGTACCGCACAGTTGAACAGAAGGACAAAGAGGTTTATTAGCAATCAAATGTAAGCAAGTGTTGCCAGAGCCGAATTGACATGATGCTCACGCTCCACCTTGAGGGTGTAACGACTACCCAGCGTACCCCTGTTCTGCAGTGGTCTGGCTTAGACACGTCGCAGGGCGCACGTGTCGGATCTGTAGGTGGCAGCCATTCTGTGCCGACGAGATCAAACGAAACCTTGGCGTGTGTTAAAGTGCCGCTGTAGAGTTTTGGAGCTGTCTGGGATCAGGATAGCGTAGTGTGCAAATGTCATCAGCTGGTCTCTTGTTTGTGGTGGCTCACTACGTGTGTGTATGTGTGTGTGTGTGGCTGTGCATGTGTGAATCTGTGTGTGCATATGTGTTATTGTATTTTTGTAGGCTACATGAAACTGCTTCTATAGCTTTAAGACATTCTTTAAAAAATTCACCCAAGTTATCTGATGCAGTGGCGCCACCGTTAAGCTTAGCGTTGCGAAGAGGTATTGATACAAGACTGGTATCTATCATCTGCTCCAGGAGCAAGCTACTCCTTTAATGCTTTTCAAATTAAGCACGATGGCAGCACCGGAACCGTCAGCCCCCCTGTGTGACAAATTCAGGCTGCGTCTGACTCCTCCCTCTGTTCGGAGCTATATGTCACCGAAACCCAAATGATTTTTAACCGCCGGCCATGGCAGGGAGGGGCGAGGCGTCGCCAGGCCGAGCCGCCGTTTCCTTTCCAGCCAACAGAGGGCAGCACTAGTAGCGCGCAGGCTCCCGCGCGACCTTGCAGGAAGTGTCCTCGATCGCTCGGCGAGGCTGCGGGTGAGAGAGTGAGGATAGCGCAGCTTAGCGCTGGATAGCGTAGCGTAGCGCGGCCTAGCGCCTCGACATCTCCAGGTCTGCCTACCTGCCGCCCGGCGTGGGTTATGTCCCGGATGGATGCGTATGTCCTGCAGCAGACGCTGCCCTTTCTCTGGCCTACACTCCAGACTGCTAAAAATTCCTTCCTGCAAATCATCAAAAATTATGCACATTATCGTTCCTTTTTTTTTTGTTTACTCTACACAATTTTTACATCACAGGATGCTTTTAAGAAGCATTTTTTGTGGTGCATTTTTTCAGTACCCCCCTTCTCCTCCTCCTGATATATCCAGCATACACACTCACACACACAGACACAGACACACACATACACGCAAGCAAGCATGTAGGCACACGCACACTCCTCGCCCATCTGGGACCTTGGAACATCAGTTACTGTTTGAGAGACTTCATTTCCTGTAAGACCCTAAACCAAGGTCCCAAAATGGGGCTGTCTGTTCATAAAAGCGCTGGTCCGTCTGCTGTCACTTAAACCCATTTCTTCTCTCTTTTTTTTCCGGTCCTCCTCCGTTCTGTGACCTGCTCCTCTGTCGTACCTGTGGTGAAGGTGAGTTATCTAATGTCTTCCCTTTCTGTTCAGACTGTAAAGATATATGCTGTTCTGTGAATGACCATCATTACAGAGGTAGAACACACACGCTCCCTGCATGTTTATAACAACTTCATAAGGCGTATATAAAGCATTCATAACACCTTCACCAGTGCGTTGTTACTACTTTAGAAATACTTTTTCAAAAACTGATTTGATTTAAGGTAGCTGATATAAAATGGCATTTTTGAATACAGCAAAATGTGTTGTATTAAAAGATTACATTTTCTACATAATATCTGTGTGACCAGTCTCAAAACAACTTGGTATAATGTACAGAATATTAGGCTTTTAAAGTGGTAAAAAAAGAAAAAGAAAAACTATCCTTGAGATGTTTCACATGCTTGTTGAAGGCCTTGTGAAGCTGAACTCCAGGTATGACTTCATCTCTCTTCCGCGTGTGTCACCCATGTTGTGTATTGCAGAAAATTGTGTGTTCACCCAGAGGACCTGTGGTAACACAGGGAGATCCAGCTGCATCATGAGCATGCGGCGGTGCAGAGTGAGATGTAGGGTCTGAGGAGCAGTGTGTGCGATAGCACGTTGTATGTTGGTCTCCTGCTCATTAGCAGAGCTCTGTGCTGCTCTTCCTCTCCAGACTCCACAGCCACAGGTGTGAAGTCCCTCATTCTCACTGTCACCTCTCTGCGGTGCACAGCTCTTCTACCAACCAGGCTGCAGTGTGTGTGTGTGTGTGTGTGTGTGTGTGTGTGTGTGTGCATGTGCCTGCTTGCATGCGTGTGTGTGTAAGAGAGAGTGTGTTTTGAGTGACCGACTCGGTTTGTGAATGTGTGGGTGCATGCACATGCAGCTTGTTTTTGTGTATGCTGCTGTAAGTGTGGAGTATTTTTATCTGAATTTTATTGTGTGTGTTATTTGTGAAAGACGCACCAATCGCTGAAGGACTTACTTCATTTAAAAAGCATCAAAGTCTGCATTTAATTTCGCGTGTGTTTAATTGAGTCTGTGTGTCTGTTTAATTGATCCTGTGTGGCTGTTTAAATTGTGTGTGTGTGTGTGTGTGTATGTATTCTCTCAGTACTCGTACACGGACAGGAGTAGCGTGTGTCCTCTGCGGGTCTGCATTCATTGTCGTCTCTCCCCCCTGCACCTGTGGAATGACTCAGCAGGGCATTAGCGCATACAATAGCGGATCAGCACTGTGCTGCGTGGTACCGAGGTGGAAAATGAAATAAGCGGCAATTACTCAGCCCCTGTTCAGGGCTCTTTCTCATTGGGCGGGATAATCTACATGAGAACCAGCATGTTTGTTTTCGCAGCAGCAGGAAGAACTGGAGGTATTTGGATTAATCACTTGACTAGTCAGTTTATAGAGCCGTATCGGATGTCAGTCTGAGTGTGTTCGACTAGAATGGCTTTTAGCTCCTTCGTTTAGCGAGGTAAGCTCAATCCCCTCTGGTGATGAAAGGTGTCTTGATAATATTATTTGTATAAGTAAATATGTGGGGGGGTTTTTTCATGCTTTTTTTAAAACGCTCAAGTTAGAGTCCCGTAAGGAACCCCGTCTTAGTGCTAGCTGTTAACGACGGTAAAATTTGGACACGTTCAGTTCTTTGAATTGCTGGCGAAAAGCGGTCCCCTCTGAAGCCGTCCCTCTCTTTTAACTTAGTTTGATGTCCCGGGGCGTTAGGGGAAGTGACAGCTTACAAATAAACGCCTAACCGGCGCATTTAAAGATGTCACTTCTGACTCGATTTGCCCCCCCCTCCCTTGTCACCCCCTCCATGACTGAACAGTTAGAGATTGAATTTTAGGGAAGAAAAAAACCCTTGAGGATCATTCGGACTCCGAGAGGCCGACGCTGTCGACGGGTCGGTAACGAGGCCCTGCTCGGCGACCGCGAATCCGGGACGGGGGCGCGGGAAAGGATGCGGGGTGGGGTCCTTGAGAGAACGAGCAGGTCGAGCAAGGTCAGTCCAGCCTAGCGAAGGAGGTGATTGGCTCCTGTGGCGTTACTGCGGCGACAGTTACACCCCCTCCCCGTAGGCCTTCATTTCAGCAGTAGTAAATAAATGAATAAACCACCGTTCCTGGGCGTCTCAGAGATCGGCACACAATGGCCACCAGTAGACCGTCATCTCCAACATTACCCGGGAGCACAAAAGAATAATTTCGGACATCACAAAGGACCTTTTCCCCCTGAGCTCCGGGGGTCTTTGGGCTCGTGGGAGCTGCGTGGGGAACAGGACGTGCCCGGCTCTGGGATTACGTCTCTCTGACGTGGGGACAGATTTGTTTGGAGACCGGCCCATTGAGACTCACAGATGGGGCTCTTTAGAAGGTGCTGGTGCTCCGCATGGCCTCTGGAGATGAAAGCACAGGGAAGATTTGAAACAGCTGGAGGACAGGTGTTGTTCAGGACTCGCACAGCAGAACTGGGCTGTCTGAATGAAACCTGGTTTTGTATGAGATTAGCTTATGCTGATGTTTTGGACCAACAGCAGTGAGCCGTGGGTGATTTGGGTTGAGGGAGAGGCGGACATTTTGGCTCAACAAAGCGGGAATGTTACGCGTTGTTGTTCATGAAGGCACCTAATTTTAATGAAGCACAAACATACTTATGGCCCATGTAAGGGACACACTGTTCTCCGTTGTACTCAAATACGATACATAAAGTCAATCAATATGTGTTCTTTGGCTTTACAAGGAAACGCACTTAACTTTTTCTTTGCAAACTCAGTTTCACAAGGTGGTTTTGCAGATTATTGAACTTGCCAAACTGTTTGTGAAGAAAACTATACTTTTTTTGCCTGTAATGGAGGAAAAAATACATCTCTCCTCGGAGTTACAAACGGTGAGACTGCTTTTGCGTCATCACCTCTGAGGCCCTGAGTGTTATTGAAGGATGGTGCTCCATAGTTTGCTCACAAGGTGCAGTGAAACCTCATCTGCATGATCCATTCCACTTTCGTTTGTTTTGGTAGCTGTCAGAAACAATTGAATCGGGTAGAGTGGTGTCTAATGATGACAGGAGAGCGAGGCTTCACACATCTCGTAATCAATGAGGCTTCTATAGGCTGTCAGTCATTGACTTATGAAGCAGTGAGTCAAAAGATTTTTCTCTCAATAATGAAACGAGGTCACGTGACCTTGTGTGCGGTCCGCAAAGCAAAGCGCCCCCAGAGACCGATCAAATTCCATTTAATCTTTGAAGACGCTTCAGCCTGGTTTTAGCCTTTCATTTTTGTTGGTTGTTCGATTGGCTTTTTATTGCATAATGGAGGATTATCATGGAGCTAGTTCATGGAAACCGTTGGGAGTCCCAGGAAAGATGGGCCTTCCAGTCTAGGAGACCGCTCTGATGGACTGGATCGGACACGGGCTGAGAAAACAAATAACATGCCCAATCAGCCACCGGTAAACTCCCGTTGTACGCGGCATCGAGAGGGCGAGGGGACCGGAAAGAGGAAGCCGGCCGATGTTCTCCACACGCCGAACCCGTCCCCGTAATCTCCGTTCCCGCGAGCGGCCTTATTAAAAGCCGAAAGGAGGGTGAGACGGGCTGATCGCCGGCCTCGTTCGTCCCCGTGTTTATCAGACAGCTTTTCTCCGGTAATATGGAGGTTATGGCAACCTTAGCGCTGATAGATGCAGGCCGCAGCCCCCGGTAATAATAGCCCTGATGGATTCCCAGCTGAACCCTGGGGGTGTAATGTAACGGAGGCGGGAGTGATGAAGTGACAGCGCGCCGTCGAGAGAGACGCCCGGGGAGGCCTCGGTGTTCATCACCGGCCCGCCGATGTGACGCTGTCCAAATTTATGACACCGGGCCCACCCTTTCATTTATCATCCCTTAACTACGCTTTTTTCCTCTCGCCACTGAATCGGTCTGTTTTTGGCCCGTTTTTTTTTTTTCTCTCTCGAAGGATACGCTTTTTATGTAAACACGGATTCGTTTTCCGCCCGCTGTCCAGAATTATGAGGAGGGTGGGGGAGGTTCTATAAATGACTCGGACCCTATGTTTGTTTAGCACCAGTTCGGAGCACAAATGCAAAAATGCTTCGTATTTTAGATGCATTTATGTTTAAGGGTATTGCGTTATACATCAGTTGTCCTCATTCAGCTCAAATTCAACATTAATGAAACATTAGAATATTCCTTTCACTTGTTCTGAATTGTTCAAGGCCCTCACACATCAGTTCTCTCTTCTTGGTTTTAGTATCCAAAAAAATTTCTAATAATTCGCGAAGACCAGTGATGTAGGTTTCCCTGAACTCCCTAATTCTACCCCCAGAGCCCAATTCCCCCTCCGCCTCCTGTGGTCAGCTCTCTTTAGTAATGTTATCCGATAATTCTGCAAAACATCATTGGAAATCGCTTTACAAACAGCTCAGACAGCTCATCAGTTAGACCCTAAAATATTCATACTTCTACCAAAATTTCAACTGTTTTACTTGTATCGTACTTCTACTTCAATCCAACAAAAATTGAGATCTCCAGGATGATATAAATATCTAAAAAATATCACAAAAAAGAAAATCTGCTGGTGGGCCTTTAACATGCGGTGTAAGTGCGAAGGCAGGGATATGCTAATGTTAACCCCTAATCTATGCGCGGAGGAGAGCGGTCAGTTTCTGTTAACGCGAAACAAAGCCGCTCTCCTGCTGGGGCCGCATCGCGCTCTCCCCGGCTTCCTGTTCCGCAGGAACCTTAACGGAGAGTCTCCGCCACCGCGCGCCTCGCATAAATAACGACGCCGACGTTTTAGCAGCCATCACTACGTCTGTGTCTGTAACACATCTTCTGTTTTGAGAAGTAACTCTAATTGAATCTTCTCAAAACGCGCTCAAGGCGGCAGTTTTAACTCCAGCCCCTCGCGTTAAATTATTCATAACACGGTGCTATTGTGGAGCGGGAGATTTCATTAGATACCAATTACAGTAGAACAAAATATTTCACGCAGCACATCGCCCCGTTTAAGGGCGAACCGGGGCTTGACAGTTACGTCAGGGAGAAGGTTCAAGGCCCGTTAGGCTTGCTTTTGCTTTCTCGCGAGTTGCACCTCGAGTTGCAGCGGAGTGAAAATGTTCTCTCTTTCAACATGTGTGTCATTTATTTGCCACCTTTCCCTTTTTATTACTTGTCTGCTTTTCTTGTCAGTGAAAGCACAGCACAACACATTTGCAGATTCAGAGCACTCCTACCGAATGCTTGGTTACACGGCACAGATTGTACTCTGAAGCCCCAGACATTCATGGGAAGAAGTGAACAGTGCATTCACTTTTATTAATAATGTGACAGTTCAGGAAGGAGTATTGACTTGACAAACTTATCAAATTCTACAGGTTGGAAAAAGTTCTAGAGAAGTAAAACATTTACTCTGTTAGTCATAAGATAAACTAGATGAGCATCAACATAAAACAAGAAAAAGGACATTCACCCTAACTTGGCCCATCATTACAAACATTTATTTTTGAATAAATTAACTTAGTAAGACAATCAGTTAATACAGTCACTCAATAAAAGCTATTAACCCAATAAAGACAATGAAATAGTATCTCACAAAAATAGTAAGACATCCTGAAAACCCACAGGACAGATGCATTACCCAAATGAGAGTCAAGACCACGATTGTGAAAACCATTTCACTGGAGACTAACTGTATTGTGTCTTCTTTAAATCTAAATAAAAGGAAGGATGCAAAAAAGGAGATTGGAACAAATTAAAGTTTCGGAGGTTCATCTCCACACTCAAAGGGTTCAATCTTGCCTGTGTTCCTATATTTTACTGCGGAGGTTTCAGTACGGTTGTGAAATTATGTTCCACAGATGTGTTGTATCATTGTAGAGAGAGAGAGAGAGAGAGAGAGAGAGATAGTCAAGTCCTGTGTGAGGAGTCATGCTTTATGTAAAAATCCTAATTAGCTTTTCATAAAATACCACCCCCCCACCTCCTCCCCCACACACAATTTTCCTTCTCCAGCTCGAGTCGTCCGCCCTCCTTTCACTAGTCGGCGTATGCGAGGCAAGGTGGCACAGACGTTATTCCATTTTCGGCTAATTAATGAAGCTCATTTGTGTAACTGTTATTAAGGCCTTTGAACGATTGTTTGCGTTGGGGCGAAACGAAGCCCGTCCCCTGGAACCCATTCATTTCGGGAAAGGGAGATTAAAAGAACGCCGTCGCTCTTTGAAAAATGTTATTTTATTGGCGGCAATTTTTCAACGGCGCCTGAGGGGCTGTGATGACAGGCAAACAGCGTGGCCCTCCTTCATGCTGATGTCCTTTTTTAGTCGAGCTACCCAGGGAGCGCGCTAAGTGTGATTTATTCATCCCTTGACCAGTAAGAGGTGTCGACCAGGTGAAAATGGATGCTGGGACTGTTGACTGGAGAGGTGGCGGGGCAGTTGTCCTGTTCGCTCACTAAATTAGAAATTAAAAAGGGGGGGGGGGTCATTGTGACATTTAGTTGGTAAAACCCTTTTGATTGGTTGGGGCACCAACTTGGGGTGCGGACAGGTTTTTTCTTCTGTGCAAAGACATGTTACAACCTTTATAGATGTGTTAAAGCTTAAAAATGCTTAATAATTTAATTTTACAGAGAGTGTGATGTGACAGATTTCCAGGGACCTCACTGGTGAGTTCCTTCTGGGTGCGTTTGCAGGTAAAATCCATAGTTCACTCGCTCTAACGTACATTGTTTTACCTGCGCTTTGACTGTGGGAAAACTTAGTGTGTCTGTAAGGAACAATTAACTAAGTTTTTTTTTTCTCCGCACATTAAATATGCTCTGAGCTGAGCACAAGAAAAGGCCAGAAATGAAATTGCGATGTCATGTTACGGGAAGGGCGGGGGGATTTACATCGTCCTGAACTGTTGAAGACCTATTTCAATTCACGATAAAATGGAGAATACATCACATTGTGTGCAACAAGTAATAATATTAACCTAAAATAATGTACATATACAGTATGTGATGTTACAATAACTGTAAGTGTCAGTAAGGAAATACAGCTCATTGTTCATTCTGTTAAAAGAACTCTCAGTTGGCTAATCCACTTGTTTGCGTCTGGGAAGAGTAGAGAATTATTTTTAATCAGAGGGAATTTGAGAGATTTCATAAGTGCTATCTTGAGATTAAATGGAATTACTCAAGTGGCCTCAAAATAGCTCTTTTTCCCAAAATGAGCATGTTCCCTTTTCTGGTTTATAGTGGTATAGTTTCAGGGTGTAAGATGGAAGATAAGAGCTTTGTCATTGAGTAGTTTAGATGGTGATTGCTGTAAGTCCACAATGGCTCCATGCAAAGAATGTAGAGGCTTAATTTTTGTGTTTAGTGATGTCAGAGGTTCTGTAATGTCATTTTTGCAGTTATAACCGATTGTTACCACAGTGGATACCTGTGCTTGAAAAAGCCTGGCTTTTGAACTTTTTGGTGTATTTTCTTTTAATATGAAATTATTTTAATACTTTTTTACATTTGTTTTACATTTTTGGAAAGGATCGGTAGGCTGTATGTGATTCAGGGTGTTTCAGGGGATTCAGAACAGTTCTGTGTGTGCAGAATTACTGTGTATGTTTTGTGTTTTATGGTATTTACTTCATGTTATGTTGGAGCTGGACAGTAGCAGTATGTGTGAGCATATACTGTGTATCGATTGAAAGTTTCTGACTGGTATGGGGGAAACGCTGCTGAAGAATGCTAGGATTTTTTTTCTTTCTGCAGTCCAGGGGCAAGTTTGAAAACAAATTAACATATCATATCTTTTTTCTTTTTACCTTTAGCCTTTTTTGCTTTGCCAATATTTTCTATTTTGTTTCCCCCCACCCCTCTCCTTTCCCTCTATTTCATATATCCATCCATTTTTATTTACCTTCCATCCAATTTATTTCCTATCAGTGACAAACTAAACCACCTCTTCCCTTTTCTGTATGATATTGTTATTCATTTTTTTCTCCGTTTGCTTCCATTGCTTCCGGAAATTTCCAGGCCTCGCGGCGCATCTCCGGGCCGTGCCGATGATTTCCCCCCTGAACGGATCAGATTGGGTCGGCCGTTTGTTATTTCTCTTTCGGATGGTTGAGTGGATGGACATTTTCTTCCGGGCCTTCTCGAGCGGGGGAAAAGAGGGACAGTCGCAAGCAGCGAAACTATCAAAAGACGCGTTGGCAACCACGTACGGCGGCGAGCCAGGTTTCCAGCGGCAACAACATGACACGACGGCGGTGCCGTCGTTCCAAAGCCCCTCCCGGGAAAGGGGGGAAGAACATTTCCATAGGATTTATATTTAGAATTTTTAGGATGCATCCTATGACATATTTCATAAATACCGTGAATATATTAGGCCCAGGAACCGTGCGGTCGGACGGCGTTTCGCGTGCACTGCCATAGCAACAAGACGTTCCGCCTTTATCTCCTTAGAGCTCTCGGTACTTAAACTGTTCTTTGCCCACGTTCTCCACCATTTTTAATCAGAGTGTTTGTGCTACCCTGCAGCGGGGATCTAGATTAAAGGATTAACTTTGCCTCTACTAGTTACCGACGCTCAGACTTTGCCAGACAGCCAAAAAATTAAAAGGATGGATTTGCAATGCCGATTTCAATGCATCATTTAACTGCTCCCCCCCCCCCATTCCTCATTATGTGTTTGAAACAGAATATGGAAGTTTCCCCTTTGCATAATTCAGTTGCTGTTGATTATGCGGTAATTCAGACATTACGAATGGAGCTCCAGTGCTTTGAAGGGGACAGTTGTGTCCATCTACAATGGCGTAGCCTCCCACAGTTGTAACAGGGCGTGAAGGCCAATTATCCCGAATTTTGCAGTCTGCAGAAAATATTGGTTTGGCTACTTAAAAAACACACATTTAAAATAAACTTGAAGGGTTGGTCTGTGAGAAACACATAAAGCGATGAACAATTTCAGATGTAGTGGTCCTGGTGTGCAGTCAACTAATTGAGGGTAAAGTGAGTCATAATTTCCTGAATGTGAAAATGGCCAAGCACTCACAGCAGCCATAGTATCGTATTGATGTTTTGCACCTCTGTTGTTTGATCGATTATGGCTTATTATGGATTATTACTTTCTGTTCACACGCACACACACATACACACACACACACACACACACAGTCTGCCTCTTCAAGAAAAAGCAGAGAATGAATGAGGAAATTCTTTTCCCCTGAAGGCGTTTTTCTGGACGTTAAGTATGGCTAATGCTAGCACATAACGGCCTGCTAAGAGCAAGACGCCATGCGGCGTAAATCCAGACATCTTCATCGCTGGAGCACAGCAGAACAGAGCACTGCATCGGAGGTGATAGTCTAGCCCAGGGACCCCTGGTAGGGGAGCTCTGTCTAACAGATTGGAACTGGCTCCAATGTCATCCCTGTTAGAATTAGCCCCTAAGATTTGCATATAATTGTGCGGGAACCCACAAAGGGATAAGAAAAAAACCTAATACACCATTGAAAGTCTCACTTTCAAGATTAAATGAGTTTCGTTAGAAGTGTCTGGCTGCTCGTGTACAGTTGTTTTTTTATTTCAATTTTTTCCACTCTTCCCTCCTTTTGTGGAAGGCTTTGATTATCCGCCAGCTTAAGGAGAGAAGAAAAGAGCGAGGGGGGAGAGAAAACAGGCAGCGTGTCGAGGACGGAGGCTCGGGGTGGAAACGGAGGCCGCGCTTCTGTGCGCCATCGGTCTGCAGTGCGGGGCTCCATCTTAAGGAAGAGGAGGCCCTTTTCTCTTCTCCTTCTTTGAACGTCCTTATGAAGATCTGTGACGTTGGCGGCTGAAACAAAGCCGCTGCCTAATCCCGCCCGTTGAGCGAGGGCGCCCGCTACTCGGGTTTTTTCGGAGACTTTAGCCCCACCGCGTTTTCGACGGAGCTTTTAATAGCCCAGGCTCGGGGGTGAGAAGGCGTGACTGAACGATTTGCAGCGACTCCTCCCTGGCTCATAACAGCTGGGGTGTCGTACATAAACATCGCCCCGCGCCGGTTGAATTAATGGAGGGCAAACTTAGTCGTCGTCGTACACGCTCAGCCTAGCTGATGTGATGTCACTCTTTTATTGCTCCGGACCTGAAAGTTTATGGCGTGTGGGCTCGGCGCTGGTCCAAAATGGCTCCGGGACGCCTCGCGGTTAACGGGCGCGGGTGGAACCTTCCTCAGACGACGGGAAAGGTCGGGTGTCAGCCTCTTCAACAGAAATGAAAGCCCGCATGATAGGAAATTGAATCCACTTCCAACTCAAACTCAGGCCTGCTCCGTCTTTGTTATCCGCCTAGCTCTGTGTGCCTGGACATTTTAACGATGCACGGGCCGTGTTGCTGTGTGCCGGTTCCAGTGCTGTGGTTTAGAACCAGAATCAAATACTTTTCAACGCTTTACTGAGCTCGTCTGGTGTACTGGAACCGATGAAGTACTCACAAAAAGTGCAAACCCCGCCTTCTGTTCCTCTTGGTTAGTTCAGTTGCGCCAGGCATGATCATTTGAGCAAAGACAAGTACTTGAATCCAGAACAACTACATCTGGTCTGATTTAGACGCACTTGTAGTAATGCATGCTTTAAGAATGGCAGAGACTAGGCTTCACTTTAATTAGGAGTGGATAACAGAAAAGATGGTCATACTTTAAGTGAGTCTTGTGCTTAAACATTTAGTGGTCCCCTTATGTAGGATGCTTCACCTGTTATCCCCCCCCCCTCCCTCCATGTCTCAGGAAGGCATTTTCCATTGAATTCCTGAAATGGAACACAGTTGAGAGTTTGAGGTTCGAGTCAGGCTTTCCATTGTCGGAATGCTATTGAAGGCAGAACACGAGGACAAGCAATGATGTAACCTTTACTTCTCATGGATGTTATGAAATGACGAGGGTCACGTTGTCCTGCCATTTCCTGTTCTTTCAGACTGCTCTTTCACATATTTTTAGGGTTTACGGTTACATAAAATCAGGGTGTTTATTGTGGCGAGTCACTTAACATTCATGCGGACGCATTGTGTTCGACAGACAGCTGTGCACTTTGTGCAAACTTAAGTGCGCTCTCGATTCTGCATCGTTAACCTGAAAACGAGCAGGGCTTGTGTACGAAAAAGGAAGCAGCGGTCCACGTTTTGTGTGGGGAGAATTATGGTTGCCCGCTGGTCCTGTTCATCCTGCGTGTGGCATGACTAATGTCGCGCCCTGGAAGCGCGGGGGGACGCTGGGGTGGGCGCGCTCGCCGGCCGGGCCGGGGAATAGATGCCCGCGCTGCTGCTTATCGCTCTGACCTGATTCAGGAAATGCGGACAATTTGGGAAACAGCCGGGGATCAATCGGGAGACGGCTTGAAGTCGCGCCACCCGCCACGTTTACATTAAGGCGCACGCTGTTCCGAATGGCAGCGTTTTTACTTGCATTAGGTTTTTTTTTTTTTTTTTTTTTTTTTTTTTTTTTTTTTCAAACACGTCTGTTTTTTCTTCATAGAGTGCATAGGAGCCGAATTAAACACCCTGGCTGTCTCCTTGCTCTCAAGGAAATCAGAATACAACGGTGCTTTAGGTAGAGTTGAACTCTAGCCTGTGTACGTTGGCTACAAGTAAAGAAAGTGAGAGTATGCATCTACTGAATATAGCAGAAATATTACTGACAGTTACAGTTAATATTTTACGCAGAATATCTGTTGGTCATTTTTATTTGCTGGTGTGAACATACACCGTACATTTGTTGGAGTTTTATAGAGAATTCTGTCAGCTGCTGCTTTTTAATTTGAGATATTTTCAGAAAATAAACAAATAATAAACCAGATAAAAATAAAGCCCCATTGCTGCGCTGGCTGACACACAGTTGTTTCATTGAACAGATTCTGTCACATACAGTGTAGCATGAGTTTTAAAAAGAGGTGTGAACAGGACAAGGGAGACAACTGAACGAGCACATGTACTGTATTTGTACAGTATTTGTACAACATTATTTTATAGCATATTGATATTTGGGATGTTCTTGTGTTGAGGTGCGGGCCCCTGTGAAATATTTTGAAGTGACTTGCTCACGATTGCAGCTTATTCTTGTTGATTTCTGAACAGTAAATTAATAAACACTTAATACCAAATTTAATTTTGTCATGTGCAAATCACTTTATTTGTTCAACGCAACAGCAGAATTCAAAGAGTTACCAATTTTATTCATATTCATAAGAAAAAAAATTAATTATCCTTTCTGGATTAATTTAAATAATTTTATTAGTTGCTTTGACAAGATATCCCTCTTCGTTTTTCATCCTCAGCCAAAATTGAGCAGATTAAATTAGACTTGAATCTTTAATTTTAATATTTGTCTCAGCTGGAAAGCATGGCCCTCAATTATGAAATTGTTTGAGGCTGGATAGAAGCCGGAGCAGAAATCACAGGCTGTAGTAACAGTCGTGTTTTAGGCATTACAAGGATTCTTATAAACCAATAAAAACAAACTGTGGCGAAGCGGCAACATGAAAATGTCCATGATCGGATATTGTGCCGCATGTCAAAGCTTTCTTTAATGAACTTTCTGTTTTCTTCGCATAACATACACTTACATGCTTGTGAAATTTAATTTTATGCTTTGTTAGGTCTGCCGTATTTAAACACGTAAAACAGGACACATTTAATTGACTGAATTTCCATCTCTTTTAGACCTGAAATAGGCTATTCATATTATAATATTTAATATATAGTCCATTAAACATATTAGGGATTACCAAAATGCATTTAAATCTCGCTATATAAACATTTAACTTATTTATGAAAATAATGTAGTTTTTATTGAATGTTGACATGTTTGCAGCTTGAATGCTGTGGTGTATGTACTTACTGTATATAACTCATGTCTGTCTGTTCTCCTTGTAACTCAAGGAATTATCTGGAAGCTCTCATTGTAGTTATGCAGGAACACTCAAAGTCAAACACTCAAAAATCAAAGTTTTTTAAAGGTTATAACAATTATTTATTTTTCAGAACCCACCAGCTTCAAATGTTAGTCAAATTGAAAGATGTTTTTTTGATGCCAGTGTGGTATAGTAGATCAAAAAAAGTGTTCTGAAAAACTATGTGTCTGGTGTTGCTAATTAATTTACTCTCCTTTAGTTGTGCATAGTATACCCTGCACATTGTCATTCCTTTTTGCATATAATGGCATTTTCTGACATTTTCCCCGGCGGTTGTTCGGTAAGTCGCCGTGAGCCGCCCCACCATGCAGCCGAGGGCTGGGCGCGTCGGCGTGTTGTTAACGTATGTGTGTGCAGAACTGAAACGACGTGTTAATTAGCTTACCGGCCCTACACTGCGGGTCAGCGCCGAGAGTCCCGGTCTTTCCCAGCATCACTGAAAGCACGGGCAGGAGTAATGTGTTCAAACAGCCCGGCGCCCCTGACGCTCTCCACCGGAATAAACGCCGGGTGCTGTGCGGCTTCACCGCGCCGGCCGCTAACTTTCATAATAGCGAGGCGCCGGCGTTCTCACCTGTAGCTCGGGGCAACGGCCACGGGACTACACACATCCCGCTCGCCGCGTTCTCGGCAAACTGTTGATGCAGGGTTACGAGCCGGAGCATGATAACGTGGATCAACCATCATAATTACGTTGTTGGGGGCCATTAATTTCGGTTGGGGTGGGGGGGTTGTTACCTGGGCATGGGGGTGGGGGGTGTTCTCTGGCTTGTGGGGGGGGGGGGGACTAAATAATGCCCCCGCAGCTCGCGAGGCGGTAAAAAATGGGCACCCTTCCAGAGGTTCATTTCGGCTCTTCTAATTGGCCTCGTTGTGGGTGAAAAATGAAGGGGTCGGCCCGACTATTAATGTTGACTTTTATAGATGGGATGCTTTTGCACCTAATAGACCGGCTCTGTTGTCCATTTTATGCCGCGGCAGTGCACTGTCCGCCGTGATGTATGGCGGTCGGCAGAGACCCAGAATAACACAATGGGGTGTTGCCCCGCCCACAGGAAGCTGTCTGGCAGCAGTCCTTAGCGGAGAGAGAGTGATAGCGGGGCCCCGCGTCCCGGACTCCCCCCCCCCCCTATCTTTAGCAGCATTAGGGAAGTTAGAGGGCAGCAGTGCAGTTGTGGAACTTGACTTTTCTTACTGAGGGGTTGTGGGTTCGAATCCCCAGAGAGGCACTGCCCCTGTACCCTTGAGCAAGGTAATTAGGGTGGCATTCAGGGTAGCCACTGGGGAGGCGTTTGCCCTTAACTCAAGTGGCTAACGTTTTGCATTTTTCTTTTTTCCCCTTGTTTTTTACCATTGTAAATTACCAATTTGAGGGTTGGTGAAATGGATGAATAGCACTGTCAACTGTAGGCCGGGATTCAGTCCACATTTGTCTTTCACCTGCTGTTAAATGCAACTTAGTGTTTTTCTTTGCAACCACAGTTTGGTGAGTTGAATAATTAACGATCGGCAAGCTGCTATGTTTGTGAACGGTTACACTTCGTTTTTTTGTTTGAGAAAAACATTGTCAAAGTGTAGGACAGATGTGACAAATAGTACTCTTGGCATACTTGATATAAACTTTCATTATACTTCAAGTATTCTGGTGTATTAAACAGTATCGGCATACTTCAGCATACAATGTTTCCACATGGGTGAATCAAGAGCTTTTTTTTTTTTTTTCAACAAATTTGTTGCTGCAAGCTAAGGGAGAAATGGCTCTGAATTGAAGTTGTTCTCTGAGCTCCCTCATCGGGCGGGCTGTCCGTGGCTGGGCAGGGCTCATGGTGCTGGGCAGAGCACGGGTCTGCTCCATCTGGCAGCAGTGCCCAGACGCGGCTCTCAGCGTTGTGAAATATTCATCGTATACCTTTTCTTTGTTGTTGTGCTTTTTTAGCGGATGGTAAATGTTTTAGTGGTGAGCGAGGTGCCAGGAGTAAAGAGGAGTGCGGTTTTACCCGTTGCCATGGGAACAGCGAGAGATGAAGATGTAGCTGAGCTGGCGTTTGCCAAGACTCACTGACACAGCGAAGAGTGTGTGTGTGTGTGTGTGTGTGTCTGCGCA
Source organism: Conger conger (assembly GCF_963514075.1). NCBI lineage: Eukaryota > Metazoa > Chordata > Actinopteri > Anguilliformes > Congridae > Conger > Conger conger. Next base: position 12,219,346 of record NC_083774.1, on the reverse strand, counting down.
CGTGTGTTGGTGCGCGCCTACATTTTCACCACCACTACTATTTCCTTGGCCTTACCCGTGTATGATTCTGAGGTGTTATTGTATTATCTGATGTGCTCTGATGTAAATCTTTTATTATTAAGGATTACTGCAAATGGAGGTAAAGTACTTTGATCAGTCGGTAGGGTAAATGAGGATGGGGTTGAGAATACAATCATAGCCACGCAGTTAGGATTGGATGAGAGATTAAACCGTGAACAGACCTGCTAACAATTCATAAGAAAACATGGCTCAGGATCAAACCTCCAGCCATACCTAACCTGTGATTGTTGCAAACGTCCCAACCTAACAACCTTTCTGTTACAAGTCACATTTCTGGACCATACGTTTGAAGAGGCCTTGGGAAAAAGACTCGTTAAAAAATGATAAAATGCTGTTTGTTTGATAATAGTGAACAGGTGCGCAAGAATTTCTCATTCCTGGCCTCCAACAACACTTTAGCGCACATTAGCTGTTGTGCCAATCAGCTTCTCAAAATGCATGATGCTTTCCAGATTCCTCATCAGTACATACTAAAATAGCACTTAACACTCCATTTTCACTCTTTTCAGTCAGCCTTTTATTTCGGGTCACGTCTCTAGATCATGTATTTTAAATATATTTTGATGTATATTATTTTATAAATGTTTCCATCTCATTTTGATTCAGCTTCTATTCAAATGTATTCCATTCCATCTCACCACTCTCAGTTCTACCTGCAAATCGCACTTGATCGCTGACAGCACCTTCTCTCAGTGAGCAAACTGCATCTGATATGTTATTGGAAACCAGTAATTATCTTCTGTTGAACTGCACCCTCTTCCACATCCCTCGAGGAACCCCCCCCCCCCCACCTCACCAATTTTAGGATTCACAGAAAAAAAAAACAGAGAGTGGCCCTTCCATAAAATCCACTGGGAAGAAAATGCCACTGAACACTCCCCCTGGGGTTGAAGGGGTTAAGCAGGAGGCTCGAACATGAAGCGAGGTCCAAATATGGCCGGCTTATCTCGAGCAGCTCCGAGCAGCGTGGGCTAAAACGACATCGTGTGATTGGAGAGGAGCTAATTAGCCTGTGGGAGTAGCGTGATATGCAATCCTCCACTTTAAAGCAGGGATGGAGAGAGGAGTTTGGGGTCTCCTTTAGCCCAACCAGCGCAGATAGTGAAGAAAGACCATCTTTTAAACCAGCTTCCAAATTAGGGGATTCCAAAATGGCCGTCTCTCACGCTGTAAATTTAATATAATGTATTGTAATGTCTCAACTTGTAAATTGTTGACGTGCGTGATTAATCGCCATCCGTTAAAGACGGCCTTGGTCACTCGCCAACCGTAAGGATCCCCGTTCTCTGTCTCCGGGGAAAAGGCAGCCACTCCAAGGGCTGGCTGTAACCTTGCTTACTGGCTGCGTGTCACTCACAGCTGAAATCATATGTCCTCGCGACTGAGATTAATACGCACGCGGAACACGGGGAAACACGGTGCCGCGGGTGATGCATCCTGCCGTCTGGATGTATTGGCCATTCCTCACCACAGATGAGTAACAGATGGATAACAGACAGCACACCTCTGTGTAATTAGGGACCGGCTAGCCCCTGATTCTCCCTCAGTCATTCACTTAGTGCCTTTATTTAACTGGGCAGGTCGGCTGTGAGCAAGTTGTCATTTTGCAATGACAAACTGACATATATAAAGGTCAGGTGGTTAAAAACATACAGTAATGCAGTAAAAGTAAAGACAAATAAAATAACTGGCTGTGGCACAGAATTTAACATTAACGTGGAACAAACAGGGTGGGGTGGAAGGGTCAACTTTCCTGCAGGTTATTAATTCACAAAACCTCTGTATCCCCAAAGTATAAATACCTAATAGTAATCCTGAAATAATCCTACAAATTAAAGCTCACCACAGGGAGAAAGTTTTTTATTATTTTATTATTTTATTTGACAAGCAGCACTGGAAACAAGCTGTAATGCTAAAATGGGTGGGGCGGGTGGTTGTTATTATAGAACTGAGCACCTGCACAGCGCCTCCCTCAGGAATAAGAGGGAAAATGCTCATGTTGATATTAACTGTTGCGGGACTCCAGGGACAATCACCGCATAGCTTGTGGGACACTCTGACTCCTTGTGAGTGAAAATATTTCTCAGAATAAAAGGGTCAAGTGAGGGTCAAAAAGGAAATGAGCAGCTCCAAAACAGAGCTGTTTTGAACAGGTCTTATTTCACTATTAACAGAGCAGCTGCGATTAGCGTGCCAAAAGCATATTTCTGTCTCTGAATCGCATGCACCAAATCTGAAATGTACCCGCATTTGTAGAGGAGAGCTGGGCAGCTGAATGCAGCTGGCGGTGTTGTTGAACAGATACCTGCTGTGGGGTCTCTGTGAGGGAGCAGGCAACTCTAATGTAGCTAGCCTGTGACCATATAAGCCACTGACATGTAGCTAGCCTGTGGCTGTATAAGCCACTGTAATGTCGCTAGCCTGCGACCATTTAATTCACTGTAATGTAGCTAGCCTGTGACCATTTAATTCACTGTAATGTAGCTAGCCTGTGACCACAGTATATAAGCCACTATAATGTACAGGAGTAGCCAATTACCATTTAAGCCACTGTAATATAGCTAGCCTGTGACCATTTAAGCAACTGTAATATAGCTAGCCTGTGACCATTTATGCCACTGTAATGTAGCTAGCCTGTGACCATTTAATGCCATAATTTATCTCTGGGAGCGAGCAGAGGGGAAAACAAATTATTATTTTATGTATTCGCTTGGGAGGCTTGTTCTTGGCACCTTGTATCACTCACATTTTTCAGCTTTTTGTTCACTTGTGCAGCTGCGCTGAAGTCATTCAGTGTAAGTGCCTCCATCAAGGGGACAAGAGCAGCGCTCCAACACGGGACTCAAACCCTCAGCATTCTGGGTAGGAGCCAAGCTCCTCCAACCGCTCAGGACAGCTTCCCCCTCTCTCTCTCTCAGCGCTGTCTAGAGATGCTATCTAGTGAGTAATGTTGCCTGCCACGGCCATCCTCTCCTGTTGATGATGATTTCCCAGATTTGGCGGAGCGCCAGGAGTAGTTTATTTGGCAGCGACCGCGCTGTGAGCCTCGTGGGCGTTCGAGATCGGCGGCGTAAAACGACAACGCTGCCAAGCGACTTGTGCCCGACGTGCGGAATCTTATCTGGGCCGTTTCGTCAGATTGTTCATTTCGCTATAAAGAGAGTCCAAATTTTAACTGGTGCCTTCATCCAAGTTGTTCAAAGCGATTTCCCTAAATAAGAGAAAATAAGCGAAATCACTCGATCGGCATATGGAGAGCCAGATTCGCAGGGGAGCATCTGTCATCTGTGGTATTGTCATGTGGAAATTGATTATCATTTGAAGATGGTGAAGAGAGAAGGAGCTGGATGTTGGCCTCCAATAAACGTCTTATTGGATGTTCCCGATTGAGACCTTCTCATGGACAGATCGTGTTGATGCTTGCACGCTTGTGGGGCTTGTCCGAAAAGTTACTTTCAAATGTGCAAACACTCCCTGAAAAAGAGGCATCAATGCAGAATATTGGGCCAGACCTGGGTCAAATATGTAAGTGTTTTGGATCCAAATACTTGTCAATGCTCTACTGAGCTTGTCTGGGATATTGGCGTCTATGGAATAATTTTTGGTTGGCTCAAATTGCAACAGGCACGATCTATCAAGCACAGGAAAGTATTTAAATCCAGGCCTGCAGTGGGCTTTTGCTCTGTCTATTAGCCTAGACAAAACCTCCCTGATGTCAGGTTAACAGTGATATGACTGCATGGGGCTGAAGTAAATCCAAATGCTGGCTCATAAGAGCAGGTTGATCGCTTGAATGCCAAAGCTATTGCAATCAAAGAGGATTATCTGAGTTGCCATTACCATTATTGGCTTTGGGTGCACACATGAACGTTCCCCAGGACGAGGGTATGGTTTAAGTAAGGGTCTCGGCTGCAGCCATCGATCGCACCAGCAAATCCCTGGACACTTTACAATCAGGGTTTGCTGATAGGTGGATAAAGAGTGGCGCTCAGAAACATCAGCGTCTCAACCAGGAAAAAAAGAGAGGAAAAAAAGAAGCTCAATGGACAAAAATCAAGTGATGTGTTTTTTTTTTTGTTTTTTTTTTTCGTCGAGCGGCAGCCCAAGGTATAAATAGCCGGCAATTTGTAAAAATCTTCTGCCACTAGCGTCTTGGGCAGCTTTAATTGGTCAATTTCCTGCCTGTATTAAGTGCCCAGATTGATTTATTGCCTTTTTTAAGAGACCGTGGGGACCGCGGGAGGAACAGCTGCGCGAGGCTGACGCCGCCGAGTTGTTGTGAAAACACGGAGCGCCGAGCGCCGCCCGTCTCCGAGCCGTTGCCACGGCAGACAGCTGGCGGGAACGGCGGCATCTGGCGTCTGCCGCGGCTGGAGTGGGAGGAGCCACATCAGCGAAACGCAGCCGCGTGAAAAGCGAGCGGCCGTGTCGCGCCGCCTGCTCTCGGCCCGCTGCAGGGAGCGCGCTAGCCGCTAGCGGAGCCTCAGCCCACGCCGCAGTCGGCCTCGGCGGCGGGCTGGAGAGAAGCATACGCTCCTCCCTTCACGGTGGCGCTGACATCTCTGATGCAGATTACCCGCAACTCCCCAGGAGGTAGCGCTGCGCTAGCCTACTTCCTCTGCCGATACCTGAAGAGATGCAACCGACAGATGAGGTGCTGATATAGACATTCTCAAAAATACATTCTCGTCGGTCCCTTCTACTCCAGCCCTGCACCGACACGCTTACTTAAGTCATCGAGGAAACCAAGGGCGGCCATTTTGTGGAACGGCTGGGCCGGGCATTATTGTGCAGAGCGTGGGCTTGTTTTGTCGACGGGCTCCTGCAGATACACTGGGCTTGGATCACGTTGCTGGAATTGCGGGGGTAGGATGTGCTAGAGTTCACCATATGCAGTCTAATGGTATAACTCATATGTCATACTTGGGAAGGCGGCAGTAGGCATATGGTGCTGTAAGGGTGGGGGCAGCCGAAAAGGCAGAGGCACTCTCCAGCGTCTGCCTCCTGCTGCCTCTCTCCCCCCCCAGTCAACGAACGCCGAGCCCACGCCACACAGTCTGCGCCCACAAATCTTATCAAGCCTACCAGGGGGCTTTGTTCATGACAGGAAATGAGGTCATTCCTCTGCAAGGAATTACACAAAGGCCACTGTCAGTGCTGGCACATGTTTATGCTAGCCTACACGTGCACGGACGCCGGCCTGAAGATGCTCTTTCCGTCAACGTGGCCTTCTTTCCCTTTCAAAATGATGTGTATGTGAAACCTGTGGAGCTCTTTAACACTTAGAGGCCCAAGAGTGACATATGGCACTCAAGCGTAACTACCATAAAATCCATATGGAACCCTTTACCTTATACCTTTTCAGCCAATCAAAATGACTACGATACTATTGTTTTGAACTCTACTAAATTTTCTTGACTTTCTCAATTTTCTCAACCAAAACCAAGACACCTTGGGATTTGGGTGGAGCCACATGACATTAGGCTTGAAAGGCATTAGGACTGAAAGGGTTAAAGCTGCTGTGAACGGCTGTTTCTTCCTGCCTTCCTCCACCCATGGGTAATGACACATTCAGTATAAAAATGTAGCTATAATCTTTGAATTGAAATGTGTTGGTTTGGCTAAGCTGCATCGATTGTGAGCGTCATTAATCTCGCTGAAGAAAATCCTACATCAGTATGAAGGTATTGTGTGTCCATTTGCAGAAAACCGCAGGACAATGAAATGTGTCTGTAGCATTTAGCAGCCACAGGGCTTTGCTTTGCAGGAAGTCTTCTGTGGTTGTCATTGCCCGGGGAGTTCTTTGGTGATTGTGAGAGGCGATTGGCGAGTGTTTTCTGAGGGGCTCTCCTGCCGGCCTCTGCAGGCGCCTCACAGCTAGTCCGGGGAGATGACAGAGACGGCCTCTGCTGGAGAGACAGTGGGAGGGAGAAGGGAGACATTTTTCCCTCTTCCTTTCCCCTTATACAGCCCTGCAGCTGATTAGAGAGCCTCTCTTCTCTCTCCCCCCCCTCTCTCTCTCTCTCTCTCTTTTCATGTAGAATTTTACTCAAACATGCTGTATTCACATGGCACAACTTGTGTTTCAAAAGCACTAAGTGTATAGATGATGACATAACAGAGAAGGAAAAAAGACACCCGCCCCTATAGACACAAACACACAAACGCGCATACAGTACAGGCCTCACCTCGAAAAACAGAACCTCTTCTGCTCTGTCTCACTCTCACTCTCTCTCTCTCCCTCTCTCTCTCTCTCCCTCTCTCTCCCTCTCTCCCTCCCTCTCTCTCCCTCTCTCTCTCTCTCTCTCAGATACGGAGCCGTTGCGTAATCTCCTCACTAATGCTCCCCACCCCGCAGCACTGTTTTAATTAGACGAGGGCAAGCACACATCATGTCGCTCCGTCTGCCTTCGCGTTTTCAGAAGAGTTTCAGAGCGATTAGGAGCCGGCAGACTCTCCGCGCTCACAGACACGTCCCGGCTCACTGTAAACCTCCTGTGCTCTCGCGGGCTTACGCTCCAGCCCCGGCGTTCACCCATCCCCGCAGCCACATGCGCTCACGCCAGTCCACCCTTACCCCGCCAGCTCGGACATGCTCAAAGGCCCGCCCGCGTCCTCGCCAACCGAAAAGGAAGTTTAGGTTGAAGTGTCAGGAAAGGAACTTAAGAGCAGGGAAGAAAGAGGATCTTTGTGGCACCAGCAATGATGTAATCTCATTTTTCCTGCTTTAAAAAAAAAAATACTGTTTCAAATAAAAAAAGGGGGGGGGAAAAAGTCCTGCACCCCTGAGTACTTTTCCGCGCGCGACAGAATGCACGACATCGTCTCCTGCCAGGATTGAGTTATGCATGCTTGATGAGATTACGGATTCTGGAAGTGATTTTTCTCTCTCTCCTCTTCACCATCTTTGATATTTCTCTCGCTCCGTCTTCTTCTCTCTCTTCCTCTGATTGGGGCCACTCCACACACCCTGCCCCCCGTGATAAACACAGTGTTTCCCCTGCAGAATGACACACTGCCCCCTTCGCTTCAAACAGCCTGGTTCTCCCTCCCGGGCATCGTATGGTGCAGCTTATAGAAATGTATCCCGGTTTACTGTATATCGCGTACACGTTTGAGGCTTAGGCTGTGTTTCTGGGTCTCTTGCGTTGAATTTGTGTGTATCCTGCACATACATTTGGCCATATTGTTTCAGACTGAGCAGTACAGGAATGTATCTGTGTTTACCAGCATGTTTCTTCATGATATTCCACATACCGACAGAATACAAATAATGATGCTGCATTTGGTAACACAGTTAGACTGAATTGTTCAGTACCTGAGGCTACAGTAAATTGGAAGGTCTATTCAATATATAGAATCGTACATCATAAATTGATTTTCAAAATGTTTCTGTATTTATTGGTTTTCCTCTTATAACTGTCATTTGAATTAATTAATGTTATCAGTTATAGACAGTTAAATATTCACTGTTAACTCAACTCTGAGTCAATTCTACTGTGAAAGAGTAGACTTGATATTGCTTGGACACTGTTAAATGAACAATTAGCATTTTACTGTTTTTCATAATGTATTATTATTTTTTTTTTATATAATAGGCGAATGGAAAGTTTGGCCAAATTGTTTCCGCCCCTATAGATATGTATGCCTGTATTCACAGAAACACTGTCAAGATTTTTAAGACCTACTTCTGGACTTGCACTTGCCAGTTCAAAATGGGTTACTCATGTTACCTTTGGCTGAGAAGCCAGAAACAATATGAGCGCAGGAACAGACATGTAATAAACGGGTACTCCTGTACTTGGACAGATCAAGAAGAGGACGCTGAGTGCATTTTGAGCGCTGTAGGCTGCATCACTCCCCACTCTAAGCAGCAAGCCCGTGGCAGGTTGAAATTAAGCAGTTTGATAATTGCTTATTAACAAGCTGGAGTGAATAAATTAAGTATATTGCTTCGTGCTTAGAAACAATAGGGATCACTATTCATGATAAATGTTTTGATTACCAAAAATGAACAGTGGGGCTGTTCAGTCAGAGAGAGAGAGAGAGAGAGAGAGAGAGAGAGAGGGAGAGAGAGAGATTGAGAGAGAAGGGGGAAAGGTGAGAGAAGTTGTACACATATGCTTGTTTCCATTAAGACAATACACCAACATTCTGTGGGCTAACATTTAACTGATATATTAGGGACTCCTCTTCTTCTGGACCAGTTTTTAAGCTATATGTAGGCCTGCCAATAATTCACAACCATGAACCTCCCAACTCTTATTATGTTGACTGTATTTTGTTAGGCGACAAACTTTATTCTTTTAAAACTGGGCATATAAAAGCACCCAAGGTACTTCCCTTCCCTCAGTGAAGCCTGGAAGGCAGCTGCTTGTAGAACTAGAAAGCTAATTGCGACAGGTTTAGCAAACTAGCTAGCTCAGTAGCATACAGTGGATGCAGATAGATTTGATGAAAATGTATTAAAGACAAGCTGCCTGCGAAGTAGTGTGTACACATAATCTGTGGTTGGCTGAGCTGAACCTATCTACCAGGCAGCTGCCTTCCAGGCATCACTGAGGGAAACAAAGTGAGCTATAAATGCTTTTAAAAACTAGAAAAATGCCATTGACTACCAACTAACTACTATCACTATCATCAGTACAATTATCACTCCTACTACTGCCATTACCAGTACAGTTATCACTACGACTATTTTAATTTCTTGCTAATTTCTTTAAGTGAGACTATGCTATTGCTATCCTGTTCTGCCACCTTTGGCAAGCCAGAGGTTTGTCTGGAGCTTCCCATCTATTTGAAATATACCGTAGACGACCAATTAAGAGGTAATGAATCAGCAACGATCGGATGCTCCGAAACAGGAGTAGCTCTCCTCCGCTCGCCCCCTTCGCAGTCTAACTGCTCAAGGAGACTTCAGAATCGCGCCACCTTACTCCGTGGCTTTTGTTTTCTTTATAAATGGGGAATCGATACCTCCTTTTTAAAGCGCTATTGACCTGCGCGTGGCGTAGCGCTCAGTCATTGGCTGCAGACAGCCAGCTCAGCTGTGCGCGGCCGCGGCCCCTGCTGCAGACGTCTCCGGGTTTTGTCTCGGTGAGCGTTCTGCCTTGAGAAATTAATGTGGTGTGAAATTAGCATTTTATCTGTCCATAGATACAGTAATGGAGGCAATTAGGGTGCAGGGGAGAAGGCGCTCTGGGTAGTTACTCCCGCAAGGTGAGGGACGGTGTCACTGCCATGGAAACCCAGCGAGATCGAACAGACACCTGGTGCTCCGAGAACAGAGCAGCCTCAGGCACGCGGCTCCGTTTACGTTCGGAGTTACAGCCCCGGCTACGGCAGATGATTATTCATTCAAGGATAAATATTCAGATCGCAAATCATTGATTTCAGATGTCTGAATGTAGGATAGTTTAGAATCTGACATTGTGCATAGACAGTTCAGTTCTAGTAGAGACACAGGCATTGCACTTTTGAGTGCTTTGCATACAGTGTCAATAGCTATAAATGTAAAATGGAGGCTGGGTAAGTCACCTGGAGTAAGGAAATCTCCCACGCAATTCAAATTCCAAGTAGAAGCAAAATTGTCATCACAATTTGTGAGATGATTTCGGGGACTGCTGTTCTTGACTAACTGCATTTGTCAAGAAGAAACTAGTGCTCGCATTAAGTAGCAAATGTTGACTCAACACAGGTCGTATTTTGTCATCACTCATAGCTGATTAAATGAAATGCCTGAGCTGCGGTCAGCTGATTTTGTAATCCAGGATGGTAAAATGTCCCTCAGGTGTCCAATTCAGTCCTGTGTTTCTAAATTCGTGTTAGTTTCTTATGTTTTGTAATTGCAATGTTTTTGATACAGTTGGTTGTAATATTTTTCTTAACTTTCCTGCTGAAAAGCCATTTGAATCTCTTTCTTTCTGAGTCCCTTCTGATCATTCAGGAACAAGAGCTAAACAGACTTTATTCAATGAATTTGATTCAATTCCCCGTGAGTCAGTCAGTGATGAGCTCCAGCAGCCAGAACTGGTTTGATTCTGAGTCGATCATCATGTGTTGCCCTTCCTTGGGTTGCTGTGGCTAGGCCGGGCCTCAGCGAGGGAGACCCGTTTAGGCCGATGAACCTGCTGCCCTGTTCATACCTACGTGAGCTCGGTTACTAGCAGTTGAAAATTAATACCATAATCGCGCAGGATAAATCTGTGTGACAGGGGAGCCTAATGATGACATTTAAATGAGAAATCATGTTCCGTGAGTTAAACCAAATGGTTCTGCTCTCCCTGGGTGCTTCATTTAACATGATGGAAAGGGAGGCCGGCTCTTCCCAGAGGGGCACTATTAATTTCATCTAATCCCAGTCACACAATCAGGACCCCCCTCCCCGCCCCTCTCCCCAGCTTCTCCCCAGAGATAGCAGGGTTTACCCTCTCCCCAGACCCAGAACGTGGCAGTGGCAGTCGAGGTCATCGAGTCCCTGTGTGGGGGAGGTGGCGGAAGGCTCCATGCCAGGCGGGCGGGAAACCCCGTCACGGCAGCGTCCCCGGGGCCCGACCCCGCGAAGACTGGCTCCGGCGGTCCGCCGCGGCCGGCGATTTTTGGCGCTTTCGAATTCCGGAAAGAGCAGAGCTGTCTGAGGGGTGTAATGTTCTGTGACAGCGTGTCCTTTCCGCCTTTCTTTATCCCTCTCTCTTTTTCTGTCTCTCTCTCCACTCCCTCTCTTTCCTCCTTTCTGCAAGTCTTTCTCCTTTCTTGCTTTCTTTTCTCTCTCTCTATCTCCCTTTGCCATCTCTCTTGCTCTTTCTCTCGCCCCCCCCCCCCCTTCCCCCTCCCCACAGTGCCTCTCTCATCTCTTCCTCTGTGGTGTACACGTGAGGAGTGAGGGCGCACAAAGGGAGGGAGACCTCACACTGAAAAGCTTTCTTGTGATTGGTTGGGCAGGTTGCATTAGCCGGGCCGAGTGAAAAAAGGAGAACTTTCATCCCTTTATTCCCATTGACGACAAGGGACGGAAAAAAACGAAAACGGTCATTTGTCGGCACAAAAGCCGGTCCCTAAAATGGTGTCTCTCCAATCAAACGCGCCACGAGTGCCAAGCATTAAATGTGTTGTTAATTGCCAATTACCAGAGTAAGTGGTGACCACCTGTAGCTAGTAGCTATTATTGAAAAAATCCCTTTCTTCAGAAACTCTTTTTAATGTGCACTTTCATTCTCAAGGAGCCTTCTCTCAAATCCTGCATGCCAGTCAGCTGACAGTGAAAAGCACAATAAAGCTTTTCTGCAGATTGTTAGTTGCTGAAAACTTACAAAAACAAAAGTTTTCAGTGGCAGCCTGCGATCCTTACCGATAAACATGCTTACATTATCCACACTGGTCAGGAAGCTGTATGAGCTTCATTTGGTTTTTGACTGCTGTTTTTTTCCACTCCTTTCCCGTACGCGGGCAGAACTGTATGAAACGGTTTATCCTGTAGCCTCGCACTTTCTCTGGCCTCGTTCTCAGGAATGCAGAGTCCTTAAAGTCAGTGTATCACTCTCTGCTAACTGCTGGTTATCAAGGACATTTCCTTTCAGAAGTGTCCTAAAGACAGGCTGCTTGGCTCCTGACCTGCCCCGTATCAGTCTGAATGAAGGACGAGAGTGAAATTAGTGTCAGTGTATGTATGCGTTTGTGTACTGTATGTGGGACTGGGCCTCTATGTGTGTGCTGTAATGGATGTATGTGTGCTGGTTGGTGTTTGTGTGTGTGTGTGTACATGTGCAAGTATGTACTGTGTGTGTGTGTGTGTGTGTGCACGTGTGCAATTATGTACTGTGTGTGTGTTTATGTGTGTGTATGTATGTGATTATGTACTGTGTGTGTGTATGTCTTTGTTTGTGTGTGTTTGTTTGTGTGCGTGCACACGTGTGAGGCTCTGTGAAAAACCAGAGTGGACTGCATTGCCTCTGGCTCTTATTCAGCTCTCTAAAGACTCATTGGCATTCAGACTTTGAAAGGAGGGTGTAGAGGCTCCAATTGTTGGCCCACAGGGTTTCATCCTCTTTAATAGGGTGAGTGTTGCTTCTCAAAGGAGGGAGACAAATGCCTCCACTCCACTGAACAGGAGCGTTCAGCTGATTACAGGGGTGTCGATTCTAGCGGCTTTGATACCTGACACTTGCTTGCTTGTTTACAGTTATAAATAATGACAGTTCTCTGGCCACGTGCATTTAGGCTGTCAAAGAGACATTTCTACTCACGCATGAAAGAATATACAACATAAGACACTGTAAAAGGAGATTAGGAATATTCACAAGTGATCAGCTGAAGAATAATTGACAGCCCTCCCTCATATAAACTGATTTCAACATCAAGGACTTCTCTTGTGTGCCGAGGGCTTGTGTTTGTAAAGGTTTTCAAAGAATCCTCTATCCCTGCTCTTGAGTGCGAGATACTCTTCAGGCTGAGGGTCTCGGAGTGAGCAGTTATTCAACCTTTGCTGACCAATTCGCTCGTAGCGCTAACCTCCTAGAGCCTGAATGTTCCCAGAACAACCCCAGCCCTCTATTGCTTTGCATGGCAGTAACAGCAAGGCCTTATGGGTAAAGCCCAAATAAAGCAGCAGAGGAGTTTGATTTAAGCCCCGTACTGTCTGCTGGGCAGCTGCTGGAGCATGACTAGCGGTTTTGGGTTAGCAGCGTGAAGCGAATGTGCCGTTTACAGTCTTGCTGCAATAGGGAAAGAGAATACTGTAGTGGTGGAAATTCTTGGGGATTGAAGTGTAATGTTGAACAGATGTTCGGTAATTAAGGGTCGTGTGATAAGGCTGTTTTTTTTATTTCTGTAAATACCTCTCGATTGCAGCCCTGACTGCAGTCTCTACAGACGTAAGAGTGGAGTTTCACTGTCCAGAGCTCGTCAGAGCTGTGGGCTTTGTTTCGTTTGTGAGAAATTGCTCAAAATGCCAACCAAATATCTTGCCCAGTGGCTCGTCCAGCTAATACACTGGTTCCAGTGTAGTCATGTGTCTTATAGCCTGGTTTGTAACCCTAGCAATACTGGTGTTTGCTGCTTTGGTCAGTTCAACCCCTGTCTTCTGCTATCAGATGTGCAGGAGGTGTGGTCATCTCAATCGATGGCTGGCAGCCTGTGTTTTGGGGACAATGTGTATGTGCTGGAGTCCTCCAAATTGTTGTTGGGCATTCCAGTTGGAGAAAACAAAAGACGAGGGATAAAATAAATTCCTTTTTACACTTGAAAAAAGGAATGGCTGAAATACTCAGGCCCTTTCATTAAACTGTAATTAATACATGGTTACAATGTGGATTAAAAAAATAAAACAAAAGAAAAACCAACCAAGATTAAGACGTGTTTTAGAAGGAGAATTAATTATGCATTGTCTGGAGAGTGGAAGAAGTCTGGTAATTTTTACTCAAATATTTATTCAGTTTAATAGCCTTTAACTATATGAACAGAGGAGTGAAGGCGGGCGGGCAGAGGTGGGATCGGACTTGGAGAGACAGCAGGGAGCTAAGGGAAGCACCGTGCCGGTCAGGGCCCATCGCACTGGCACATCGCACTCCGTCGCCCACTACGCCACCTCTCGGCGGTGGGTCCTGCCGAGGAAATTAGAACAGCCGGAAATCGTGTTTTGCTCAGCCAGGCCTCAGAAAACCACAAAGACCCCAAAGCCGGGAGGTTAAACGTATACCGCCCGCTTCGGTTCAAGTCCTGGGTCCATCAGTGTTGTCCCAGAGACCACCTCTCTCAGCCTATTTGTTTACGCCATTATTCTTATGATCCCCTTCCCCGTTTCATTTATAAATGCTGCCGTCTCTGCTATTACCTGTCCCATTTTATCATTGTATTCTGAGCCTGAGAGAAGCTGATCTCCTCTGTCATATTTACAGGAGGGTAGGAGACCTATGAAATGTATGTCTAATGACAGTATTTAAGTAATTCAGTTCGCAGTATTTTTTCAGTTCATTGTTTGTGTATCCTGTATGTGCACCCCCATGTATTAAGTTAAATAGTGTTTGAAAGAGCGTTAAAATTACGTGATCTGTGGCTGTAGATGTAGAATCCTACAGCATAGTTTGTTCTGAGATGTTTAGCATTCGTCAAGCTATAAAAGGAACATTCATATAGAGATCTGCTCAAGCCTGCGATATGAGTGTAAAGAAAAATCCCGATCATTCAATGAAGCAGGCAAGAAGCGTGTATGCGAAGGCTGGAATCTTCCGGAATAACTGCAACTGTGCGACTCACTCCGTCTGTCATGTGGGTGAGGCTCTGCGCTCCATGTCATTTTCACCTTGTCTCCTGTCTCTCAGAACACTCCGACACCCTGAGAAGGACGTCGACTGCAGCAGCATATACACTTTTTCCCTTTCCATTTCTTTTGAAGGTTCTTTTAATCTCTTATCCTATTAATCTTAAAAATAAAAAAAGTGTTGTATTTTCGCCGGAGGCTGCAAAAGTGGAATTTGTATTGGGTGGAATCGGTCTCCCTGATGGGGGGGGATTAAATGAATTTGGAGGTTGTCTTAATGCTCTATAATTGTGAAGAGGCTCCATTCCTCCGAACAATTAAAGATGCAGGAGAGCCCGTCTCTACTGAGAATCAGAGCAGGGATCTGGCGAATCGTAGAAGCCGCAGGTTTTGGATGACCACTTCCCCCCCACACACCCTTCCCGTGCCAAGCCATTTTTCTTTTGCTCTCATGTGTGGAGGAAAGGCTTCAGAGGGCATCTCAAGATCATTCACACCTGGTGAGAGGCTCCCTGTTATTGTTATTCAGGACACCTTACTCTCCACACGTTATCCTTTGACACAGCTCAAAGTTTCAGGTTAAGCATCAGGTACAGTACAAGGCTACAATTGCATTGTCTGCACTGGTTTTAAAACCTGAAGTCTCCTGCCAGCAGAGGGGTGCAAATGTTTAATTACCTTGATTGTTTTGGAGGACAGGAGGACTCGTCTTTACCCTTCCAAACTGGTAGAGGACGTGGCAACAGCCGGACGGGCATGTAGCTTTGATTGCCCATTTGAAATTTGAATGGAATGGAGAACTAAGCTATTAGGACAGGATCAGTGAGACAGGTTATTACACCTTATTACAAAAACAAGTGGAGTCTCAAAATGCCCCTCTCTACACTCTGATACAGCAGACACAGAATAGGAAGGGAGATTGTGCTTATGCTTCATGAGTGGTCTCAATGTTATAGGCTGTACGGCGGATGTAAATTAATGAGGAGAGATGGGTTGCGGTCAGCCCAAGGTGAAGTGTTTATGTGTGTGCGTCATGTCAAGACTTTACGTTTGCATGTGTGTTTATGTATGTGTCTTTATGTGTTTATGTATGTGTCAAGCCTTTATGTGTTTATGTGAGTGTCACGACTTCATGTGTGTATGTGTGTTTATGTTTGTCGTCTTTATGTGTTTATGTGTGTGTCAGGTCTTCACATGTGTGTATGTGTGTTTATGTATGTGTCAAGTCTTTATGTGTTTATGTGTCAAGTCTTAATGTGTCTATGTGTGTGTCACAACTTCATGTGTGTATTTGTGTTTATGTATGTGTCGTCTTTATGTGTTTATGTGTCAAGTCTTTATGTGTTCATGTGTGTGTCATGTGCCTATGTGTGTGTCAGTTCTTAATGTGTGTATGTGTGTATACGTGTTCTTGTGGACAAGGGCGGGGTGGGGGTGTTTGGAAGCTGAGGCAATACGCTATGTCAAGGGTCACCTACAAGTAACTTTAAATATTTACATAAGTGATTAAAATATCCTGTCTTCCACCCACAGAAGTTAAATATGGAACCAAACTGTAAACCAGTTTGTTTCCTACGGGGATGTTTGAAAAGAGAGGCAAGAAGAAACAATTTGGCGGTGGGAGGGGGGCCTGTTAACAGTTTATGATGTTGATATGACTCATCCATCTTTGGCTTCACAATGCAAAGATTAGAGAAGCTGCCTCTCTTTTCTAGATGCAAATGCGGTCCTGTATTTTTCATAGTCTTTTATCCTTTCCGCTGTAGGTCCAGTGAATTTCATGCTTGCATACTTACATAAAGCATGTTCAGCAATGCGTTTTACACACTGTCTTGTGAATAAATAATATACTGCATATGATATAATTAGATATACAATCATTAATATACATATACAAGCCTTCGTTTGAATTGATATACCGATATATCGAATCAACATTCTAAAAACCCCCATCATATACTAAGACATGTGTCCATCTATATTGTAAAGAAGTGATCAATGAGTTTGAGTCTTTTTTAAACTTATTTTCGGGTAAACAAGACTGTCATCATCATTGTGTCTCGTGTTGGCTAAGAGGAGTTTGGCTCCCATCCCAAAGCGCAGTTCTGTCTTAAATTAAATTGTTTCCGTACTGTAGACACTAGAAGCAACAGCAAAGGATTCTCAGGGATTTGTTGTTTTATTGATTGTAAAGCTTGTGTCATAAATTACACATCACGCATTTTCTCATGTGCTCAAACAAGGTGAATGGCTTACATTTCTAAGGGCAGTGTTCAATTTGTAATGATTTGGGAGAATATTAGACTGCAAGTGCATCTGTCAGAGTGAATAGCTGTTTGACCTGCATGCAGGTTGACAAAGACTGTTTGTGTTTTGGCTCCTGGATTTGAGATGGAATCCCTCAAAAACAAACACAGCATACTGTTCCAGAACAGACTGGAAAGATTGTGTTCACCATAAGCTTGTGTTCTGCACCCCAGCCCTCATTTTTCAGTGGTGCATGAGTCCGTTACTAACAGCTCTACACATGGAGCGCATCGCTTGCCTCTGTCTTTGTGTATTTGTAGTGTATTTTCTATCAATCTTTCTTAAGAGTCCTGTTGTCTAAGTCTCTCACAGTTTCATATCTACTTCTTTTTGGCCTCGTCCCACACCAGACATGGATGAAATACGTAATTGTTTTGGTTTCTACGCTTTACTGAGCTTGTCTTGTGTATGAGAACCTTTGAAGTACTCTCACAAAGTGCAATCCCCGCCTTCTGGTCCTGTTGGTCAGCTCAATTGCACTAGGAAGGATCAATCATTACATTACATTAATGGCATTTGGCAGAAGCTCTTATCCAGAGTGACCTACAGTTGATTAGACTAAGCAAGAGACAAATAGTAAATGGTAAATGGCAGGCATTTATATAGCGCCTTTATCCAAAGCGCTGTACAATTGATGCTTCTCCATTCAGACAATCCTCCCCTGGAGCAGTGCTGGGTTAAGGGCCTTGCTCAAGGGCCCAATGGCTGTGTGGATCTTATTGTGGCTACTCTGGGGATCGAACCACCGACCTTGCGGGTCCCAGTCATGTACCTTAACCACTACGCTACAGGCTTAGAATCAGATTCCAGAACAGTATTAGAATTCAAAACAATTACATAATTGACGCAGGACACACTGTGTGGGCTATCAAACCCTGTCCCACAAAATGTGTCCTTTTTATCCGGGTCTAAGACCCTATCAAACCTTCTCACAGTGTCTGCTCCATATCCCTGGCTTTTGTGCATATCTTACATCTGTCCTCTTCCCAAGTCAAATTTGTCCCTGTCTCTCACAGCGGGCTAAATGTACTCTCTCTCTGGTAAAGCCTGCAGGATAACAGGAAATGCTTCATTACTTCTTCCCTAGTCTCTGAGCGAAGCACCAAACCAGGGTATCTCAAATTAATAAACCTGGCAAAACCCCCATGAAATGAAAGGTCTTTACACTCCTTGTAATCTAATCTCGGTGATCTGACGGTGACATTTGAGCTTTACGTATTTGTCCCATGATAGGCAAAACAAATGGATTCTTTAATTGATTTCCCGCGTGAAACACAAGGGCATGCCCTGGAACAGATCAAGGTTATTTCCGTCTTTTTAATTTGAGATCAGTGGATGATCTTGGGGCTGAAAGTGCGGTTTTCTGAAGCAGCGCATCGACGGGCGTCCTACTGTAATGTCATCGCTGTGGGAAGTGTTTGTCACCGGAGCCGTAAAATGACACTTACAGATTCATAGGCCGAAATTAGATTCCCTCCCTGCCACTTTACTTCCACAGTCTAT
This sequence comes from Conger conger, assembly GCF_963514075.1. NCBI lineage: Eukaryota > Metazoa > Chordata > Actinopteri > Anguilliformes > Congridae > Conger > Conger conger. The sequence goes on along the minus strand of NC_083774.1, from coordinate 12,201,201 downwards.
CACACTGTCAGCCGTGCTGTGTATTTGCTGCCATATTTCCGTCTGTCTGACATTGTTTCCACAAAATTGATTCATGCTTTTTGCCGGGTATATTACATTTAGGCCGTTTTAGCCACATCTGATTTTTGTTGTGTGTTTTTTTCTTATCACTCACTCATGTAATGTTGATTTTTATCACCATCTGTCTATCATTGTCTCCAGCTTGGTTGGGTTACCTGAAAAATATCTGCTTATGTGTGTATACACTATGCTTTGAAAGAGGGGAAAATCTGGCCCGAACATAATAGTTTTTTCAAAGCTAGCTGCGGATACTGTTTTTTCCACTTTATCTGCGCATCCGTATTGTGTGTCCATATTTTTATTCTGGATTTTTGGAGGGATTGTGCCCTTTTCAATGCAGTACACCACTAACTCTCAGGCCTTTCATTAAAAAACATTGTCTCAATATCCTACTGTGTCTCTCCTTTATGCTTTACCAAAAAGAATATAACCTCACAATGAATGTTTTTCCATAATCCCGCCAGTGTGTGGACAAAAGAACATTACAAGTTTTCTGCGGACATGATGTTCCAGGGCCCAGAATTGAGATGGGGTGGCGGTGAATATGATGGTTAGAAAATTGAGCTAGTGGTAATTTAACCTAACCCTGAAATTGTAGGTTGAATTACTAGGTGGGACACTGCCATTTTACCCTTGAATAAGGCACCTAACCTGAATTGGTTCAGTAAATGTTCACATGCATAAATGGATTGAATGTTAATGAATGTACACTTCAGGTTACTGTGGATTAATGTGTGCTAAATGCCTAAAATGTAATATACCACCTTTCTGCCTGCTCCTCTCAGCTCATTGGGCCCTGAAGTCAGGTCCCCACTGTGACGCATAATTTGTGCTCCACTAGGAGTTGATGTAATGCCCAATGACATCCATTTCCCTAACTTGCTGAGATGGAGCTAAGTGTGCTGAGAGCACAGCGTTACCATGGAGATATGTCACCAGTAACCTTATCGTAGACTAATTTCACATTGTAGATAAATAGAATGTCTATGTATCTCGCTGAAATGGACAGTGGCAGTTGTGGAGAGTTTGTAGGCACAGCAGTTGCTTTCATTGGACAGATTTTTTCTGCTTGGTTTTCATCAGCTAACAAATGTAAAAAGAAAAAGAAGAAAAAAACCTATTTTGTCTTATTTAATTTATTGTTTTGTTCTGTGGTCCTCGAAGGAACCAACTTCAATATGTCAGCTGTGTTGTTGTGTTAAAAACCATGGGAAAGGCAGAGCGCGGGGGTACAAGTTCAGAATGAGTCATTCCAAAATCCGCATCAGTGACGCTAATATGCTTTAATTACCATTAGCTGTAGCCCTTCGCTTCTAGTCTCCAGTCAGGAGATGGAGCCATGCTGGCTGAAAGTGCGTCAGATAATGAGCTCAATTTTGAATAAGTTTGAATATATGGTGTCAAATGTATTATTTCACTTCCACTGCTAAAGCCCTTTTAGTGGTAATCTGGGAGCTACAGCCCTGTGTGTCTGCTCGAACCCTGTGCCGGCGCAAGCGCTCATTTGGTGATGGGGCTGTGGTGTCACAGCGTTTTAGCCTGATCTATTCCAGCAAGGCTCTGTGAGCGGGTGCTGTGGTACACCGAGAGTCTCTCCATCTGCGTATCTGTCTACATCTCACCCTATCGTTCTTTCTGTTTTCACGTGTCTGTCTGTGTTTATCTCTGTTTCCTTCTGTCTGTGACTGTCTACACATCCGTCTGTGTCTACCTGAGCTGCAATTACATTGTCTTGCTCAGGCTGCTGCTGTGTTTATGGGCAGCACAAGTCCTGAGACCTCAAGAGACTAGAAAGAAGCTTTATACTGTTTTGTTTATACCATGCTGTTTTGTAGTGGTCCCACACTTCCCACAGCCATAAGCCAGTGAACTGCATTGTTAAATTTACAGGTTTGTAATGTTGAAGTGTTGAAGGATATTTTTTTCCTTCTGTGGAACATGGCTGACTACAGGCCTATGTACCATAGCAGTTCACTTGTACCCAAGAAGCTGATGCGTAGTCCACACCGTTTCAATCTGAGTGCTGTTTATGGGTCAGGTGAGGGCTGAGTGAATGACCTACTCACCCCAAAGTGGGGTGTGCTGTGCTATCAGTGACTCACGGTTTGAACCAATCATAGATGTGGTCTCAATCAACAATTGCTTATAACATTTACTCTGTTAAATAGTGTAATGTAATGTCTAATGTCTTTTTTCAGTTAAATGTTTTCAGATATTTTTTGTGACCATTGAACTCACAGAACTCACAAAACAAAAACCTGTCCTTAACTGAGGTGGACAGGTGTCAGTCCAGGTGCCATGTGTTTTTTCCACTCACTAATTACATTAGTTCTACCTACTGGCTGAAGAATTGTGCAAACTTTTACTTTCTAAACCTGGATTTTCACAAGTCTTAAATGAGACACAGATTCTGTAACAATACATAAAATTGAGAATGAATCCAGGAATACATAACCTATACATAACAGAGAAGCAGTCAGTTTTCCCATGACCACTGTTCACCTGGGGTACAGTACCTAGCTAGTTTACGGCACCAGCGACAGTTTGATATTACAGCCGAGATGCTATCATCAAAGTAACACCTAATTTTGAAAGTGGAGTGGCAGTGAGTCTTTCATAATCGGACCAAAAATATTAAAATATAAATATTCCACAGTACTAAAATGCAATGATGCTAAGATGCGCAAATTCAATCCTGCTTCACAATGACACTACTGGTACAAGTACAGCAGATAAATACCCTCCCTGAAGGGTAGCAATTTAATAATAAATACGCTTTCATTTCCCCGTGTCTTATCATATTGATCATCCAATTTAAATTGTTGTCTTGCAAGACTATGAAAACCTGTATATCGGCAGTTTTAAATACCAGTAGCCTGGTTTTGGAACGAGGTGTCGTCTGCACCACGTGAGAAATGCCAATAGGTGCTGGTCTCCAACAACAGCTGGTCTCCAACAAATGCCAGAGCTTGCCTGCATCGAACACAATTAAAGGCCCAGACTATTAATTTAAGTTTTAAGTGTCAAATTAAGCAAAGGCTGCATGCCAATGGCACCACCAGTCGTGCTGCTGCACCCCCCCCCCCCCCCCCCCCTACACTCTCCGTTCATTCACACCAACACCTCCCGTCCGGCTCTTCCCCTGTTTACAAGGTCACGCTGATGTCTGCGTTTGCCTTTTTTTTGTTTTCATTTTTTCCCCAGCAGTGCTCCACTGACCCAGTTTGCCTTAATCCTGTGATGTGACTTTAATAGACTGACAGGGACAGAGGGGGCGGGATTTTGGGAAGGGGAGAGGTTGAGTAAGGGGCTGGAGGGTTGTGTTTTTACGCGTGTGGCGAGGAGGGGGATGGAGGGGAGGGTGGAGCGAAGGAGCGAAAGGGGGAGATTTCAGAGCCTGAGTGATTTCCTGCCGTTTGCCACTGCGCTGGGCTGCAAATTAATTTGATGCTGTTATGCAACCGTAATGATCATCCCTTCTAATCACATCAGCAGCTTTGCAAGCAGCCAAAAATAGAGGAACAGAAAATTTACAAAGAAGACCGAAGAAAAGCGGGGAAAATAAAAGGTGATGTTTGGCTGGAGAGGTTTTTTTTTGTGTATAGTGGCACAAGTCACCCCAGTCGAAGGACGTGACCTCTCGCTCATTCAAAGAAACATCGTCATATCTCGGAGGCGGTTCTTGGTGGGCCGCTGTGTCTGCAGGTTTTCCAGGTACTCTTGCGCTTAAATGCAAATTAAATTGAAGTAATTGAATGGCTAAAGAGACTACACACCATGTTTCCTTGGCCTGAATTGGCTGCTGTTTGAAAGGAGATCACAAAAACCAGCAGGGACTGCAGCCCTCCTGGACTGCTGATTCAGACCACTGCTTTACAGGCTAACTCAGCATGGCTGACTTTGAGCCTCAGAAGTTGTAGCCCAGTGGGGGAGGGACTCTTGTGGTGACCCAAAAGTGTTCACTCAGGCACACGTTATCTAATTGAAGTGGATTATTTTCTCCAGTTCCTGCAGGAGCCACTGAATTCATTAGAGCAGTTCCCAGTGTGTACCACTGAGCTGGCCCTGTGATTCGCAGACGATTGAAGATGTGTTTCAATAATACACACAATCCATTTATGTGGCTGGATATTTTTACTGAAGGAATTCAGGTTATGTTCTTTGCTCAAGGGAAGAATGGCAATATTCTGGCTGGGAATTCAAGCCACGTCATTTGAGTTACAAGCCCAGTTCTCTAACCATTTCCCTGCACTGCTGCCGTGTCTTTTAACGTCTTACTCAGCGGGCGAATTTAAGCCTTCTGTGAGATGGCAGAAAAACGTTCTGCGATGTGTGTTTTTATTATCCCATACAGATTCTCTGGCCAGATTTGGTTATGACGGAATCTGGCCATTTTCAGCAAGCGGCAGCCAACTGGCACAGCCAGGCAACAGCCCTTTGCTGAGTGGTCCAAAAGACTGTCATTTGATGCACCATATTTCTGGTGGGGCCTCGAGTCATTCCAGAAGGTTCTGTGGGTTGAATGTTTTGTAGAGGACGACTTACTAGAGGTCTAAGGATTGCTGCACTGTTCTGAGGAAGGCCTTCTGGAAAGTTCCTGGCCGCATCCTGAGGAGGGGACTTCTGTCACCGTCCTAAAACGCTTCTCCTTTTCCCAAAATACTGTCTCCTTCCCCTTAAGCTCTCATAGCATTGTGAGGGGAAGGACACAGCACTGCGCTCATGTCTATTTATTTTTATGCCAAGTGTTTGCTCTGTCATTGCTACCAACATTGCAAGAATTCATATTATCGATTGTGTATCTCCCCCCAGCATTCGGGATATGCTGTACCCTTCATTTAAAAGCGAGGGACACCTTTCTTCCACGTGTCTTGTTATAACAAAATATCGGTAACACTAACCCAACGCGGAGAAGCATCTAGTTTGCCTCGTCCCGTGGAGAATTCCACGGTGTTTATTTTTCCGTTTCTGCGTGGACGGTGTTCTGCCCTGCCGTTTGCCCTCAAGGTGAAACGTGTCACTCTCGGCGCGCGCAGGGAGGAGCGCGGCGTTACCGGCACAGCTGCGCAGGTCTGACAGCCCGTCTATTGTCATCGGGAGCAGTGCATGCTGGTCTACGTCTCTCTGCCCACCCCGGGTCGGTCCCCCCTCCTGCCATCTTACATCCAGCGCCTTTGCATTTAATTAGAATCACTTGTCATGTCTCATATATCAGCCGCGCCTTCAGGTGCCAGCTGTCAGCCATAGAAATGTGATAGTTATTCATTGCTCCGCGCGCGTGTTGAAACAGCAAGGTCACAGGACGGTACGCACCTTAAGCTAACCACGCACGAACCCCCCGCCGCCCGCCCGCCATTCACCGCGCGAGATCCGGGCCCCGTTAAATACAGCCGGCTCGCTCTCACCGCCGTCCCACGTGCGGAAATGTCCGGAAAGGCACCGTCGCCATGGCGCAAAACCCCGACGGCGGCAGGGAAGGGTTGTAAATGCTTTTAACCGTTTCCTCCCTGGCAGCGGGGTGAATTTTGCTGGCGTTTCCTGATTTGACTTTCCCTGATTGTCATTGACAGATCTATTCGCTAATTTATCCGCCTGGAAAAGTGCTGCGGAGGAGACAATCATTCCATTAGCCCCTGACACGTATAAGGAAAGGCAGGTCTGACAGGCGTTTACGAGCTGTGGGAAAGCGTTCTGGAGAGCTGCTCTGCGGAGAGCTGCTGTGTACATTACGATAAAGTCCAGCCAGACTTGTTTTGGAGGCGTCCCAAAAATGCCTGGGAATGACTCGGCAGACAATTTCAGCCGTTTATGCCTCAGACTCGAGGGGGCGGGAGTGGGGTCCCCAGCCTGTGGAAACGATTCTGGATCCGCCACACCCCTCGAGCGTCCCCAGCCCACTGCTTTAGCCAGAGCCCCAGCTGTCCCTTCCGTAACTCCCCCTCTGCGATTCAGCCGGAGTGGCCTGGTCCCCCTGCATGTTCTGTGAGTCAGCACCCAGGTTATGTAACTCGGTAGGGTTTTTTTATTTTCGCGTCTCTCCTCTCTCCTTCCTCCCCACGTTTCCCCTTTTCTTCGATGGAAAGGATCAGTTCTTCCTCCTGTTTACTACCCAGCCTCTCCTTCATCCGCAGGACTAGGTGAAGCAGGGCCACTTCCCCCTTCAGCCTCAGCGCCGAGGCCGGGGAGAGGAGGCAGGCTTGCACCAGCTGCCGTGGCCCCGATCCCGCTATCGGTGAAAAATGAGCTTTGGAGAGGCAATAAATTGCTCCCAATTTAGAGATGAAGGCGGAAATAAATGTCTCCTACTCGAAGACCTGAATAAGGGTGGGGGGGGGTGGTGGAGGAAATGCCTTGAGATATTTCTTTAGTCAATGTTTTCCATGAATTCTTTGAAAAATTAACTCTGCTCATTCCGTTTGAGGTTTTTCAGATATTATACTTTTGCCATATTGATTGCCTTTTCATCATGTTGTTTTTTTCTGTAGTAGTTTCTTTTAATTCACATCATCCCTGCTTAAAAAAAACAGCTCAAGCTTGGTTGAAACAGCTGGTTGACCAATTCAGATCAGCTCCCAGCTCAACATGGTTTAGCTGGTTGACCAGTTCAGACCATATTCTGGTTTTGAAACAGCTCAGACAACCTACCAGCACTAGCTAGTTGACCAGCTCAAACCCAGCTAGACCAGCTTTATGACCAACTTGGCCATGCTGGTTGAACCAGCTCATACCCAGCTCGGCCAGCTTATGACCAACTTGACCAGCTGGTCCAGCTGGCATAGCTGGATTTTACAGCAGGGATTGTTGTATTTGCGTGTTCACTAGAGCTGGAGACTATGCTGAGAAGCGTAAGTGGATAAGACATAATTTGGCATTTTAAAAGACAGGTTTTGTTTTCCCCTGCATCATGCTATCATAACCCATTGCTGTGGCTTTACCCATGGAGGAGTTGGGAGTATGAAGGCAGTAGGAATGAACAGATCCACGAGGTGGGCTGAAGTATGATTAAAGCAGCTGTCTGCTAACAGCCACTTCTACATTCCGCTCCAGGTCGTCTCAGTGCCTGGCTCCTAAATGCTCCCAGACATTTCTCCAGCTCCTCTAAACCACTTTTGAAGTTTCCAAACAAATTGGGAAAAAGAACAGACAAAAAAAAAACAGTCTTCAAGACCGTGAAGGTCTGATAGAGAAAACAAACGAATAGAAGAGCATGTTTCCCTCCCCTCTCTCACTCGCTATTGATGTAAAAATCCTCCTGTGTGCACTGGGAAACAACTCAAACTCTTGGCTGCATTGTAGGCACAGACATTCTGTTTGAGTGTGTGTGTGTGTGTGTGTGTGTGTCTGTATTTGTATGCGCACGTGCGGGCATGCGTGGATGTGGATCCTCCTAATCAAATATACTGTACATAGAGATATACATTAGGGAATTCCATAAGGGATCATTCCAGCCTGTTATATGCCAGTCCTTCTGCAGTCCTTCAAAAACGCTATTTTGACGTGAGTTAACTCAGACGTGCTGCCCGAAGCGCTAAATTGGGAGCGCATGAGCGTTAAGTGACTGTTCGTGCCGTCACTCGTGAAATAAATATGCACAAAATACCAGCGTGCTATGCCATATGAAAGCGACCCGCAGTTTAGCTGAAATGTGTTATAGTGGCGTTTGATTTAAAGAGACTGCAGTTAACACTCCAGCTTACACACCACACGGCAGCTCAACATTACATTCTAATCTTAAACGGCGTTTTAGAGAGTCTGCTTTGGTAGTTCTGCTGCAGTTTCCATATTTGTGGTTTGGTGGTAGGAAATGGAAAGACAGTTTCCCACTGTTAGCACATTTCTTCTCCATGTGTTAAATCTGTCATTATCAAATTATTTGTTGTGTAGCTAATAGACTACTATTTGCACATTTGAAGAGTATTAGACGTGTTTGGTCTGTAGTTTAACATTTTGAAAGGTTTAACTTGCAAGAAGGCAAGAAAGGGATTGGAAACGTAAGCCTATATTGGCAATTTTAGTGTCCACTACAGCGATGTTCATAATGCTTTGCTCTGTTAATACTGTTTTCATAAAACTTCTTGCCAGGTGCTTTAAAACTCACTCAGTTGCCACAAATGTAAGTAATTCAAGACATTTTCTTCAGGTAATGAATGTAAATATTTGACTGAGATTTTGATTTATCTATTTCGCTGAGATGGAATTGTAAAATGTCTTTTGCTGTGGTTTTTATTCAGTAGACCTTTTGTAGATTTTAAGTAGTCCTTTTGTGGTTTGTTTCTATTGTGATCTTCAATGCTCATTTTGGAAGTTGATTATTTTTGTTAAGCGCTTGTGTGAAATGTTGTTTCGTAACATAATTGACTCTGCGATTTCAGAATCACGCAGAGTTCGTTCAGTTCAGCCCTGGGGTGCTGTCTGAACAACCGCAGGAAGCACGTTGCCCAGTCCTGCTCACCTTTTGACGTTTTAAAGTGCCGCACACTTTTTTTACGCTTTAATGGGCTTTCTGCAGTATATAGAATTTCACACCTGTTTACTGCTCTGGTTTTCACTAGAGTGCAGAAACGAATACGTGTCTCCAGCCTGTCTAAGGGAGCGCGCTGCAGCATGTACCCAGCTTCTTGCTAGACGGTTGCCTTAAACACAGCTAATTAATAAATGAACATCGTGTGGTTTCTGGGCGGTGCTGCCTTAATGCCTTCTCCGTCTCCACCCTCCACCTCTAGCTCCGTCGCGTTTCCAGGTTTCTCTCGGCTAAGTGAGAGGAGAATCTTGCTATCACTCTCCCTACCTCTCAAGGCACCCCTCCCCCTACACCCCCCCCAGAGAAGCGTCTTAACACAGCCGTAGCTTTTGGCCTTTTCTTCCTTTAATGTTCTCTCCATCTCTCTCGTGTTCGTGTCACTGCCTCCCCGCTCCCGGTTTTGCGAAACCCGCTCAGACGCACGCTCCCCGGCGGCATCTCCTCTGCCGGCCTTTTACCCCCCGGTCCCCTAAATTATGGAAGCGCCGCGGTGCCGGGAATGTGCGGGAATGCCGCGGCAGGTTTCCAGGGCTTCCTCCCTTCCCGACTCCTTCACCTGATGAATTTTTAACCTGCCTTTTTCCCCCTCGCATTCTGGTCAAGATGTGGAAAACAGCCGTACAGTAGGTGAAAGGGCAAAGCTCTCCAGTCAGCATTTAGCTAAGTGACTAAGTGCTGTCTCTTACTGCAGCGTGGGGACCCACTCAGGGACCGCACTCGCCTAGTCTGGTTTAATGCTTAGCACCAGCCATCGACAATAACAACAACCCCTCATCACTTTCTGCTATGGAAATGCATCGGTGCTCAACTGATATTAAAGGAGAGTGTAAAAATGAAGGCCGTAGTACTTATTACAGATGTGAATTCTGAAATGAAATGAAAGTATTTTTGCATGTCAATTACAGGGCTGCCAACTGGACCAAAAAATTACGTCTGACAATTATCTTCCAAATAAATACCAGGGATTCAATTATAATGTTTTTAGAGTTTAATCATTTTCATTTTTTGACATGTGTCTTGGATGACAAAAACATATTTTCTAAAATACCATTACATGTTTATTGAATAGCCCTTCTCGTGTAGATTTCAGCATAGTATAATATATGGTTCTTTAAAGTCAGACCAGAGACTCATGGCATCCCGTAGGGACCAGAATGAATTGCTGGGTTATTGCAGAATTTGCACAACTATTGCATTGGCATAAAATGTATAGGATACTTTTAGGCACTTCCTGCATGTCCACAAAGGGGTGCAGTACGGCCCCAAAGGCAAAGGATGGTAACATCACACTTACATTTTGCAGTTTGCATAAATCATTAATGGATTGTAACAAAACAGAAAGCAACACATTGACTGAAGATATTATTGTTCGTAACAATGACCTGAAGTATCCAAAGACCTGGACTACTGGGTCAGAAAATAAAATGGTCTAATCATGTATTGACAGTCACACACACATTTTTTAATTATATAGTCAATGATCACTTTATTAGGTAGACACGTACACCAGCTTGTTAATGCAAATATTTAACCATCCAGGTGGCAACAACTAAATGCATACAAGCATTCAGACATGGTCAAGAGGTTCATCTGTTTTTCAGATCAAATGTCAGAAAGGGGAATAAATGAGTATCTCAGAAACTGCTGGTGTCCTGGGATTTTCATGCATGATAGTCTCTAGAGTTTGCAGAGAATGGTGCGAAAAACAGAAAACATCCAGTGAGCAGTAGTTCTGTGGGCAACTACGTGTTGTTAATGAGTGAAGTCAGAGGGCCAGACTGGTCAAAGCTGACAGGAAGGTGACAGCAATGTAACCATACATTACAACAGTGGTATGCAGAAGAGCATCTCTAAGCACACAATGCGTCAAACCTCTAAGTGGATAGGCTACAGCAGCAAAAGACCAATATGTCTAAAAAATAAGTCTAATAAATACCTAATAAAGTGCTCAGTGAGCGTATATTCAAACCTTAATTTTAAGAAATTGAAAAATTATCTTATTTCCTATTGATCGAATAATCTAAATTTGAATCTAAATCTGACAGTGAATTATCAGTTGTGGCGTTGCATATGCAATTTCATGCAATGCTGTACAGGTATTGTGTAATATATACCCTGACATTTTACAGTACAGGATAAAATACGTGAAATAAATTAGACGGGTATATTCAAGACAAATTTAGAATGTACACCCTATATTTGGATGCATTCTGAATAAACGTTAAGGCCTGGATTTGAAACTTTTTGCATATTTTACACACAAAATACATATACATAATGCATAATGGGAAAAAAATGGCAAGAGATTGCTTTGATAGAAAAGTGTTGGAGCAGTTTCAGGAATTTATTGCTGAAAGACAGGATCAAAGGGACTATTTGTGCCTGTCCACACACATTGAGTGTGGAGTGCATTGATCTTCAGTACAGCCCTGTGGAGAAGGCACGGGTTTCTTTCACCATGGGCGAAGATTACTCTTGTGACTCATGTGTGAGAGAGCTGGTGGGAGTCTCTTTGTTTGTGGATTTTTTTTTTTTTATGCGCAATTTGAAATTGCAATGTTGATGATGGGGGAAACATCTTCAGATTTTTATGGTTAATTTTATCCAGGTTCACGGATGTGGCATTTCATTATTTGTATTCGGATTAAATATTGCCCTCACAAAGAAAGTTGTGGCTCTTTGGCCCGGATCCAGTCAGCAGTTGTCCGTATTTAATTCAGGACCGGTCCTAATAAACGCAAATGTTTTTTTTAATTATTTTCTCTAAAATTGGGTGGGCTCAGCACTCTCAAAAATAACTTGCCAAACTGCTTTTGTTAAGACAAAGGTTCCACCTGCTTTTATGCGTCCACCACGTTTAAGGATAATTTGGATCTGAGCCGGTCCAAAGCGTAACAGCCTATAATAGGGGCACTAAAAATGATGTTATGTCTTCATGAAAAGCTGATTCACCACCTGTCACAATGATTGTCATGTCTGCAGCAAGGGAAACTTTCTCTCTGTACTGTACCAATCCAAACGTAAAGTGACTGGCTAGTTAAGCCTGTTCCCGAACCCCTTTCACCTTTGCAGTAGGACAGTTATTTCCACCATTCCACCAGTGCTACTCTACCCCACTAATTACCCCAAACTACAGTCTAGCCTGCCATAGCCCACAGCTGTGTCAAATCAGATGTGTGGAACTTAACTGAAATGGCTGTTCCTTCGTTCACCCACCTCACTTTACCCCCCCTCGCCCAACTAGCCCTCTGTCTCATCATAAAGTAACTGCGTCCTGTTTGCGGAACAGAAATCAATACCCATTCTTCACGCTACAATGAATTTGTCTCAGCTGGAGAGGAGCAATTAAAGAGCCAGGCTCATTCTCAATGGAAAGGGCCAATACTATTAAAGGAGCATACCACACACAAAACACACACACACTGTATACACACATGCATACATGTCCATGTTAAGGGGGGACTGTCACTCTAGACCTGCCAAGGGGACTATAGGTTCTGTAAAAAGAAATTCCAAACAAAGCAGTAATAGAACATTTTATTTCAAGCTCATTATTCTTGCTGTTTATTGAGATTTTACTTTTAAGAGGGGACGTGACGACATTTATCTAATGAAGAGGGGACTTACTGGAGGACTATTTATGTGCTTTCCACGAAGGCTTGTTTCCTTTCAAGAGTGGAGAACAACATACACACTCTTACGCACACGTTTATACATGTATTTTCCAAACTTCTGAGATTGCTTTCGGGTTACTGTGTCACTGTGCTACACCGCTGATGGCGATTGGTGTTGACAGCCCTCCTGTGAAACAGTTCCCCATCAAAGAGAGGAGAGGAGGGGCAAGCAGAAAGTGAGAAGGATAACGAATTCAGAAATCCACAGGGCTGCTACTGCAGCGTCTCAGTCAATCGACGGAATGGTCCTTCATGCCCGGAGACAGGGAGCAGAGCCGCCATCTGTTTCCGCCGTGACTTAAAGCTTTTTTTCATTCTTTTTTTAAAGACAGACAGCGAAGGTTGAAAGTGCACTCACAACACATGGAGGCTAATGCATAATGAACGCGTTTAAAAAAGCCTTTCGGTTCCCACCGGTTTAGCTCAGTGATGAACACCGCATTAGGCTTTCCTAATTGAATAAAAACAAGCGGAATGTCTGTGTCATTTGAAATGGCTAGAGTGTAGGATTTCAAACTGAAACTGACACACACACACACACACACACACACACTCACATGCGCGCGCATGAACAATTGTGCATTGTGCAAACGGATATACACTCATACACCCACACACATTGATGCATGCATGCGTGAAACTCACACCTAAGCCTGCACTCGCACACATGCGGGGACACGCTCACACACACACACACACACACACACACACACTCATACGCGTGCGCATAAACAATTGTGCAAACGGATATACACTCATGCGCCCACACACATTGATGCATGCATGCGTGAGACACACACTTAAGCCTGCGGGCGCACGCTCACACACACACACACACACACACACACACGCTCGCTCATTCACGTGCACAGGGACTGACTGACACATACGTGTTCACACTCGCAGAAACATTAATTTGACACTGCGGTACATCTTTAAATCTTTTGGCAGCGTTAAATAAAGACTATACATGCGCGGGTAGGACTAGGGATACATCAGATCAATGGGATATAATGTGGATTGACTGCTGACTTTGATCAGACGCCCCGGGAGTGCTCTATAATTGAGTGTTGTCACATAGACAGGGTTATGTAACCCTGAGTGGAGCTGGGAGAGAGAGAGGGAGGGAGAGACAGAGAGAGAGAGAGAGAGAAAGAGAGGTCTGACTGCTGCTAACCAAACGTACCCTAGCGTTGTTTCACTGCACTTTGCTAAAGGGACAGAGATGGATGAAAAAAGAATGTGAGAGAGATGGGGAAAGAGAGAGAGAGGGGAAGGACAGGGGAGGATGGGGGGTTAAAGACGGAACCCTGAAGAAAAGATGTGCTTTTTGGAGGGCGGTGTGAGAGCTGACTGTGTGTCTGTGTGACTCCATGTTACACACACACAGCGTGGGGAGAGGGGAGTGTGGGCTTACAGAGATCACGCTCGGGGTTTGGCGTTGATCAGGAGTGCCAGCCACTCACCGCCAGGCAACTCCCTAAGTGGCACTAATAGTCATTGTTGGCGGCAGTCTCAGAGTAGACTCTGGAAACAGACAGACAGAGCAGCTTAACTAACCCCCCAACACAGTGGGAATGCCTGTGTTTACTGAAGCTCTCTCACTCACTCCTCTCTCTCCTTCTCTCTCTCTCTCACTCGCTGACTCCTCTGTCAATTACTCCCATCCTTTCTCACTCACTCTCACTCCCTCTTACCCCCCTTTCTCGCTCACTCTCTCTCACTCCCCTCCTCTCTCTCTCTTACCCCCCTCTCCCCGTCTCTCTGTGTTACTCTCTCTCTCTCTCTCATTCCCACCCCCTCTCTGTCTGCTGCGATATTCCAGCGTCCCCCCCCCCCCCGTCTCTCCACAGCACTTTCAGTTGTTCCATCTCGGCCTCGCTCTGGGTGAACGGTCTCATTCCAGAACGATCTTGTTAAGCCGACTCAACGCGTCAGCGAGAGGGGCTTTAATCTGGCCCGCTCCGGGTTTTCCTCGGCCGTAGGAAAAGACGGAGCGAACGCAAAAAAAATAAAATAAAAAAAGACCCTGAAGAGCCTTCCATTTAAAATCCGCAGAGTTGCGGATTCCTCCGTCGACGTCTCTACCCTCCGCCGGCCTCGCCGCCTATCCTCCCGAGACTCCGCTCTCGCCCGACTCGCGGCAGCTGTTGTTTTTGACACGATTTTATTTTCGCTTTATCGCCTTAATTCGTTTACCGTGCGGTAGCTTATTCGGCATAATTGCGCAGAGATAATGATAAATAGAAGAGGCTGTCCATATCTCCCCTCTTGAGCTCACCCATGTATGGCAGTATTTTATTTACCTTCTTTTTTTTTTTTTTTTTTACTTGCGGATAAAAATGCATTTCATGTCCGGTGAGGTGTTTGGATCACTCATTGTGCCGTGTCTGACAAGTCACAAGAGCTAAAAAAATTAAAAGAGAAAAATAGTGGCGTAGATGCATGTACATACATATCACCAATTTCCCTGTCATTAGCGGTGGGGTGACCATCATGAAAGAGAGATTAAAAAAAGAGAAGAAGATTTTATGGGACATGACAGCGAGCGGTTGAGAGTAGAATGGTCAGGGGAGAGAAACTAAAAGTGTGAGGCTGTGAGCCACCCCGTCAGCCCAGGCATTAATACTGTACGCACCAAAACCCTCCATTATGGTGTTTAAAGATTTGTGGGATGACCTGAAGGAAGGAGGCTGCTAGGTGCAGCTCCTAACAAGCTAACTGTTCAAAGGCTTTTTTTCATGCTCTGGAGAACATGAAAGGCGTGTTTAAAAATTTAACAGCCCGATCTGTTCCAGAGCCATGGAGCGGCAGAAGGAAGCCGATTTTTTTTTTTCGCCGCCGTAATTCCCCTGTTGCTTGCTTTTTAAATTAATTAAGATGTTTATGACAGCAGCTTGTACTAATGGAATGCTTATAGACTTTTGTCATTAATTATTACTGTTATGCATGGTTACTACTATATGTGGCAGTAAGGGTATGACGTACTCTATGGGGCTTGCACTTCGTGTAACCCCTTTGTGTGTGTGTGTGTGTGTGTGTGTGTGCCTGTCTGCACTTTCCATGTAGTGTTGGGTGATTGTATTTCAGTGTTATTTTGCATAGCTCTTTAGTTTGCTGTGTTGTACTGTGCTTATACAGGTGCTAGTGTTTTAGTTAACTGTAGAGGCACTGGTGCTAGGTATTTTGTATTTCGTAGAGGCACAGGTGTTAGTATTTTAGTAGAAACTGATCATTGGTCTCAACATATTTTCATTTTTCCCATTGATTCAGCGTGCTGAATAAACACACAGCTTTTTGTATCATGTTAGGGGGATCAAGCGTGAATGTAATTTAGAAAAATCTAAGTACACAGAAGGAAGGAAAACACAGCTCTGTTAACTACTACATTAGCTTACATCACAACCTGCAACGAAGGCTATCTAGCAAAGCCTGCACTCCAAGCTTATTATAATCACACAACCTGCACTTTGCACATCTTTGCCATGAATATTCTCCTAGTGTAAGTGTACAGAATTAAGTCTATATGTATTCACAATTTTAAATAGTGTTGATAAAATGTGCAAAATTTAGCAAAGCTATTGTATTACTCGTGATTGGCTAATATCCGATGGCACATGTATATTTTGTGAATTAAGCACTTTGATTGAAATGATTGAAAACAGTTTGAGACCGATACTCTGTTTAAGGGGATGTCTTCTGCCACCAACTGTCAATGGATACAGGTGTAGTGTTTTACAGTACTATCACTGTACAGATAGAGGTGTTGTGTTTTAGTAACACTGTAGAGATAGAGGTGTTGTGTTTTAGTAACACTATAGAGATATAGGTGTAGTGTTTTAGTTACACTGCAGAGATGCTCGTATACTGTTTTAGTAACACTGTAGAGATATAGGTGTAGTGTTTTAGTTACACTGCAGAGATGCTCGTATACTGTTTTAGTAACAGTGTAGAGATACAGGTGTAGTGTTTTAGTTACACTGCAGAGATGCTCGTATACTGTTTTAGTAACAGTGTTGAGATAGGAGATCCCATTTGTAAACAACAGTCAGGCTGAGTATACAACCAAAAATTAAGAATTAAACAGAAACTGACCCATCTCTTTTCAATTAATTATCTCTGCTGTTTAAGGCTATTGAATGCTAATGTAACGGATGCTCTGTAAGTAGAGTAGAGGGACAAAGTCAGCTTGGTCAGTATTTCTGGCCCAACTGCTGCAGATATTGAGACGTTAGTGTCGAAGCATACATGTCAAGAATACAGGCACAGGCCTGCATTTTTCATTCAGAATTGAAACATGTCTCAAAAAACAGACAACACTGTCAGCTCCAACTCCATCTCCAGGACCTTACATCGGAGAATAATTGCTGTATGAAGAAGACCAAAATAGCCTAAATGTGTGACTGCAAATTGTGCTGAGTGCAAGTAGCTAGAGCCAAGATTGTTTCTTCATTGTCTGCCTACGTAGAGCATGTATTCTTTGCAATCCAACCCACAAGTTCATCTCGATTGCAAGAATAATTTATAATAAATAATTAATTAATTAATTAATTAATTAATTAATTAAATATAACAAAATACATATTGTTGCTTAGTACAGGTCTTTAGATGAATGGATATATTGTTCAGCCACCTGAAGGAGGAAATTATTGTATTTGTTGCGGTATTTCTGAAATAATCACTGGCAAACTGTAATAGCTCAGAGCCTTGGCAACGTTGTTAATAAGTGTCAGTACGAACACACAGCGCAGTGTGTCTTCTTTTGCTCATTCACACACCTGCAGACCTTAAATATGAATGGCTGTCGTATCCTTGACTAAAATAGCTGCGCAACTAGGCCAAACAAAGAGCCTCACTCCTTCAGCCCGAGCTATCAGTGAATGACACATCACTGTACTGAGAGCAGGACACGCCCCCTCAGAGTCCAGAAGCTTCATAATAATGAGGCCTGGGCTGTGAGCTTGTGTGCCCTCTCACTGACCTGTCCTGGCCTCGGCTCTGTTAATGTTTGGCTTCTTCCTGCCCCACTGTTTCTTTAGTAGGAGGAGGAAGAGTGGGAATATATATTAGCACTGTCACTGAGAGCTCAATAAACTGGCAAAACTTCCTGTTGCCTTGCGTAATATTTCCTTGACAAGTGCGTGAACTGTGGCCGACCCCGGCCACCCCGTGGATGCGCACTAGCGAATGCCGCAAGGCTACGTGCCCATCTCTCTAAAGTGCATTCATATCGTTCAGCAAGCCGCACAGAAAAAATAAAGCCATCCAGATTCTTCGTTTTACCCTGAAATCTCACTCTACGGGATTTGATCATAAGTCAAATAACAAAAAAAAGGTCTAACAAAAAATATGATTTGAACAGAGATGACGAGGTATGCTGTGGACCTGTTTCTAAATTAATTCAGTTCATTGAATAGCTTAGAGAAAACATTTAAAACAAAATAACCTCATCCTCAATTAATGTCCATTACTTCTCGTAGTCCTGACTGCGTCGCCTCTGGATGGCCGACAGTATAAACGTGCTACACGTTGGAGGGAGTATTTTTAGCCGCTCGTAAGCACTAATACGAAAAGGGAGGCAGGCTGCGGCAGGCAGGCAGGCTTAATTTTAGTGTGAGGAAAAGGGGATTGGATTCTTCCAGAACGTTGGCTGCTGAGCAGAGACGGAAAGAGTGTCTCACGGGCAGACTGCTGAGACGGAAAGCCCCGCGGGCTCCTGTTACTTAGGAGTCAATGGAACAAAATAAATAAATAAGCACACTGCCCATTTAGTTGATAATGCCATCTGCAGGAAGTTCATTTCCCTCGCAGAACTCCGGTAAGAGTCCACCCGCGTATGGGCCTGGCCCGCGTCCGCGGGCTGCGAGCGAGGTATTCTCTTTCTGCGCGCGGCTGTCAATCTTTCGGCCGCCTCGCCATTAGCATAGGCCCAACACGCTTCAAAATTAATCGTCCCCGTCGTAATCTATCGTGCGTCTCTTCTTCCTCTTCTAATTATTATCATTATGGTATGTTCTCTATATTGTATAATGATGATAATGGTAAATAATAATAGTGTAATCATGTTCTTGTCATATTTGTCTGTTTCAGCATTGTATTTGTTTTGGCCGGGATCCAAGCAATAAAATCCACTGTGGATGAAGTGGACAGGGATGCTGGAGTGTGTAATTACAGGATATCTGTGTTTAAGCACTGCGTTGTTGCCGAGAGACCGGAGAAGTGTACTCGTAAACAGTTAGCTCGATCTGCCCGGCGATCTCGCGGCGCTCGCTCAGATTTCCGATCTCGGTCACGAGCGCGAGCCGCAGCGCGGAGATGGGAACGGCGATGTCCCACAATGCACCGGGCGCTCTCTCCCCTTCCTCCCACGCGCCCTGTCCAAGGGCGTGTCCGTCTCCGAACATTAATTAGGAGAGTGACAGATGCGCGGCCCCCCTGCTGAGGAAGCTGTGTAAATAGGCGGACGCCGAGGACGTTTCGGAGAAGCTATGTCGGCGTGAAGTCGGGCGTGACGGCCTTCTCTTCCCGGCTGCGCCGCCACGTCCGTTACAGCCTTCCTCCTGATGGAGAGGAAGGAATTAGCCGCCGTGTAAACAAACCCCCGTCGTATCGAGTCTCAGTTCGTGGCGGGGATAGGGTTTCTGAAAAGGGCTCACACGTCCTGCATTATTCATCTGGAAATCTCTTCATTTGCTTAGTCTCTGTTTGGCCTGCCACTTCAAGTGATGGAGTGATAGAGACAGAGAAAGAGTGGAAGAGAGAGAGAGTGCCTGTGGGGCAGAGGTGGTTACGGAAAGAGAATACAATGAGGAGTACTTCGTAATTTTGTGCGATTTTAATAAGATTACTTTTTTTTATTATTGGTCTGTACAAACTTTAATGACATGGATGCATGTTTGTCGCAACTTTAGTCATTTGCTAAACAGACTTGGGTACACAATGGCTTGTCTGGTATATTGGAACCTACTCTTAAAAAGTGCAAACCCAGCCCTCTGGTCCTCTTGGTTGGCTGAACTGCACCAGATAAGAGAAGTCGAGCACAGGAAAATATCTGATTCCAAAACAATTACGTAGTTTACCGAGGCCTGGTTGACCAGCTTCCAGCTTAGACAAGCTACCAATACTAGCTGGTTGACGAGCTCATACCCAGCTAGACCACCTCCATTTTCAAGCTGGTCAAGCTGGCACAGCTCGATTTTACAGAAGTGTTCTCCTTCAGTTGAGACTATCTCGGGCTCTGAGACACCCGCGCGCAGAGTTGCTGGAGAGCTCACGCGTGGCTCATCTAATTCCACAAGATCCGTTCGGTTGCGTTTGAAAGCCGGGGCGGGTGTCTGTGGGCCCGAGCCTCCCGCAGATGCCATACTGAAGACATAATGCCTCCTTGTTTTTGTCACGCTGCCACAGATGGCGGGCTGGATAGCGGGCTGGCACCGCTGCTATCTGCTCCGTGCGGCGCAGGTATGCACATCTGTTTGGGCCTACGCTGAAGAAGGGCGGCCAGCTAATGAGTACCCTAACCTGGCCTGGGTCCAGCCCTTATAGCCTGCCAAGAGGGGAAGGGGAGGGGGGTGGCGGAGAGGAGGCCCGGTTCAGAGCAACCACACTGATAAGCGTACAGCGAAATCCAAAAATGAGGAAATTCATTCATGGTATTTTTTATTTTTTTAGATGGCTCGTATACAGAAAGTGTTCATTGAACTTATTCTGACCTGTCCCATCAACCACCTGCACTAGTGATCAAAGGGGGGAGCGTCGAGGAACCAATCAGCACGCGAGGCTATAATTTGTCCGCCCTTCTGCCCTTTCCTTTTGCTTTTTTTGGCGCTGCCCTCCGTGAGCAGAGAGACGTGATTAGATGATCACTCCAGGGACTGGCGCGAGTGCTCTTTCTGAAATTCAGCAGAGCGCCGTGGACTTCCTCCCACGGGAGCGCGGCGTGTTTTTCAATGGGTTTAATATTCCGGGCAACATCCCATTCAATTATTTAAAATCTAAGCTCTAAAAACTATTCCTAAAATACTTGAAAATCTGAACCTGGGTATCTGCGTACGCTTGTTGAGGTTGTGCGGCAGGTTGCTGGTGTATTAATCAGGAAGACAAACAGCCGTACACATGAAAGTTTTCCTGGTGAACAATGTCACGAGCTATTTCTGTAGCGCGACGCTGTTCATTTGTGAAAATTAATGCTCTCGTGGAAGAGGACGACAGTAATTTGCTGAGTGATAAAGGCCGTTGAAAGGGGTGCGAATTAATTTTAAAAATGCCCTGCTGGATCACACACTTCACGCACGATGTCAATGACATCCCATTTTCCTAATGTGTCCCCTCAAATGTTTCCAACGTGCGTGTAAGCAGAGTCGATTGCGGGATTTACTATCGGTGTGCTAAAACTAGTTAAATACAGATGTTCCCGTCTGAGGGACTGCATGCGGCCGCCGTCTGCGGAAACGTCTCCAGGTCGCTGGCCCTTATCTGGAGGCAGCACCTGTCCGGCTGCAGCCCTCTGTCACGTCCCAGCATGCCGAGCGGCGAGGGCGCCCG
This sequence comes from Conger conger, assembly GCF_963514075.1. Classification (NCBI taxonomy): domain Eukaryota; kingdom Metazoa; phylum Chordata; class Actinopteri; order Anguilliformes; family Congridae; genus Conger; species Conger conger. Next base: position 12,180,402 of record NC_083774.1, on the reverse strand, counting down.
CCGTGAGGACGGCAGCGCCGCGTCGTTTCCCCGCCCTCTCCCTCACCCCGGACCTCTCCCAGCCGGAGCGCGGCACGCGCCTCCACTCCTGCGGCCGGCTCTGGAACGGCGCCAGCAGGAACAATCGCTTGATGGATACGCGGGCTCGCGATGCGTGCGTCCCGGTGCATCGTGCGTCAGCCCGCTCGGCTTTAATGAACGCGAACGCGGCCGAGAGGACATTTCAAGGAGATGGAGGGAGGAGGGGGGTAAAGGAATTTCTTTGACATCACAAACCACACCCCTAAGCCAATGGTTACAGCCTCCAGTAAGGCAGTAGCGTTTAAGTTTTTTTTTTTTGTAAACTTGACCGAATAGGTTCAGCCATTGTTTTGTGGACAAAGCTTCCAGGTCCAAGTAGTTAAACAAGATGGACTCACAAATGCAGTGGTGAAACGTAAGCTTTGTAAGGTTCCTCTTTCTCCAGGACTATCCAGGACCTGTGTACACATTCACCAGAGTTCTTGGAGGGCCTGACAAGCTCGGGTGTCCTTCGGCAGAGAACCAGCTTTATTTTTTCTGCAGGTCTCTGGCCGGATTGAGTTTCCCCTCCAGGGCGGGGGTGAGTTTCCAGAGGATTAGTGCAGGGTGGGAAAGGCTCTGGTCGGGAGAACGCAGGGCCCAGTTAGCCCTGTGCACTTTGCTCAACCCATCGGGGGGCCACTTCCTGTGCCCACCACACCATCCTGTTACAGGGCTGGGAGAATCACAGGAAACAGCAGCTTGTCACAGAATGAGCAAAACCCCCTCAAAAAACCTGCAACACTCTTGTGTCCTGAATAAATGCTAAATATGGACTGAAATATGGATTCTATATTATTATTTAATCATACTGCCAAGGTGCCGATTCAGAAAGGCTTTGTTGCAAGCTGCTTTAAATCTATATCTGAGCAACGAGGTATGAGCTGTGCTGAACCTAAAATAGGTTTAGCACTGCTACAGTGGCAGTACAGTCAATGAGCATCGAGTTGAGAAAATGCTAAAATATGATCTATGCCTTTTTTTAATTATACACACTTCCACACACATTCCTTTTCTGTGATAATTATCACTAATTATTTTTCTTCAGATAAACAGACCTATAACATAGTACATTCTTATATCCTGATGTACTACAGATAATCCATAAAACAAATGGTGGCGTACGTATATGGTGGGTTATATCCCCAGTGTGATTAATTTAATTTTCATTTTTTTGCATGTTTACCTTGTTGCCTTCGCATTGAGAGTCCAATGAGAAAATCTGTGCTCTAATCTCCAATGTTTATCAGTTGGGTACGCCGACCGCTGCACTGCGATTAGTGACCTCCCTCTCTCCCTTGATTTCCTTAAGGAGCACCTTAGAAAGTTCTGGAAAGCCCACATTGATGCTAGCACCTGCTGTGGTGTCCCGTCGGTAACATTGAGGCCTGCGGCACCGGGCAGTTTCCCTGCAGGATGATTACTGATCTGCAGAGTTTCCCGATTCGCCCGCCTCTACCAGCCAGTCCTGCTGTTCATGCTCTCCTCAAGGGCTCTGTGGGTTCCTCTGTGGCCATCCATAATTAAAGAGCTTCTAAACAGGGGGTAAAGACCCACCTGCGGGGATCTGTTAGGGATGTACAGAGAGCTTGTGAAGGGAATCGTGGTGCTGTCCTGACATCGTTCGGCCCAAAGTGAACAGAGCTTTGCTCGGGTGTGACCGCGGCGGCACCACCTGACCTCAGCCCAACGGTGAAACACAGGATCTCAAGGTCCCACCCACACCTTTCTCTTTCTTTGAAGCGCTCATGAAGCCAAGACACTTGGCTTTTTTTTCTTCTTTTTTTTTGGCTTTCACTCATTCTTCCACAAGTGTATGAACAACCCTACCAGCCCCCCACCCCCACCCCCCCAGGTCCTCCTCTGAAACTAAATTTGACGTAAATTTTCCATTTATGGTGACGAAACCGACCCATCGAGCCACCTGTTGAGCCTCGGAGTGGTAGATACATGTAAAAACCAATTAAAAATGTGCAGAAATAACAGAGCCCGGGGATTAACAAATCATTTTTCTCTTAAACGTCCCCGAGGAAAGTGCATCTCTGCGGATTCGTAAAAGTGTTTCTCAAATTAGGGGGCAGCTGATTAGAATGATTATATATTTTTTTCCCTTCTCTCTATCATTACATTTTATGTTTCCAGTTTATAAAAATATCGGGCTAATCGTGTCATTGAGGAAGAGAAGTTTGTTGGAGTGACTTTAGCGTGGCGCGAAACTTCGCTACGTTCATGGTGGCGGCTGAGGGCGGGGCCACCGTCCTCTCGGTCAACCAGGGACCGCCCAGGGGCGGGGAGTTCTCCGATGAGCACAAGGGCAGGCCAATCGAGTCCCCTTTGGGATTCTTTGACTTTAGATGGCAATGTATCGCATTTTCTAATAGTAGCAAGGGGCCTTGAATTACGTAACTACAAGGGTGTTGGTTTCAATCCCAAGCCAGGACACTGTTATTACACCGCTGGGCAATTGACCAGAAGTGCTTGTGTAAATATTGAATTCATATATTGCACATTGTCGTGGTTAATGTTCCCCGCCATAAAAACAAACAAATCAAAATCATTATGTTTAAGCGAGTCAGAGCTTTCCTTTCACCTCTCTCCAGGGAAGTGGCTTCGCTACACTGTGTTCCTCTACGATTATTAAGAGCCAATAAATGCTGAAGAGGTATAAGCTTTTAATGTATTCCCGTTATGTTGCAGACGCCGCGTAATTACACTAAATAATTGTGTGCATTTATGAGCGCGTGTGCCGTGTGTTTAATCTGAATAAAAGTGGAGATTACGAGGAGCATTGACCGCAGTGTTCTGAAGTAAAATTAGCCTTGAGGGTTACCATGAGAATTCGTATTCGATTGATTAGCTTTCCTCACAGCGACAGGTAGGCGCAATTGTGTGTCTGTGATTTTTTTTCCCGTACCTAATTAATTAAGTGCTGCTTTTGCCAGTAAGAATCTGTGTGTGACTGATCTAGATACTTCAATGAAGAATCCCCCTTCAATTACTTCTGAGAGTGTAGGCCTCATTCAGCTCATACATCTGAATGTGCAATACCCAATGAAAGCCAGTTAGCTTCCCGATAGCATGTTCAGAAACTACTACTGAACAACACATTCAGAGGATTGTTGTACTGAAAATATGTCAGCCACCTGGGTTCATGATGGTCGCAGACTGATTAAAGTGTCCTAACCAGACCGTGTACAAAGCAATCACTTTAATGAAAAATTATGCACCAGTAACATTACATTTTGCAATAGCGAAGCACGCAGCCTCATAGACCAGGCAGAAGGTAAATAATTCAATTTAAATTGGTTCTGTAAGACTTGATTGAACTACGAGGAAGTTTTGTTATCATGATTAACAAGAGATATTGGGGACAGATGGAAATACATGATTTTGTCACCAGCCGTATTGGCAAATTGTGATTAGCCTGCGATACCGTGTGGTTGCGGTATGCTGCATGTCGTGTAAGTGTGCACCAAAGTACACCGCGTCCACCAAAACAAAGGACAAACACTTCGTGACGTCGGTTGTCAGTCCGGCCGATCTGTACAGGACGTGCCGTCTCGGAGACGCTCGGCCACTTCCTGCGCGTGGGCGGGCGGGCGGGCGACGATGCCCTTGCGCGCGGTCGGCGGCGAGGCGTCGGGCTCCTGCGGGCTCCTGCGGGCCTCTCCTTCCCGTTCTCCTCGGAGTGAGCGGTGAATGAGGAGACGCTGGCGGCGCGAGGCGATGCATCACCTGGCGAGACGGGCCGGGCCTGGGGGGGAGGGGAGGAGGGGGGGGGGGCATTCCCCCCCTGAATTGCCTCGCATTAGGAAGATCCCCGGCAGTGTGTACCGGGCGCCGAGCGGCCGCTAAATGAATCGCTGCCATTAGCGCGGTGAGAGGACTGCTCCATTACGCCGAGGAGACGCTGGCTTTGAATGTCACCCATACTTTTTCTTTCTTTCTTTCTTTCTTTCCTTCTTTCTGTCTCAGGCGCTCTTTTCCCTCGCTTTTGCTGTTTCGCACTCTTGCTTTCTTTCTTGCTCTCCTTCATGCTTGTTTGCCGTCTCTTTCACTCTCACCCTTTCTTCCTCTATTGCTCTCTTTCTCTCTCTCTTCCTGTCTATCTCTCTCTGTCTCTATCTGTTTATTTCTCTGTCACTCTAACTCTGTCTTTCTCCCTCTCCCTCTCTCTCCCTCTCTCTCTCTCTCTCTCTCTCGTGTGTGGGGGGCTGCTGAGTCTCCCGTCTCAGAGTGTAATCATCCTCTGTCAGGCTTAAGGAAGCTGAAATTATGACTCACAGCCCGGCTGTGCAGACCCGCGTCGCACCGCTCACACTCCATCTCCGTTCCGCTGCCTGCGCAGCAGCTGCAGACCTCCGCAGCGCCTCCCCGCCTTCGCCTCCCCCTTCTCCCTCGTGCTGACACCCCCTCCCACCTCCCGTGTCAATACGGGCGCAATCTGGGGAGACGCGGTTACGGCAGGTAAACCCCCAACCGCTGTCCCCCTTTGATATGCTCCAGATGTGCTAGTCCCCTCTTCCAGGGAAGCAAGCTTAAGATTCTGTTTATGCTGTTTCGGGTTCTGTACAGTCAAATAATCCTCCTTGTCCACCCAAGTTTTACGTTTACATTTGTTTCACAGGCCTGCCCAACAGCTAGCGGCTCCGGGTCAGATATGCCCCGATTCTGGCCCGAAATCAGCCGGTACCGGCACAGATCTGGTCCGGAGTCACTTACTATCTGGGCTGCATCTGATTCTATTCTTGTTGCGGCCTGTAACCTAGTGGCTAAGGTACATGTCAGGGGCCCGGAAAGTAGGTGGTTCAAGCTTCGGTGTAGCCATGATAAGATCTGCACAGCTGTTGAGCCCTTGAGCAAGGCCCTTAACCCTACATTGCTCCCGTTATTGACCCATGCTTAGTCTCATCAACTAAGCTGGCTAAGTTAACTTGGATAAAAGCGTCAGCTGAATAACAAATTATTGTTATTATTATGAAGAGAAAACACTGATTGTCTTGATTACAGTCCTATCTTTGTTGAAATATGACTCCTGGACATTGTGTCTATGGAAGAAGCATCGCATCGGTAGGAATGTTGCTATTGGCTTGCAGTGCTATCACACAGCAGCACTCTGTAGAGGGTAGGAAACTAGGCTTGCAACCATAAAGTCACGGGTTCGAATTCCACCTGGGATACTTCTGTCCTACCCTTCAGCAAAGTACTTAGCATAAATGATCTACAGTTGATGTCCGTGTATGATATTACCCAGCTGCACCGCTGGGTCATTTTCAAAGGCTAAGCTGCGGGAACATCGTCACCTTGGTTGAGCTCACCTGCTATTCTAATAGATTATTTCAATGTATTTTCAACTTTATTTAATTTAAATAAATGAATAAATAAATGAAAACCAACGTGGATCTGAAATGTACTGTACACACTAAAAATATAAAACAACAGAATAACAGAATGTGAAATCAGAGAGGACCCTGCTGATATTCAGTGCAATATGGCTCCATCTTTGCATCAGCTGCTGCTGTTAGTTCCCTATTGCTAACTGTACATGTCAAAATGTACTTCTGTCAGGGGGGAAAAGCTGTTTCATCACTCTGTCGTGAAACACAGCTTCAAACAGCCCTGTGCTCAGCTCTGCACGGTTTCAGGGCAGTCCCTGTTTTGGAGAAGGAGAAGGTCTAGATAGATTTGGCAAAAAAAAAAAAAAGCTAGCACGCTAGCTGACGGTTATTTTGTGGCGCTAATTCTTAGCGGTTTTCTCCATTAAAGAGGGACGGGGGTCCCCTATCGATTGATGGAGACCCGAGCGATTAGTCCTTGTTAGCGGCGGCGGTTTGAGAAACGAGCTGCGCCTGGGTCCGACGGCGTACCCGCAGGGGGCCGCCGCGGCGGAGAAAACAACGCCGACCTTGTGCTGACCGTGAGCTGGCGGCGGCTGCATCTCCCCTCCCGACAAGGGTGCGCTCACCTCCAGAGTGATCTTTGAACCCCCCCACTTCCTGTTAGACAGGCGTGGAGCCATAACCTGGCACCCGTCTCTGATTCCCCCCTCCCCCCCCCCCCTCCCCACCCTTCCATAAACAGACTCTTCGGCTGGGCCCCTAACCAGTTCCCCCTCCAATTGCTGAACTCTGAATGACATATAGAGGAGGAAGCAGACTCCTTTTTCTGTTTGAGGCAAACAGAGAGCCATGTTGAAGGCAGCACCAAGGCGGATTACTTTAATGCATAATAAAACGTGTCTTCTGTATCGTCCTTGCTATGAACATAGCAGTGGACCAAAAGTGATATTTAATCATTTATTTCCAAATGAAAAGCAGAGGCACAGCCAGAGTCTATGGTGCTTTGCTATTCTGAGTGCTGTTCTCCCGTAATGGATATGTACTGAATATCTACCCATGGCTCCCACAGACTGAAGCAAACCATTTAAATGGTGGTAATGTACAATAATACTTCTGCCACCTATTATCAAAGATAAATGCATGCATGAAATTTCATCTGTAATAATACTCTGTTTCCCTGCACCACAACACAGTTTGTGGACGTCTTTTAGATCGAATGCCTTTGGAACAAATGTGAATTAGGCCAACTGTTACAGATATAGATATGTCTGTAGACATGTATGCATCACGGTATGTAGTTACAGTGCATCCCCTAACGAAAACTAAACCTGCACATCTCTTTCATCAGGTTATGAGGGAAGGCCCCTTGTTGCCTTCTGAGGTTGGAGTTTGGGAGTTAATTTCTGTGGGTTGATGCTACACCATTTTTCAGCAGGGTGACCTGTGCTGTCATGCTGGAGTCATTTCCTGCTGTGCAGAGTCATTATATCCTCTCCATGCGCCTTCTACGAGTGGAGCAGGGACAAGTAAAACGTTCCCTGTTAATTCAACACTTACAGAGTTTATATGGCTAACATATACTCTGCCAAAGTAAAACGTACGTTCTGTGTTCTTTCATGAAATTCCTGGAGCAGAGGCCATATTTTACCAAATGTTTTGTTTGGAATTTTAGCGCAAGCTCTCGGCAGATCCGCTTACGTAAGAATGGAAAATATATCAGAATTCATTTTTTATTGTTCCATTACACACACCCATCTGAGGAGTTTCACTGCTTGGGAAATGTGTTTAAATCAGGACTACGGCAGTATCGCCAAAAGGTCCAGGCTTGTCATTTCCTCTCCGCCAGTATAAGTGCATGTCAACTGCCTGCAATAAAAACATGTGAAATAAGTCTCTCCTCTGTATTTTAATCTAATATCAAGCTGGGGCTGATTAAGCGGTTATAGAAAAGTCTGCTTTGTGCATCTGAATGGCGTTTGTTGGATTTGAACGGAAGCCAGGAAAAAAAAAGGCCTGAAAATAACGGGCGGATAAATGACTCGCTGCACAGGGCTCTCTGTGCTGTAATTCCACAACAATAAAACCAAAAGGCTTCCTTATTTGGTGTTGAGCGGTTAGTTATTGAAGACATTAGAAGGGACCGGGCTAGATTCTGCACAGCGCAGCCTTTTCAGCATCCCTGAAGTCCGTGTGCCGCGCTGGCTAAGCTCGACGGGGACCGGTGAATGATTTGATTGCGGGAATGTCGGGAGTGTTAGCGCTTGGCGCCTCATTTGTTTCCTTGCCTGATTGTCCCTGCCAGTCACCTCTCTATCGGCTTAGCGCTCGCGTGAACTGCGCTTTCCCGCTGCTGGGAACTTGTCCATAAGGGCCTCCTTCATTCTACTGTACTGATGAGCGAATGGACTGGGGATTACGATGACGATGAAGGTTATTAGGATTGTAATGACAGCGATGATGATGGTGATGTTGATGGTGATGAAGACTAATACATATGACTGTGTTTATTATGTATACTAACATTTATTAAACACAGTCATAATTATGAGCCTTCATGAGTCATCATCATCATCATCATCACTGTTTATCACACTTAATCTCTTATTTATCACTGGATGATGGCCACTTACAGTACAGATGAACACCATCTCACTGGATTGGCTATTCTGTGCTTACTGTATTGGAACAGGGGTTGGTTGGAATTTGAATGAAGCTAGCAATTGAGTGTTATAGCTGCCTGCTGTCTCAATGAACCCTCCATGCCCAATATGTTTTAGTGCTCATGCAATGTAGGTTAATTGCTTGCAGCCTCATAGCCAAAAGCCACAATCCTATCACTCGTTTAGGTACTTCACTGAAGGTTTTATGTGCAGCATTTAAGATGGAGCATACTTTGTGCGGACATTTTGCCGCTGCTAAAGGAGAACGCTGATATTTATATAGTGGCAGTCATGGTCATTTATACGGATGGGAATCAGCAGAGGCGTCCAGATACAACATTACCACTGTACCTATGTGCCACTATGATATGCATCTAGATTCTTAAAGTGTTGTGATTCTGGATCGCAATTCGCTATTATGTTTTGGTTTCCGAGCATATGTTTTCAGCGTATATCAGTGTAGCAATATAAAAACTGTCAGCCAAAAATGGTCAAGTAATGGGATACGTAACCAAATATTTTTTTCTCTAGTACTGTATTTACCAACAGAAGCGGAAGACTGATTAAAACAAAGTTGCCTGTACAGGTACATGGAAGCATAAGCCACTGCTTTTATGTTTGTGTGTGTGTGTGTGTGTGTGTGTGTGTGTGTGGGCCGATGCTAACATAACCGCGTGTTGGATGTCTGCCGTGGAGCAACAGTCTGTGACCCTAGCTCAGGATCGGAGAGGCGATATCCACGCATCGCCTCATCCGCCTACCTCTCGCAACTACCAAACACGTCCACAGCAGTGTCTCTGTCAGCCTTTTTGGTTGTTGTTGTTGCCGTGATGATGATGGAATTCTTGTCATCCGGAGGTCCCGCGCATCACCCTAGCAACCGCCCAGCACTCTTGCCCACACCTGAGCCGGTCGCCAGATGAATCGGGACAAGAGAGCAATGAGCACAGGACAAGAGAGGGATGAACGTTTGGCTCGGCTCCCACCACCTATGATCATTACACTTTCTCTCAGGTCCCAGTTCAGTATAATCAGCTGGAGCTTTCCTCTTAACACACATAACGCTCATAATGTTATGAAATGAAACAATGTACCAATCAGGTCCTGTCAATACCGTAATTTCAATTGACCCACTGGGGCACCAGCTTAAAAGCAACTATATTACATTTCTTTTTGCTTTTTTCTTTTGAGGTAAAATAATAAGTGTGTTTTTTTTTTTTTTTTTTTGTGGCACAGTTGACCATATGTGATGCCACAAACAAAATAAGATAGTCAGGTGATGCCTGGTGATGGTCTAGCTCTTTTTGTCCATATTTCCTTTCTATTCGTCATTCATATTACCAGCCGAATGAACATAATATCATGAAATAAAGGGGGAAAGGTAATTTGTTCAGATACAATTTTAAATTGTATGTGGAGTACAGGAATTGCATGGCTCTATTAGAAGGTATATGGTCCACAGTAAATGTTTCTCCAGCTGAGGTCTGGCTTGGACAGGCACTCAGCCTTGAGGCTGCACCGCGTGGAAGACGCGCACCCCGTTTGCCATCCAGACGAACGATATGCTATTTGATTTTCCATGATCAATCGCTCTATTACGCGGAAGCGGGACCCGGCCTCTGTCCTGCGTGGGCTGCAGATGGCACACCTGCACTCTCCCCGTGACCTCTGACCTTGCCCGTGCATGTAGAAAGGCACCAGTGGAGCGTGTCATTGCAGCCCAGCAGATTCACGCCCTGGGACCTGGTTAGGGGGAGTCCAGAGTGCTGGTTGTCTTCAGAAACCAGGAGATTGTAACAGTTTTTTCCTCTCATATTTCATGTTCTCTACCATAACCCTACAACAGACTTTCCTGTGGTTTTGCTGGAGACACTTCACTAATTCAGTCTTCTTTTTTGTTTGTTTTCTCCAGGTATCTCAGTAACAAAGAAGACGCATACTTGTGAGTATTAATGTTTCAATAGTAGAATTTACCGAGGGGCTGCTGGTTATTGAAACAAACATGACCTGAAGCAAATTTGATGAAGATTTTGATATTATGGCTATTTATTTTTAAGAAATCATTACCAGTTAGTGTAATAATTTGGGAACATGAATTACCTTAGCATCATTTCTTTAATAATTAATCAGTCCAAAGAGCTTCAGCAAGGCAGTATCATTTGGGCTTCGTCTGGTTTATCTGGTATTTTGTGGTCTCACCTTCCTCTCTGAAGTAAGCAGTCTATTTCCTGCTGTAGCTAAAAGCAAGAGGCACAAAATCCTGCAGTGCGCACATTGCATTAAAAGTAGAAAATTTAACTGAATGTGCATTTCTGTTTCTTTGTTTCTTTGTTTCTTTATTCATTCATTTATTAATTTACTTATTTATTTAGTGGGTCCGTTGTGCCCATATTCATCTGGTGCATGATGCATCTATGAACACTTTGCTCAGAAAATGGCAATGAAGATGAGTTTTCATGAGCTGCCACTCATTTTGGAACTTCCTATAATTTAAATGCCACGTTTGTTTTGCTTAAACAACCCTCCTTCTACATTATTTGTGTACATTCTGAAAGGGCTGATGCTTTCTCACTTGCCTGTTTGGAGTCAGGTGGCAGCTAGGGTGTGGTTACCAACCTTGTGTTTGTGAGGTTTGCAGCTTTAAAGCAAGGATGTGGTTTGCTTGTGCCAAGGGCCTCTTTCACCTCTTTTTTAGAATTCACAGCTAAAGTAAACATGCAATGAGATATCAGCATTAGCTGGAACCAATCCATGTAAGCGTGCATGTTTTCATAGGTCACTGAAAATATTCAAATAATGGTTTATATTATGTTTTTGTATTTAAGTTCAATGCAATGTCATATCTATACATACACAGTTAAATGCAAAGGTATTGGGACATTGTTTTTGTTGTTTTGGCTCTGTACTCCAGCACATTGGATTTCAAATAAAGATTAAATGAATGTGAGATAACTCACTAAAGCTTCACTTTCAGGGTATTTCCGTCCATATTGGGTGATTCCATGTAGGAATTTATTCATTTTATACATTGTCCCCTATTTTTGGGGAACCAGAATAATTGCACAATTGGCTGTTTCTTATCCGGCCGTGTGTCTTTGAATCATTAGTTTATGGTCAAGAAAGCTAATATAAAGGAGTTGATTCTGGGTGTGGAAATCACATTCGGAGTCTGTTGCTGTTGTCTCTGAACATGCAGACCAAATATTGTAAGTGTCAATGCCAGGAAAGCAAGCCATCATGAGGCTGATAACTCGTATGAATACGATATGTTCTTGAAGCGAGAACCCACTGGAGAGCTCAGCAATAGCAATCGACATGGTAGACCACGTTAGACCACTATAGCTGATGACCGAAGAATGCTTTAAATTGAGAAGAAAAACATATTTTCAACTGTCAAGCAGATCATGAACACTCGCCAGGATGTTGGCATAGATGTGTCAAAGACTGCCGTAAAGAAAAGACTACACCAGCATAAGGTTCACCACAAGATGTAAGCCCCTGGTAAGCAACAAAAACATAATGGCCAGGTTAGGGTTTGCGAAGCAGTGCATTAAAAACTGTTCTAAAATGCCCCAGAGATAAACAGTACATAAAGATAACTCAGGTACAGGCCTGACAGAGCATCACCAGGATAGATAGCCAGTATCTGCTGATGTCTATGGGTAACAGACCTCAGTCAGTCATCTAACGCCACCAAATGATTTGCAACCGAATGCTAAATATGATGACTTTATTTAAGTCTATGTCCATTGGTAAAATTACTTGTGGTCCCTTAAAATGTGGGAGAGATAAGACAAAAGTAATTCCTCCACGGATCAGCCAATATGGATGTGCATACAGTAAATAGCCTTAAATTAAAGCCTACCGTCTGCACTTTAACCTCATTGTTCATTGTTTCATTTCAAATCCATTGTGCTGGAGTCAAAACAACAACAAATATGTGTTACTGTCCAAATACTTATGAACTGCACTGTGTGTGTGTGTGTGTGTACATACTGCATACACTATGTGTGTGTATACTGTATGTGTGTGATATTGCCTTTTTTATGATATGTTCTTTCACGCAGATGTTTATTCTATTAATATAAACATGTTCCCTTCAGTATAAGTGGCAGTTACTGATATATTGTACAGTGACCTCCAATGTATCTGTTTTCTGACAAAGAAAGCTATTTAAATATGAATTTACATATGCTGCTGTAGTGTTTGTTGTATTACAGTTGTTACAAAAGTTCATTCATTTATTTTGGCAAGAATAATGGTCATCCACGGTATTTTTATAACTGTTTGTATGTGCATGCGTGTCTACACTCCTCTATAGTCCAACTCCTAGCTGAGTTTCAGGGTTCCTTTCCCCAGATAGTAAGATTAATATCCAAGAAGTGAGGAAATGGTAAACTATTTACACGATAACATCTGTGGAAGAACCTGCCCGAGGCAGTGTGGTCTTTCAGGGGCAGAAGGGTTCGTCTTCAGCAGGAAGTGCCTCCTCTCGAACGACAGCCGCGCGCTCGTGTAAACACCTAGCCCAAAAGCTGCGTAGCTAGGGGAAAATTCTCAACGCAGGTACATGTGGTCAAGTGCACCATTCTCTCCAGCTTTTTTTTCAGCATATCCTGTTATGTGCGGTTATCTGTTGTGCTGAGCTCTCTCTGTCTGTTGAGCTCTCTTTGTCTGCCAGTCGCATCTGTGAGCCCTTCAGCAATGCAGCTGCAACATACCCCCCTCAGTAGCATTCCTCAGCTTCTTTGTCAGTGTTATCGTACAGTCGTATGTGAAGAGAGAAACTACGCCCGTTGACAATTACGAACGGTAAAATAATCCCCGCACTCATCCTGAGAAGGACCCGGCGTTTGTAAACGGGAGACGGAAATGTTTAACGCGCAGCTGGCCGTGGGAACATAAGCACCTTTTCTTCTTCGGTTAAGAGGCGTGTTTACATTAGTTTGCCCTGTGGTGTGTCGCAGCGAGCTTGGCCCTGACCGCGAGGCTGTGCCGCTGTTGTTGTGATGAGACTCTTAGGGGTCGAACCCGCAGGGAGTGGGAAGAGCTGGTTGGATCAACAAACAATTATTTTCGCTATCTGCGTGCTCTCAGACGTGCATATTAAAACTGACATTCTCGCAGTTGCAGCCATGATAAAAATAGGACTGTAGCAGCAAATAGTGCCTCCACAGCTGTTATTATTGTATTATTACTAGTGCTACTACTACTGCCACTACCTCTTTTATTTTTACGAGTGCGACTACTAACACTACTGTTACTGCTACGACCACTCTTATTATTACTAGTGCTACTACTATTACTGCTACGGCCACTCTTATTATTACTAGTGCTACTACTATTACTGCTACTTCTGCTACTACCACTCTTATTATTACTAGTGCTACTACTAACAGTACCACTATACCACTATTATTACAACTGCTAGTGCTACTACTACTGCTACTAACACTACTATTGCACCGCTATTCTTACTTCTGCTAGGGCTATTATTACTGCTACTGCCTCTTTTATTACCATGCTATTGCAACTACTGCTGTTAATGAAGCTGATATGGGGCGACATGGCTCAGGCAGTAAGAGCAGTCGTCTGGCAGTCGGAGGGTTGACGGTTCGATCCCCCGCCCGGGCTGTGTCGATGTGTCCCTGAGCAAGACACCTAACCCCTAAATGCTCCTGACGAGCGGGTTGGCGCCTTGCATGGCAGCCAATCGCCGTTGGTGTGTGAGTGTGTGTATGAATGGGTGAATGAGAAGCATCAATTGTACAGCGCTTTGGATAAAGGCGCTATATAAATGTCAACCTTTTACCATTTATTACTACAAACAAGTCTTAGTTTTACCAGTGATCGACTGCCGATACTACTTCTACTACAGCTACTACTGGTATTATTAAGAGTCACTGTTCAACATGCAGTTTGTCCATCAGATATAAATGATGTCTACGCAGTGACACCCAGCCTGTGTGAGTGATGGGCCCTGAGTGTGGTGCCCCAAGTCCACACAGTCCTCTCCGGGTGGCCCCCCACTGCGGCCCTAATTAGGCCAGCGTACCCCGCCTCTCCTTGGGAACGAGAGATAAATCAAAGGGCCTGCTGGAGGAGTCCCAGTTCAAAGCTATGGTGCAGGACTTGACTGCACTGTTTTATTTAAATCAGAACGAGTGGGAAAATGCAAATGCTCCGTGTCAGAAAATCAAAGTGAACCTTGAACTTCTTTATATATATATAAAAAAATTGTCTGATTTAAGTGGTTCGCAGACAGGAGGGGAGCTCTGATCTCAGGTCAGACAGGGGATGCTTTCTTCCTTTCTGTTGTTTTTTCCATTTTATTTTCTGAAAGCTGTAAGGTTCAAACAGTGCAGATGGACACATGAGAGTCGGTCGCGGTTTTAGAGGAAGGCTGTGAGTGATAGCTGTTATCCTGTCAACAATAACAGCAATCATAACAATGAACACGTGCTTGCTAGTTAGAATTACAGTGGCTGTGCTGCACAGGCATATTAAATGAACTGAAAAAAAATAAATAAATGACCCTAATCATACCCCTGCTGAACTCCCATACCGATCTTAGACACTATATTCAAACGGACGGGTGCAACAGCAGTGCCCTAAATGTAATGATTATGCACCATGTACTTTAGCCTCTGTCCCATACCTACTGATTATGCACAATGTACTTTAGCCTCTGTCCCATACCTCCTGATTATGCACAATGTACTTTAGCCTCTGTCCCATACCTCCTGATTACTAGGCCTGTTCTTTAGCCTCTGTCCCATACCTACTGATTATGCACCATGTTCTTTAGCCTCTGTCCCATACCTACTGATTATGCACCATGTTCTTTAGCCTCTGTCCCATACCTACTGATTATGCACCATGTACTTTAGCCTCTGTCCCATACCTCCTGATTATGCACCATGTTCTTTAGCCTCTGTCCCATACCTACTGATTATGCACCATGTTCTTTAGCCTCTGTCCCATACCTACTGATTATGCACCATGTTCTTTAGCCTCTGTCCCATACCTATTGATTATGCACCATGTTCTTTAGCCTCTGTCCCATACCTACTGATTATGCACCATGTACTTTAGCCTCTGTCCCATACCTCCTGATTACTAGGCCTGTTCTTTAGCCTCTGTCCCATACCTACTGATTATGCACCATGTACTTTAGCCTCTGTCCCATACCTCCTGATTGCTAGGCCTGTTCTTTAGCCTCTGTCCCACACCTCCTGATTACTAGGCCTGTTCCTTGCCCACTCTATACACTCCTGTCTACCCTGCTGCCACTGTGAGCTGTGGCTGTTGACAGTCAGCTTAGTGGCCTCGTGCGGCGGTAATTGGGATGTTGACGGATCCAGGCTGGGTTCGGACCGGCGCGGGCAGTGGAAGGAGAGGGGGGCCTTGCTCCTCCGCTCCCTTTCGGATGATTGATTGAACCGCCAGGCCGGAGCCTTCATCAATATAAACGAGCCTGTCAGAAGCATCTCAGATCAGGTTTTCCAGCGAGCGCTAATTGGTTGGAGGGCCCTGCGGAGATAATGGATACTCCCGTTTCTCTGCCCCCGGTGACCACGTCAGACGCCTCTCCTTGGGCTGCGTCCGCGCGCGGGAACACGGCCGAGCTGTGAGAGACCTGGCGTCAGGTGGTTGTGGGTTTAAGTCCCACGTGGGCCGTTACTGGTGCGCCTTCAGTCAAGGTACTTCACCCGTGTAGTTTTGGTCACTGTTCAGCTGTGTAAATGTACAGTAACTTGTAAAATTCCAGCTGGAGAAAACTATAATCATAAACTACCATCATATGAACTGCTGTAGCCAGCGGTCTTTGAAAACCCACTGAAATGTCAGGAGTCGATCCAACAGCTATAGTACACTTATCCAAAAGATATAATTCTCCACAAAGCACATGTTCTGTGAGGGTTTGTGTTACATCTTAGGCTCAAGATATTTGTAGGCATTATATGGTATTACCAAAACAAATACTCAGCAAAAGTGGTACAGTATGTCTCTAACAAGGATTGCAATTGTAAACCATGGAATTTATGTGAGGTGCTTTTTTTTTGTGTGCATGTGTAAGTTTTCATTTTCATTATGAAGGCTGAAAGTTTAAAAGCTTCAAGTGTGCAATTTAAGTGAATTCACTTTAGCCTGACTTGGTTTACTGTGGATTTCCTGTCCTACAGAAAAGAAAGATACAACCATTTGCAAAGATGGTAAAGGGGTTCTGTATCAATTTGTAGTTTGTAAAGAGGACAGTGAGAATGGAAACTAAATGGCAGTGGCAGATGGTGCGGTCTCGAGGAGAGAAAAAATATTTGGAGATGAAATAATGTGGACATGACTGGGTAGCAGTCAAGCGGTTACCTGTTAGAGTGTTTGAAATAAGAGGACACGGTGTCAGTTCGGAGGTATAAGGGGATAGTGTTCCAAATATTTGTGGAAGAGTGTTTTCGTACATACTGTACTCCAACAAGAAGCAGGTGAGTATTAATTCTGTTTTACGTAACCCACACACTGTCAGCACGCAATGGTACTTACAATGTGTTCAGGTCTGTCCATGTGCATAGCATTAAGCCTACAGTGTTATATCTGTTTCTGCAAGCTATTATGTGCTTCTCACTAACGATTTTAATTTGTTATATTAACCATAAACCAAAAGCACAGGAAGTATCGACCACAGCAAGTATCAGGTTTCTTAGAAACAATGAGATGTTGTTTCATTTTCATTATTTGGTAATGAGGCAGATTGGGGAGATATAGTGCACTTTTTTTCTGGCAAGCTAATTGTTTTAGCTTAGTGTGTGACAATTTAATTGGTGATATCTCCAAGAGGAATGTAGATTTGTTTCTTCAGTTTTTTTTTTTGTTGTTAGTTTGTTTGTTTGTTTGTTTTACCAGTTCCACACTACAGTTCAGGCCTTCCCTTCTGACTAAAGCATCAGTATATGCTATCATCCTGTAAATCCATTTTAAGGGCTGCGACATGCAAAACTACACTTCTAATCTCTCATCAGCAGGCTAGCAGCATGGTGGTTCATGCACTTTGGGTAGTTAAGAACCGCCTAAGAGCAAAACCATGATAAAAAAAATCGCTCAAACTTGCATGGGAAAGATCTGCTCAGTGATTACCAGAAACTCTTGGTTGAAATGAAAAAAGGCCCGCTTCTATGTTTCTCACCCAGAAAAGATCATTATCAGCACCAACAACACTTTTAGCAAACACAATGAAGAGATCACTCTCTTCAATGATCCCTGTTTGATTTATATCATCTTGTTGTATTATTTTCTTGCATTTACACTGTTCTTTTACCAAGCTCGTCTTGGGCTAAAATTCAACAGGACCAGTTGGTTCTCATCTCATTATATGGCTTACTGTATCTGCAATGAAAATGCGTTCTCCAGCTCTTTAGAAAATATGTTTTTCTTATTTAAATGAAGATTGTTTCCTATAGCTGTCAGGAATGTTTGTTCCCTGTATACTTATACTATACTAGACAACAACAATTTTAACAATAGTTTTTTATGAAATGTTTCTGTTTACCACATATTTCACCAGCCAGATGGCCAATTACATACAGTACAGTACAGTACAGTACATCGGAAAGTTAACTAATTTTGAAAAAAATTAAAATAGATATATATTTTTAGCAGAGAAATTGGCAGTCCCTGTACCAAAATGTGTGCTGATCCAGTCCTTAATGAAGCATGATCTTGGTGATAATGCTGCTGAGGACGTCCATTGAACTGAGTGTGAACAGAATCCATATTTATGAGAAGGTGGCTTTATGGACATTCTCCTCACCTTGTACTTCTGCCATGTTGGTACTGCCCCGGGGGCATCCATATGCTAGCTAAAAGAGCTGTCAGGAGCAGGGGTGTGACTTTTGGAACAGGTGCAACTTTAGCACATCCCACTAAATCCTCCTGTAAGACCGAAGGTATCCTGCGGCCCTCTGCTGAAACACGGTAATCCACAGCAGGGAGACTCACATACTGTATAAAACCACGAAGCCAGCTCTCCCATGAAGGAGTGCACTGCACACTGTGATCTTCTGGCTCAGTCCTAGCTAGTCCATTTAGATCATTAGGGTCTCAAAATATTTACAGATGAGAATGGTGCTTTTAAATGAGACAAAAATATGCAAGTTAATGAAAACAAATCCAAAAGTTATGAACCGATTTTGTGGAAAATATTTACTGTAAAACTTATTTGCTGAATCTCTATGAAGAGCCAGTCTCGGTAGGAACGGTAGGAACAGAAGCATCAAAATGAAATCGGTGACAGACCAGTACTCCTACAGCAGGGCAGTGAACATATGGCTGGCAGAAACTGCTCCTCTGTACAATGCTGTAAACCTTCCATTTTTACATTACATTATTGGCATTTGGCAGACACTCTTATCCAGAGCGACGTACAACAAAGTGCATACCCATAACCATGGGTAAGTGCGCTGAAAGACCCTAGAGGGAAGTACAATTTCAATTGCTCCCCGTACAACAGATATGACTGTACATTGAATGTTTGGGACAGGATTGAGAGCTCCTTTCCTTCACCTGGATGAACCAATGTTCTGCCAGCAATGACCTGCGATTGTTCCATACTGTATGACCTTGAGAAGACTACTTCTCTATGTGCATCCTGGAAATGGAGCGATGACTTGTTGAGGACTGCTGATAACAGAATTGCTTGCAGTGGTTGGGTGCCATTTCAGGACGGACTAACCTGGCTGAGAGAGAGAGGAGGACTCTTTCACACGTTCATGGCAATGATGATGAAGGAGCCGTCAGATCCTTAGAGGAAATTGATTAAGGAGAAAAAGTATTTTAGATCGCTAGAGTACAGACAAAGTCTATAATAATATTGGCTTGCTTAGATAAAGGTTTTTGATTGATGGAAAAAGTTCTCAAATCTTGGGGGAAAGCTTGTTTTAGTTATGCTCACACTTTCAAAGTATTTTTTCTTCACAAACAGTTTGAGTTAATTTTAGTTATGGCTGAACTCAACAAACTAACATTTTGCATTCAATAGTTAAGGACGAATGTTCATTGAATCCAGGCCAGCATTTCTGAGGGAAATGAACCCGCTTGGAACAGAAATAAAACCTCAACTAAAGAGAGTCTAAAAGTCTAAAATTAGCTTACTAAAGTCTACATTTCTGCTTTCTAGGGCCTTCACCACCCCTGCACATAAACATCCTGCTGTAGACTCCGCCTTTAACACTTTGTTTGCTGAGTTTTACCTTCAGTCTGCCAATAGTAAGCTGTGAGATGACTTTGTGTCCTCATTAGAAACGGAATCTTGGTCTGAATGGACTATGTGTCGTATCAATGTTCTTTTTGCCTTATACGTTTTAATTACTGCTATACAGGGGCCACTCAGAGTCCCCTCTCTTTACATGACCTGGACAACACTATTTACATTAATTTGGCTCCTGTCTGTCAGCCAATCAAAGTAAGTAGAATCTCTGGTTGATCAGATGTGATCAAAAATAGGTAAATACATAAGAGTCCCCTGTCCTCTTAAAATATGTCACAGTACTAGAAGGATGTGATTGGCTGAGCTGGCTTTGATGAAGCCTTTGCTTACTGTAGTAGCCTGCATAAGGGAGGTGGGAGGCATAATGGCAACCCTGTGTCCGGAAAAAGGAATCCAGCAGCGCTTATCTGTTTCAGCAGTTTGTAACAGCTCATGGTCTCTGGCGGATGCCGTGCCCAGCACACCGCATATCCGGCTTGAAAGCTGCCGTTTTCGATGGATGACGCCCATCGACCGGCCGGACTGTTTGCTTGTTTCTGCTGGAAAGGCACAGCGGGGAGAGAGGGGAGAGATGCTTAAGCCGCATGCCGTCGACTGAGAGGCTTGTGCTCGTCCCTGCAGGGGCCCGTCTGGGGGCCTTCCAGGGCCGGGGGAAGGAGGGGAGGCATCGATCCAGGGGCCAGCTTTCATGAAGCGGAGCTCCGCTCGGCTCGGACCCCTGGGGGGCAAGGCTGAGAGGATGCAGAGCCTCAGAAACTCATCCCTCTTTTTCCAAGAAAAAGAAAACCTGGTCTAATCTGGAAAAATTGTGTGGCACTAAAAATAAAATAAACATGAATATGCTTTTTTGGCTTCGTTCCTGGAAAGCCGTAAAAAATTACAAAATACCTGCACCGTGAATATCTGTCCCTTCGTAGCAGTTACAGAAACGCCTGTGGTTGAGTGAGTCACCTGATTGAGTCGTTAACTAACGGATCTCGGTTTGGACGGTTTCTCCAGCGAATGTGCGGGGGCCCCCCGAATTAAAATTTTATCTTGAACGTTTTGAGAGTTATTTCATAACCCGCTTCCAATTTATCGGCTGAATGAGATCATTACAGGAGAAACGGCGCTGGCGTGTTTGTGGGTAATCTAACCTTGTAAGGATTTATGAGTGTTAATCATTCTGCATTCTGCCAATTTAACAGGCATAATGTCTCCCTGCTGCTGCTTCATTTCACTTGGCAACTGGCACGTTCCTGTGAAGTAGCCCGTGGCAATAACTGCCTTCTGTACATCGTTATTTACTCAGCGCTGGTTTTGAAGGTGTTTAATCGTGTTATTGTCAAGATTTAGTGCGCCGGGGATTTGTCGGTTGTACTCTTACGGGGAGCCCATGAAGTGCATTGTTAGCTTCCGCTGTTAATGAAGTTCAGAGGGCTGAAATCCTAACACAATGGGGTGTGGGAAGCTATGGATCGCACACTTGTGCATATATTGCAGTGAGACAAACTACACTACAGGCTATTCAGGATCTCTGGAGCTCACCAGACCAGAATGCATCAGTACAATACAGAAAGACAGTGAAGTAAGAGAATTATGAATATCGTAATAAGGAAGGATTACAAAATACAGGGTATTTGTTTGCATTACTACATTTTACACTGAATAGACTTTAAAAAGGTATTATAAAAACAATGCGTGGAAATGGAAATCTGCTTCGACATGTAACGATAATTGTTAGTGTTAAATTATGTTTTATTATTTTTATGACCATTTCACTGGTTTTTCGTACTGCTCATATGATTAATTAATAGTATGATAATAGTGTTTGCTTATAGCAGATTTTTAAATAAAGGTGTTTCCAAAAAATAAATAAATTCAGCCAGTCTTCAGGATGTGTCTGTAAATGCTCTCGAAGCAGAACATCCTTGGCATTCTTTTATAAGATGCTTTTCAGCACACACTGCAAACGTAAACACCAATTTGTCCCACACCACAAATTACCCTGAGTGCAGAAGCACCACAGTCGAAAATTGGGCTGCATTCAGAATTTATCAATATTTTTTTTCCATCGTCATCCATTGTTTGCTTTCGTGAAAAGAATATTTTCTTTCTGATGTTTTTTTTTTATTCATGTGCTTTTTTTTTGGGGGGGGGGATTTTAATCTGTAAGAAATTGCCCCTCCCCCCCCAAATGGGTCACAAAAATCACCAGAGGGAGGCATGGGCAGGGATAGTTATTAAAGACATCAAAAGAACTCTCTATTTGTCATACTCTGGATAAACCAGGCCAATCGGCCTTTTTCCTTCAGCTTCCTCTTTCTGCCAGACAGTGCTGTGGAGCCTCATTTTTCAGCAACAATGAAATGTTGAGCCTGACTTTTTTTGGGGGTTTTTTTTCTCCCAAAAAATTGCCAAGGTGTGATACTGCCTTGGTAAGTTTTAATTGGCTAGAGAAAACTTGCTGTGCATATGCTCTGAAGGGTGGGCCACTCCATTGAGTTGTCCCTTTAAGGACACGGTCCTCACGAACATAGTGTATCGTGTGAGGGTGCCATAACCAAAAGCGGTTTGGTCTTAGAGAGGGCAGGTGCGAGGCCAACTCCTGCCGCTTTCATTTGTTGGTCTCATGCTGTGCGCTTCGTCATCAACCTTACTCGCCGAGTAATTCTCAAGAGTCCCCAACCCTAAAATACCCAATAAAAATTGTTTGCTAAAAATGTATTCTGCCTTTTAGAGAGACTTCTGCTGATGTGCTGTGTAAGAGACTGAGGGTCACTTTCATTCTCCCCGCATCCCTGCACACATCTGCAGATGCTAATCAGAAGCGTTTAATCAGTTCCATCTGCCTGTTAAGCATTCATCTCAAGTCGACTTATGTCAGGAAATATTTTGTTAAACTCGCAAGCTACTATCATTCCGCACTTCTTTTTCTGACACGTATTTCCCGAACTCTCTTTTGCGCTTATTGCTCTGAGTAATTTTTAAAGGAAAGGTTTAGCTTCACCCCTTATTAGGCCTTGTTATGGGGTTTGACGCTTGGGGCAGTTTTGTCGGCCACTGCCGTTTTGGCTGCCACCAGCCTTTGTGCTCTGAGCTGATTCTGGTGTGAGAAGCTGTGATTCTGGGTGAGCAGTAGTGAGGAGCTGATTCTGGATCAGCAGCGAGGAGCTCCATCAGCCCTTCGGCGTTGTGCCCCTGGGGGGTTGCTCTGCCCCGTGAAAGTTTTTGTCACAGCGGAGAATGGGAACAGGTGATGTGTGACAAGGACAAAGTGCTTTGATGAGTTTGCTAAAAAAATAAAACACACAACAGAAAACACGTTGATCCGTTCCAGACCACTTCCTCCACAGAGAGACTGTCCTGGGTATGTGTGTGTGTAGGTTTGAGGCAGGGGTGGCTGGATATTCCATGTATCATTGGTTGAGACGTGTCGCACATGTGCCTTCCAAGGAGGTCTGAGGAGAATCACCAGAGGTGACAGGAAGGCAAATAACCTCACATTACAACAGTGTTATGCATCTCTGAACACACAACCTGTCAAACCTCTAAGCAGCAGAAGACTTAATAAGTCTAAAAAATAGGTCTAATAAATACCTCAGCTCACTGAGAGTAGGTCCATGTCGAACAAAGGGCCAGATATTGACCAGTGTTAGGCGTTCAATTCGTATCGCTTATGTTATTCTAATTTGCTATTTGGCTGATGCTTTTATCCAAAGCAACTTACGGTTCATTCGACTAAGCACTGGAGCAATGTAGAGTTAAGGGCCTTACTCAAGGGCCCAACATCTTATCGTGGCTACACCGGAGCTTGAACCACCAATCTTCCAAGTCCCAGTCATGTACCTTAGCCACTAGGCTACAGACAGCAATAAATGCTTGCCAAGGACCATAAAAGGTCCTCCGGATTCCACTGGAGAGAGACTGACCCCTAGGGATTCAGATTCCACAACGACCCCACCACATTCCCTCGCCTTCCTCTACTCTCCAACTACTACTTATCCTCTACTGCTTGCTACTTATCCTCACCTTCCTCACATTAGTACATTTATTTTGGCTGTGGTTTCTCAGTTATACATTAGTACGCTTATCTTATTTTGGCTGTTATTTCTCAGTTAAATCAAGTTTTGAATTGATAAACATTGCCAGCTGTAACATTTGCACACCTGCAAAGCTTTTTGCAGGTAAGTCTCAATAAACAATAACAGAATAATAACTTGGTATTCAATCAACACTTCTCCCATTCGCTCTTCCTCTCAGTCCCAGTTATTTTGTTTAAACGGAGCTGGCAAACATTTAGTATACACTGATATTTGCCAGAGAATGACAGTAGAAATCGCACCCGAATCTGAGTGTGAGAGTGTGGGAGAGAGTGAAGAAGTCATTTACACCTGAAATTGTACCATTGCTGACAGCATGAGTTTCTCACAGAGTTGTCATTTCTGACTTAAAATTGGCCTGCAAAAACAATGGAAGCGGTAATGTCATTGTTTCTGTCTTAAATAATTATTCATATAATTCACGTGCAGAAATTGTTTCAAGATGCAATGCAATTTCATAAACTGATGATCTAACAAAAGCTGATGATTTTAAGATGAGGTCTTATTTATTCAAAAATTCTGATTAATTTTGTTCTCTTATTCTTCACATGCATACTGTGCACACACACATACACACACACACACACACACACAGTATGCACTGTACCACACAAGTCACACGCATGTGCAGACACCAAACATTGAATCACACAGTGATTCATACACTCTCAGAAATAATGGTATGAAAAGCACCTAAAAAGGTACAAATGCTTGTCTGGGGTGGTAATAAATTGCATAAAATTGCACCCCTAGCCAGGGGAGGCTGTTCAAACACACAGGGCATGAGGATATACAGGGCCCAGGTCCTAGTGTAGTTACTCATGTAAGAAACATTACATTACATTAATGGCATTTGGCTCTTATCCAGAGCAATGATGACAGTTGATTAGACTAAACAGGAGACAATTCCCCCTGAAGCAATGCAGGGTTAAGGGCCTTGCTCAAGGGCCCAACGGCTCTGTGGATCTTGTGGCTACACCGGGATTAGAAACACCGACCTTGTGGGTCATGTACCTCAACCACTACGCTACAGGCCGAAACGACTGTAGGATCTCCAGAAACTTCCCCACTCCCTTCTCACCTCTGTCTCCCTTCCGCTCTCTCACTCCTGCTTTTCCCCTGCCTTGTGACTTTTCCTATCCTCTGTTGCTCTTTTCCTTTTTTTTTGCTCTCTCACTCTTTCACTCACTCGCTTTCATGCTCTCTCCCTCCCTCTCTCTCTCTCTCTGTCTCTCCCTCTCTTCATATTTCTCTCTACACTAACCAAGCGCATAATTATGCCGCGATGTGCGATTTTTGCGTGTGTGCGTGTGTGCGCGCGCGCGCTTTCCCTCACAAAGGAAGTGCAGACGCCACCGTTTCTCCGCCGTCTAATAATCTGCAGTGAATGGAGGCAGACAATACCCGGTTCCTCCCCGTGAATGGAGGCCCGCCGCGCTCTCCTCCTTCGCTCGGGCTGGAAACCAGGAAACGCTTCCCAACAAGAAACGAAAGGAGAAGTCAGCAGCACGAGCCGCCTCATTGTTCGCCGTTCAGATAGTTAGCATAAAAAAGGAGCCAGTTTAGCATTAAGTACAGCGGCAGCTTCCTTAATGAGTCGGAGTCTGCCTTGATCTGAGCCCATCTCTCACCTGATGTTAGTCATTAGAGCTGTTGTCTGAACGCTTTAAATCGGTAGTCAGGTTGTGTTTGTTTGCTCATATAAAGACCCTGCTGCCTACTTAAATTTGTCAGCCTGTTTTTGCGGGCGTATCGTTGTTAGCGCTCGCTTGTTAACAGCACGTTGCTGCATTAATTAAACCGAGCGCACTCGGTACTCAGCAAAATCCAGAAAGGAACGCGTGCATTCCGAGAAATTCTTGATGTATTGTTGCAAAGGTTTTGCACATTTGTTTTTGTTTTGTTTTGTGGTATTCCCTTTCTGCTGAATAAATGAATGTTAAAGCATGTTAGTTACAGAACATTAAAGAAAATGTGGGCATTTCACATACGCAACATCCTGAGCACTGCAGCCCATGTATGAAACATGGTTGACCGCGGTCAGTGGGTATTCAGATCACAGTCATGTCGAAAGAAACCTTAGATTTAATCAGGCACACTTTGCCAGAAAGGATACACCTTAATGCTTATAAAGACTTGAAATCCAAGAAACTGGCGTGGCCTAAAAGCCCAGGCTTTTTAGTTTTCCATTTTCTCAATACTGTATTTACTCCTTATTCTGGCACATGTAGACTACTAGCATTTTCAACCACCTTCCCAAAACTGAAATAACAGTAGTGACTATGTTGTATTATGTTGTAGTAGATTAAGCAGGTGCTTACACTTTCATTCAGGATATTTTTTAAGATGCATTAATACCTGCTTTTGATTGTGAGAAAAAAGCCTGTCATCTGTCTGTTACTGTGGACATGGAAATCATTGGCTCGCTGTGTTCCATTTTTCACACCTCCCTGTTTCTCTTGCCATCGTAATGAAATTCGTTCTCACTTTTAAACGACCTTGAAATGAAAAATGTGGCAAATGTTGTGGAAAATCTGACTCATGTTCCATGTTTAATATCTGAGAGTTATTGTTTTCTGCCATTCTTCTCTCAGAAGCCATTTTATTTGTTGCTGGCATTCTTGCTTTCAAGAATTTTATATCAGGATATAATCATGACAGAAGAGGGTTTTTGAGTATTATGGCATGGAATGCAGCTACCAGAGCCAGAAATCAAACTTTTGTTTGTGTCTTTTATAAATTAATAAATGCAGACTAAATGGCAACTACTTCATACTATATCGTCTTTAGATCCAGAAGAATAACCATTTGCTGGCCAGCTTTCTTGTGTTTCTCTCATTTCAATAAAGATATGTGGCTCACCTTAAAACTAAAACGTCTTAGATGAATTGCCCTGAGTGCTTTCTTCTTACGGGGAGAGGGAGAGGTAGATATTGAGTGAGAAAGGCAGGGTAGTGTGAGAATTAGAGAGGGAGAGAGAGACATAAAAGAGGGAAGGAGAGAGCGTTGGCGATGGTAAAAGCTCTAGCTCCAGGGTAAATGCGAGAGGCCTCACTGTGAGGCCTTGTTAAGCTGGGGGAGGGGGGTGGCTTTGGGTTCCTGGGAGCAGGGATAGCTGGGGGCCCCTCCTGCTCGGCGCTGCCCGTCGGTAAAGAGCTCCAGAGCTCCCCGGCTTGATTTATTCATCTCTCCTTTGTTGTCGGAGCTTTGAGCATCGGTGCTGCAGGCGGGCACAAGGAGGAGAATTTGGAGAAGGGCACAGGAACACTCGGGTGGGTCACGGATTGAGCGCTGCCCAGGGACCGCCACGTTTTCCGCTAGGGGAGAGGTTCGGCGGCCAGACCTGACCCGGACTAAAACCCCAGAGCTCCGGTTCAAACCGGTCACACTTACTGCGTTGCCAGCTTTGATATTTTCTGCTGCTCTTTATTTAAGCGCTGAAGGGCAAGACAGGAGTGTGTGATGCAAATCGGTGTAATTGTGCTTTTTTCTTCTTTAATATAAGGAAGATATCTTATATGTCACTTGCCATGGTATATTACATTGTATGGGATATTATGCATTCTGCAGGGAGGGAAGCAGGCGACTTTGGTACTTTCTCAGCTCTGTTACCCTTTCTACCCTTGTCTGCATGAAGTAAAAACCAAAATACAAAAACTGGGCGGACTGTCCAACTCTCCTTTTGAAAGAGAAAGAAAAGTGCAGTGTCCACTGTAGACTGTATATGCTACCATTAAGGGAAAAATGTATTTGCCCTTGCTAACTTTCAGTCTTGGATTAGAGTTTGGGGGAAATTTGGCTCAGCAGATGGAAGTACTGCTTAATCATCCTGGGGGTTACAAGCTTCCTGCTTGTAGGAACCGGTGTCACTGTAGTCATAACCGTTGAACAAAACCCATTGATATGAATCTATTTTATTTTATAAAGCCTGGTAGATTAAAGGAAACGTGCAGTGTGAGTGTCGTTCTCAAGCGTGTAGTGGGCAAACACTACGCTACTGAATAGTGCAATGGATACATACGCAATTTACACACTGTCATTGTTCACATTACCTATCTTTTAGAAAGCCTGTACTTTTAAATGACGAGGTCAGAAGTTAAGGCTTTGTTTACTTCCTGTGTGTAGAGATAACGTCTGCGATTACAAGTAAAATTTTTTGGGTTTTTTGGGGGTTTTTTTCTTTTCTTAGTGTGGTTATTTTTCATGCACGCTACAAGCGCAACGTTTCTGTGTCGGTTTCTCCGGCTTTCCGTTTAATCCACGTATTTGCAACTATTTCACCATAACGGAGGCGGCAAATTGTTTGATTTACACGTACACGTATCAACTAAGCGGCCTCTGCAACTCCCAACACAAAGAAATGTGTGCATTATACTAATACAAGCACCAATGGTCAAGTATATGCACGCATAAATATTTAACTCATTCTGTGCTCTTGCTTTCACTGCCGGCTTCATGTTTGTACATTGCTGTCAGTGCCTGATCACTGGTCTACAGCCATCAAAATGTGACCCGTCACGAATGCCGTCACTAATCAACACAGATATGCAAGGACCCTGAGCAGATCATCGGCCGACACCGTAGCAACGGTGTAAAGGTGCAGCGAAAGACTATAAGTGGGCCAGGCCACGGCGTCTCCCGCTGACCTACCTTTGCGGAAAAGGTTTCAGGAACAAAAGTTGTGACAGGCGGGGTCCTGGGCGGCCGAGGCGGGGCGGGGAGGGCCGGGTGATGAATCGCCGCGCCCGGGCGAAGCCGTCCTCATAAGTCAAGAGTAAACGAGCGCGGAGAGTCGCCCGAAAGGGTTCCGCGTGGCACGGCGGAAAGAGAGAAAAAACAGGCGCCGGCGCCTGACGGAGGAGGAGGAGGAGAGAGAGGTACGGCGTGGCGCGTGGCGCAGCGTGTTGGATAGCCCGGAGATCCCCCTCAATCTTACGCCGGGGTGCTCCCTGTGGCGAGGCCCGTGTTTTTTTATAGCACAAAGATCCTCCGGAAAAGTTATTCCGCCCCTCCGACAGGCCCCGGCGTTAATAATGACCGTAATGTACTGAGGGATAACGGGTAAGCCACTCCGGGATTCTGCTCAAACTTAATTTAACAAAGGAGGACTTAAAGGCTCTGTAAATCAAAGTGGGCCCGGCTCCAGCGGCGAAGCCATCCTTGCGCTGTTATGGCGAAAAGCAGGAATTTCTGCTCCCTTATTGACTGGTGCGGCTGCCAGACCTGAGGGTAGAGTAAATAAGAGTTCTCCTCTGTGTTTCACCTCAAACGTACGAAGGAAACATTTTTCTCCCTGCCCGTAGAAATACGTCTACGGTGTATAATACCAGCAAGCAAGCATAAATCTTTTAGTACTTTATTTTATTGTTTTGTTACTTTATTTGCCATTTTGCCATTTGCTTTCTCTTTTTTTATATCTTTTTATAGGTAGATGCATGCCCTCAGACAATGACACAGACAAGGACAACCTAACTTTCACATGTTTGCTGTCCCAGACATAAATTCAAATAGAAATAAGCTCTCCGCTGGTTTTACTCAGAAGCCAGAAGGTTAAATATGTTGGTTTTTACGGCGCTGCTTTCCTCGGCTGAAGACGTAACGCCGCGGTGGCAAAGTTGGAGGAGAGAACATGCAGCCTCCATGTATCATGCGCTATAGGGGGCCCTATCTCGCCTGCTCTATGGTAATGAAGATCGTTTGTTAACTTCCTGCGAAAGGCCACGCTCTCCCGCTGCCCTTTTCAGCAGACGACGCAACTCGTACGGAGCGTAAACAAAAAATGTAATCATGTCTCTCCCCACCCCCCCCCCCGCCCCCCTCCCTCTGAGAGAGTCCCGGAGAGTGGGGTATGCAGAGCGAGTAGGAACATTATCAATTCTCCGTACCTGGTTATTATGACCGTAATTATTACGAGGGAAATGACCCGCCCTATTTCATTGAGTGGATGTGTGGCTGCGCGGGCTGGCAGGCCCCTCTAATCACACTGTGTTTGTGAAAGATGTACCGGGTTCAGAGGGGGGAGGGGGGAAGCAGTCGTGGGTTAATTAGAATGCAGGCGGTTGTGTTTTCGTGGAAGTGTCCCGATCTGGCACACGCTGAGGACGGACCGCGTCGAATGAGCATGAAGCCGAGTGCGTGGAATCGTAAAGTTCGATAAATAAGCGTCGGTTGATTTGACGGGAAACAGAATCTGAAACGGGCGATTGGTCTACGTCCGACTCGTGCCTAAAAAGCCTGGCCCCGGTGTCGCCGTTAATAGCGCACATTCGCGCGATTGATCCGCGCGGCGTATTTATCGCTTGCGACTCGCGCCTCGTTCAAAATCATCGGGCTTTCATTAAAGAGAGTTTTGATTTGATTGTCGGACGGGGAATAATCCACACGCAACCCCTTTCAATCCCTTCCATCTACACGTCTTGCTCGAGACGTGTTCGTCTGCTTTCTTCCCGTCTGTCTTTGTTGTTTTGCGACTGTTCGACGACGACGAGGACTCTGCCCTGATGTCCCAGCTCTATTAAAGCCAAGCGAGCAATGACAGCAGCACACAAAACAACAACAACAAACCATCAGCCCCCCTCCCCTTCCCCCCTCCCCCGCAGGCGGGCCGATGTTTTCAATTACGGGAAGTATTCGGGGAGTACGCCGCTTATCAAATCGGCGTAGACCTGGAACGGCTCACGTGTCGTTAAGGCCGCCGCTGTCCGACGGTTGTTTCAGAGCGGCCGGGGCAGCTTTCCCCGAATCTAAACCTCTTAGATTATACTCAATTTGTGTTCCCCTGTGTCTCCCCAAAGCTACAGAACTCTCACTGAACCCCACCGTCTCTTCTGTGTGGGCCCAGCTTCTGGTTTTTTCAGTTTCTTATATTTTTTTATTTCGTATCAATCCTACCCCCCGTCTACTCTAGAGACCCTCTCACTGGGCTGGGTCCTCTCACACTAATCTTCTAAGTGAACTAATTAAAAAATGCCCTTGATTGCGGGATACCGGGGTGTAAATTATTCAATCTGCCAGGGGTTGACTGAGCTTTTGGTCAGGAAGTGTATGCACACTTTCAGCCTGATTAAGCTACAGGGAGGAGAAAGATCTCACTTAGACTGCGGATTTTTTTGTGTTAAAATTAGGCCTGTCCTTTTGCAGTATCATTAGATATCAGACTTCCGATGCATATCATTTATATACATTGTACTAACCTGTTGGCCTGTTGTGATCACTGACATGTTTGTCTTTGAAGCACTGGAATATGCCAAAGTATATTTCGCGCACACATTGGGAAACTGTTATTTAACTGGAGAATTACACCCTAAGAAAGAGACTTCAGGAGACATCTAAATGATCATTAAGCTCACATACTATAATACACATACACACACACACACATACACACACACAGACACACACATACACACACACACACACACAGATACACACACACATACACACACACACACATACACACACACAGACACACACATACACACACACACACACAGACACAAACATACACACACAGACACGACTAGATTCCGCAGTTAAGGATGTGGTGTCATGTTATGTGGGGCGCTGTACATGTATGGCTTCTTGTTCTGTTTACTGTGCCCATCTTTGTCACTCAGAGGCGCAGTAGTCCCCCTTGTTTTTCCCCGCTCATTCCTCCCTCCTGATTGCTCAGTAAATATTTCCCCATGTAAGAGCTGCCGTTGATCTGCCCAGAGGCGACACGCGTGGAAACAGCTGGGCAGTTATTAATGACGCAGGGACATGCTCGCAGTGCCAGTCTCTCTGTGTCAGTGGCGTACTCTATATTCATACACTTAGCTTCTCCTGAGTGCTACATCAACAATCAGGATCAGTTGTAGCAGTAGGAGTAGCATTAGTAGCAGCAGTATTACTAGCATTAGTAGCAGTAGTAGTAGCAGTAGATGTTTGTGGTTTCCCCCATTTCATTGTATTTCTCTTTGCGGGTTGTATGTATGCAATCCATTATTATTAACATAAGTCGCTGTGGTGGTTGTCAGGATAGTTATTTCCTCGTTAGCTTTTTTTATCTTGTATATAATCGATCCTGGTTGCATTTATTTTAATTATATGAAGTGTTGTGACTTTCATTCCTAATATTGATGCACTATATATGAAATGTAAGATTTTAGCATTGTGCCTATAGGAAACATATTTTAACAAAGATGTGTTTTCCTAGTATGAATGTAAACCAATAGTTCACTCCCGTTTCCCCCTTGAAAAATATATTCCTGCTGTTGTCTGCTTGATTTATTGAAGTCTTATGCCAGAGGAAGCCCCAGGAAATTGTTTAAAATGGCTTTAAATTGGTTTATGATTGTCTTGTATAGGTCGGAGACGCTACTATTTGATATTGCGGCCTCCACTTTTGGCATTTATATTAAATTGATCTCTATTGTTTTCATCAGGTGTTTGCGGAAGACTGTTAATTCCGCGGCCGATCACGCTGGCAGCGGGGAACCGGCGCATTCCGTTCCCACCTCACGTCTTTTTTTTCCCGGGACCGTTTTCCGGATATTCTCATCTCTCCATAACATCTCCTATATTACGCGGAGACAGCTGAAATAAAGAGACGCATCTTTTCTGGTGTTGAATAATGCTGCTCTCGAGGGCAAGAGCGAGTCAGCCCTAGACACGGCGCGGGAACTGAAGTGTGTCTTTTTGCCGTCCTGCGCCAGCGCGTGGGAGGTTTACTGACAGGCTGCTAATGAGGCCATTATCAGCTTCCGTCCTCTCTTCCTCCCCGTGGGGGGCACGTCGCCTCGCCCCGCATCTCCTCTCAATCGAGTTTTCATCCCACGGGGGTTTATTTACAATAAATACATTTGTTGTAATTAATTGAAGGTGGTGCGCGAGGAAGACGCTCGACTCGCTGTTGTTTATTGGGGATAGCTGCTTGCTCGCACTGCGGCGCGACATTTATAGAACACGTTTTTAGAGGAAAAAAAACCCTACAGGCGTGTTTGCCTCCCCGCTGAAATGATTGGTCTTAAAAAAACGCTTTATTTTACCGATAGGCGATTCGCTCAGTCAATGATAGGTATGATTAGTACCCCGAGGGCGGCTATATGTGAATATTGACAATCTGCGAAATAGGCCTACCTTACAGCTCACCGGGAGTGTGGGATTTATTTATTTATGTATTTATTTATTTATTTATATTCTTAATCTACATTGCCATCTTTAATTTCCCATGATGAATTGCAGTCAAATTAGTTTTTTAAAAAATATATTGGCACATTAATGTTCCATCATTTTAGAATTTCATACAGTGCTTAGCTCACAGGTTAATGATCTATGTGATCAAATGTCGTGTACAGGAGCATATCAACCACCTTAAATGTTTTGACAGGCCTCCACAGCCCCCACCCCAGCCACTGTACCAACACACTTGCTTAAATTCTGTGATAGATGATGGTGACCTCTTTGAGTACAACTGAATATAGGGCCTCTCTGCACAACCAAAGGGAAAAGTTATTTCTCATACTTAACCCCTTAAGTATCGCCCCTTTTCTTAACACAAGCTTGAAAATTACATACCCAAAATAAAATGGTCATTATTCTTGAACTCTTTTAACTGCAGGCATAATTCTGGTCTCTTCTGTAAGGTAACCCTTTGGGTTATTACTCAAAATTTTACTAAAACAAAGTTACAGAGGCTCAAATGCAGTTGAAGTGGTACATGTTTTTCTCACTGAAAATATTCCCCCCCACGCTTGTTTTGCCACCCACGTGTTACAAAATAAGGAACTGTTGTTGTTAAAGCTTAAATAGCTTAAAATAGGTTATAGAGGTTATAGAGATAGAACCACGAGTTCTAACACCATCGAATGGTATATCCTGTTACCATAGTGATTTTAAATTGCACTGTGAAAAAAGGAATGAATGCAAAAAAAAACCCCACACTGGCCCAGCCCTGGGCCGGTGACACTTAAGGGGTTAAAAGTATAATAGGACGTTTATTTACCGGATTCAACCAGATGTAATGTTTTAAAGCACAGTTCTAGTGTGCCGGGATGTCTATCCCAGACCCACAAAGGATTGAGTACAAACTATCGCATTTTAGAATCTACAGAAAAATCTGTTTGTTTGAGATTCTTTTGATTTCCAATTTTTAAGCTATCACAACTCCCACTCTGTGCCCACTCTTTTGGACAGCTTCTCTGTAGTTACCTCCTTCTCAATGTGCACCCAGTTAAACCACAGCTTAATTTTCTATTTTCTAGAAAGTAAAGAAGATGGTGCCCACACGCAGACTTCACTCCCAATGGTTAGAGAGGTTTTATCATTCAGAGCCACAGATGGACATATAAATTACTTAATCTGATAAAAGCCATAATGGTCAAAATATTTTTTGCTCTCTTAATTTCCCTTTCCATTCACCAGAAGTGTGTTAATGATTCCACTGCATGCATTTGTTTTTGTTGCATACAAGGGCATGATGTTCTGTTGAATACACTATTGAATTGCTCACAGTCATTAGCAGTAAAGTAGCACAATAATACAATCACAACACTCTCTTCTCTTTCTCTTTCTTGATTTCTGTCATAAAGGCGCAGATAAACTCACAAAGATATCTTCTTTTCAGCTAATATGCCAATCTTTTACATTTCAAGAATTTAAGAGGTCTTTCTTGGTGGTGGCAGAGAGTGGACTTAGACAGACTTACTGCACTGTGCATACAAGCAGCAGGAGCGCGGTCTCCGTGGCGATAGTCAGCCAGAGGTAAACGACTCCGCTGCTCTACACCTGCAGCCTGTGGCAGCGTGCCACTGTGGTCTGAAATTAATGGCATCACCCCCTTCCCGTTCCACCAAGTGGAGACAGCGTTATGAAGAGCACGGGAGCATTGTGGGTAAAAAAAATATTTAAAAAAAACATTTCCTCTGCGAGTAGCAATGGACTGTGAGATTTTACTGTGAAAGATAGCTATAAAACAGATGTATGAAGTCATTAGAAATGTCATACACGGTGCTCAATATGTTAGATGCTGTCTACTTCACAACTGTAGTACATAATTTGTGATTAAATGTACTGAATATTGTAGAGTGAAATGTAATTGTTTTTTTCCATAGACCCAATTTCTGAATAAGTGGGTAATGGAGAGGCAGCGTCTTACGAAAAGCAGAAGCTTCCTGGTTTGTTGGTGATTTATGACTTTATTGTCCCGGAGAGCATCTCTGCTTAAATAGCCTGGTGGAGTGGAAGCTTGAATTCACATTTATTTTCTACTCTCAAACGGACAGTTCATTCACATTAAAGTTGACATTGTAATGATTACATTTAATGTGCGTTCAGAGAGTAATAAGGCTGAGCGATCAGCCACCTTGGAGTAAGACTATCCATGGCGCTGCAAAAAAATACTAAAATTCTCAACAGATAAAAATGGAAAAATAAGATCCAGCTATGCCAGCTTCACCAGCTTGAACTACATGTGAAAGGGGAAATGCTAATGTGCTGTTAGCACTACATGTGAAAGGGGAAATGCTATTGTGCTGTTAGCACTAATTGTGAAAGGCGAAATGCTATTGTGCTGTTAGCACTAATTGTGAAAGGGGAAATGCTATTGTGCTATTAGCACTAATTGTGAAAGGGAAATGGTAATGTACTGTTAGCACTACATGTGGAATGGAAAAGGCTAATGTACTGTTAGCACTACATGTGAAATGGAAAAGGCTAATGCGCTGTTAGAACTACATATGAAAGGGGAAAGGCTAATGGCAGTTAGCAGCATATGTAAAAGGGAAAAAAGGTTGATGTACAGTTTGTAGCATATGTGAAAGGGAAAAGGCTGATGTGCAGTCAACAAAGCCAATGGCAGCAGATATGTACTCCTTTCCAGCCTGTTAATGGAAATGCATAAAGGGAGCACTGCTTCACCAGAGCCAGCCTGCACTAAGTCCAGAATAATACATCAGAGAGGAGCAGATGTGGAGAGGGTCTGATCAGCTTACCAATAGAGATATAGTGTGTGTGTGTGTGTGGGTGTGAGAGAGAGAGAGAAAAACAGAGAAAGAATGTGTGTGTGTTTGTGTGGGGGGGAGGGTGTCAAGTGTCTGTATGCGTGTCAGTGTGTATGAGAAAAAGTGTGGTGTGCATGCATGTGCGGATGTGTTTTCACTAGTCTTCAGAAGGGTACTCCTGAGTATTTTTTCTCTCAGACCGTTCCCAAGTTGAAGTCCCTTTCATGTTAAGCTCATCATTCACAGTGCAGAAATGCTCACAGGGTTTTAGCTCACAGTCCTGACCCACAGTGAACCGTGCACTTAGAGAGAGAAAGAACGCAAAATTATTATTATCATCCATTGCCATTTTGAACATTGGCAATGGGTGATAATAATAATTTTATTTCAGTCTTCTGGATTTTATTTATTCTGTTTAATGTAGTTCAGTTATTATTGCTTTTCTATCATGCTTGTTACATCGATGAATGCTTTGGCAATGTAAGTGTACCCTTACCATGGCAATAAAGCTTATTTGAATTGAATTGAGAGAGAGAGAGAGAGAGAGAGAGAGGCACGCCGGCCTCAGACATCTGGAGAGAGTTGTGGCTTCATCTACATGATAATATTTATCAGAGAGGCGGGAAGGGAGCGGTGTCAGCAAGCCACAGGCAAACACAAATATGCAGACACATGCCATCTTTCTCCCTCTCGCCGACACGCGCACATTCCAGCGTTTCTCTTCCTCTCAGCGAACAGAAGAAACAGTGAGCCGACGCAACTGTTTTGACTCTCCCTGCCGTAGATAAGAGAGGCTAGGTAGCGCCGGCGCGCTCTCTGTCAGCCCCGGTCTCGCAGGCACAGTGCTGCAATCAGTGGGAAGTGCTCCAGGTGCCTCGTCCGGAGCTCCTCCCAGCCGGAACGCGAGTGGCCGGCCGCCCTGCCACTCAGAGCCCGTGGGCGGAGCTGGGTGGGATGATGTCACGGTCACATGGATTCTCATGTGGTCGTGCGCTGAGGCAGAGACAGAGCTGTGCTGGCCAGCTGCTGCTGAGACAGCAGTGAAGGCTCTGCGCTGGCGACAGTCCTCTCTTATGGACCAGGAGCTCAATAATGTATTTTGTGATTTCAGCTATGAAAGGTAAGAGGCTCGCTGCACGTTGTGACAAAGGATTTACGAGTAGCGTACGGACGTATGCTGTTTACTGAGCGTTGTGTGTCTTGTGCTCATAGTCTTGTCAACTCTCCTTTTGGGAGCTTGCAAAAAGGGGAGAGAGAGAGTGAGAGACTCTGAATGTGTTCATTACTAGGGGATTAAGCTGAGTGAAACTCTTTGTTTTTAGCTTGAATTGTGGATTTTTTAAATTTTTTATCTTGCTGTTTTAGAGCACTTTGTCAAGTGAGATGACATGCCCTGCCATGTGAATATTAGATAAAAATATTGCAACATATGTTTATCTGTATCTATTTCAAATACTCGTTTTTAAGAGCTGGTGCCGTGTTGTTATGTGTGTGTTGGTTATGTGTACTGTTTTAAGAGGACACTCCTTTGCTTGATAAGTGTGTACTATGAATTAGCAAAAATGATCTGCCTGTTTTCACACAGATGTACACCTGAGGTTTAATGCAAGGTGTTTTATCTGCCGGGTCCCCCTGAGATAGATAAAAGTTCCCGGTACGGGGACTGTGTGTGTGAGTGTATGTGTGTGTGTGTGTGTTGGGGGGCGGGGGCTGTTCTGCAGGCAGGAGATGTTTTTTTTATCCACTTAATCCCGTTGTTCCAGTCCAGAGGGCATCTGCGTTTCTGAAAGGGGACGCTGCACGGTCGTGTCTTTGCCTGCATGGGTCTCCCGGCAGCCAGTTCTGGGGTCCGCAGGGCACAGGGGCCACCTATCCTCTCCCGATATCGGCCGATATCGGTGTGTTGTGTTCCACTGACCTATTTTTTCTGGCTCCAGCGCCTGGTAGACACGGACAAGCGTGGGAGCGAGGCTTGCCTATCCCATCCTGGCTTAATGTAGATCCGGCACACTGGACTGAGCGTGCTTAATCCCCCAAACCCCCCCACCCCACCCCCCCACCCCCTACAAGCTGCCCTGCCTCCATAAGCACAAACCCCGCTCTCAGTGAGTCCTGGGAGCTGCCATTATCCGTAAACCAGGAAGCAGCAGGGATGGGAAAACCAATGGATTCAGCCGTTCAGTCCAGTGACTCTGAAAGTGCGTTATCACACATAGCTTTCCCTTTTATTTTTACCCTTCGAAAGTACATGTGCAATGAGACGACAGTAATATTTCATAACCCCTGAAGTGAAGGGAATTGTATTTGTTAGCAAAACAAATCCAGTTCGGATCACCAGATTCGTGTTTTTGAGCTAGAATTTATTGTCCAGTATGTTCGCTGAGGATGTGTGCTTTTTGCTTTTAGTTAACTTGGCTGTGCTGTCAGCTTGGTGGCGCCATTATGTTTGTATGGGTTTGCTTAGATGCTAATGTTTTCAATTAACTGCGATGAGAAGGTCCTTTAATTGGGGTCATAGCAGAAGATCAACTGATATTAAAATATTCATCACTAAGGAGACTTATTGTGACTTTATTGTGTTGCCATTTTCCCCTCTGTTCTTGGGCCTGTGCCGTTAATTTAATTGTATCTTCATTTAATTATTTCTATTTATAAAAGACATAACCTGTGTTATGGAAATTGGTTTTGCCCAATTTCCATAACACATCTTATCACACTGTGCAGTGATAAAATATAGTGTTATTCTGATATATTCAATGTTATTAAAAAGCCACATGTGGTGAGAATTTACAGCATAAAAGAGCTATACTGTATAATGTGAAAATATTCCATATTCAAGGCCGAGCTACTTAAATGTACATAAAACAAATTTGTCTGGTAACGGGCAGTCTTATCAGATAGTTTTGGATAATACAGCAGCGATAAATCCACCAGTGCTCATTTGAGTCTGTAATTAGAAACAAAGGTGTCTGTATAACCACAGTGAGGTTCAGGACCTAACAGGATATATGCTGTAGTCATAAAACAATTATATTTACTGGTCCACCCCCCCACCCCCCCATACTGCCAGCCGGAAGACGTTTGGCTGGTACTGGTTCATTGCAACTTCTGTTGAGACATGAACTCCAGTGGATAAACATCATCCACACAGTCCATATTCTTACTATTTTCTCCGCTATTTGAAATTGCCAGTCATGCTTGTCGAGTCACCTCTGTGTCCCGCACTTCCGGAGCTGAGGCATGAGCCCACCACCAATGTTCCACACAGTACTACATGAGAGCTAGCTGCAGGGAGAGGAGACATTTAGGCTACATCTAACTAAAAACGACGAATAGTAATGCGCCACATGCGTCATTTGAAGGAGCTAATATAATGGTCGTCCAATGAGCTCTGGCTAACCTGGCGTACCTGACGCAATAAGACCTGCTGTCCCCCACTACCCTAGTCGTAGTCAGCTGCTGCTGTAGATCCTGTTCGCCTATCACCACATGAACTCAGCGTAGCTTTCTTTAACACATTGTACCTGGTCATGGGTACTTCAGTCACTTTTCAATCAAATTTCAGTATTCTTCATTTGCAGTTTTCTATGTAAAAAGCAGAGGCACTGTTGCTGTCTAAGAGGCCTGTTTGGTGGTCACAATTAAAAATGTACTGCCACGTTTCCCCATTGTCAAACTGGAGGTGTTTATTATCAACTCTCTCTGATCATGTGAACGGTACAAAACCACTGTTAGATTTGGATGTGGTCAATACGAGGAATAAGGTTGTTTCTTTCTCTTCTCTTCACTTTGCATAAGGTTACTCAAGGACCTGTTTGCACCGTTAATAATCCTACCAAATACAGTAGCTCTTTAATTCCTGCAGTTCCAGTTCCTTTCTTGCCTTTCTCAATCTTGCATACAGAGAATTTGAGTAAGGCACCCATCCAGATCAAGGGATTTGTGTGGCCTCCATTTTGAAACCTGTACACCAGCCGGGTGGCTGCTTACAGGCCTGTTGTTTTCTTTATGCGGTAGGATCCATAAAACCACCCCATGCATTTCCATCTGCACTGAGTCAATGCCGGCTGCTCACACACAGAATGTGAACAGAAGAGAGTAGGCCAAAAGTGTGGTGTGGTGCTTAAGGAGCTGGGTTTGTTGTTGGGGCACTGCCTAAAATACCCTTGAGCAGGTCCTTGTTTACAGGACAGCATTTGCTTAAATAAATATCCAACAATAAATATAGATAATGTGTAAATAAATTAAGAAATAAATAGATAAGTAGTGCTTATAATTATGCAAGCTTTGTAAGTTGCTATGTACACTCTCAGTGACAGTGGAGGTACATTTTTGTTCTTCAAGGATTACATTTCCCAAATGTACCCTGAAACAGTAATGCTCTCTTTGGGTGCAAATTAATACATTTTCCAAGCAAAAAAGGTACAAATTAATTATATATTGCCGACTAGGGGTACAATTCTATGAACCTACAGTATAGGGAACTGCCCCTAAACAAGAATTAGTACTTTTTTAGGCAGTTGTCGTCCCTTTACTTCTGAGAGTGTACTGTACATGGGCATCTGCTCAACAAATAAAATAAATAAATGAGAAAATCCTCCATTCTGTTTCAGTGGCAGGCATATGTGTGAACACTCCCTCATCACAAGGCATATTTCACACTCTCTCCTGCCTTCTGCCTCCCCCTGCAGCTCTCTCTCCCCAGCCTCCCAGCCAGGTAACCCGCTCCCAGCCACCTAATTACCTTTAGTGGAAACATCCCACTCATCAGAGCATGCAAATTGGCTGGTCTGCTCAGCAAAATTCAGATGAATATTCAAACATTAATTTGGTAATTAACGGAAGCCGTTTGATGCGGTGAAAGACGGGGAAAGTGCGCTTGATCAAAAGGCAAAAGAAGAAAACAACATTCATTTGTATTTCAGCGCCCGCGAGAACGAATCGTGCGAAAGACGCGGCGAGATAGTCTGAGGGCACTCCAGCTGTGCTTTTTATGCGAACTGGAAGAGGCGGCAGTTTGACCGTTTGTGAGCTGCTCGCCAGACTGTGATAGTAAGTATCTATGTCATTAAAAAACAAAAGCGCAGAAGAGAAAAATTCACTGAACGCAGTCTCTTATTTTTGCCTACGAACCGCCCTGGCCTGTTCTCCGTCAGTGCTCGTTAAGGGTCCTGTGACGCCCGCTTTCCCTTGCTCGGTCCAGTCCATTCACATGACAGCGGAGGTTAACGAGATTCTGATCTTATCCTGTTAGCGACTCTGGGTGTACAGAACGGGGGCAGAAAATAACTCTGCGGATTAAGGTGAATGTGGAACAGTGCGGGAGTAGAGGCCGCGCCGGCGGGGTTGCGTTTGAAGTTTAACCGACGGACGGAGGGAGAGGGGTCGGCAGCGATGAAATCGGGGTCAAGCGTTTAGCGCTCCTCGTTGTTGTTTCAATCTCTGTTGTCGGTCGCAGGCCGAGTCCCTTCTCTTCTCATTACCGCGTGGTGAAAGTAGTGTTATTAGACCGCTGTTTGACCTCACATTGCTGGTTTTTATGCTTTTTTTTACAGTCATATTCAGTTAGAGGCAAAAAGCATTTCACCAATAGCTTTCTGTTTTATCCCAATGACATAAGCCTTTAGGAGGCCATTAATAATATCCATACTGTAGATTTAAAAAATGACTTCTCTCAAAATACCTTGGATTCAACTCGACTTTGGCGTATAAGTAAATGCACGTGTAATTAATTTTCTTGAAGAAAACAGTCTGGCAGCTAACATGAAACTGCACTCGCCAAACTGCTTTTGTGTTGGCCTGCGAAATGCAAAATAGCGAATCCTTCCGAAATGGTAGTGTTTTTGTGCTATTTCGCGGAGAATAATCACTTCTGTGATGCAAGCTCGGGTGCCATTTCCGCACCTTACTTGCAACCCTGCCCCTCGCTCTGCTCTCTGGGCTGTGATCCGCCACCTATCACCTGCGAGAGAGAGCTGGGGGGGGGGGGGCTACTTAATGAGATATTGACTAGCCATCGAAAGGATGGATTTTTGATTCAGTTACAGAGCCTCTGTACAGAGAGTATGTGCAGTTTGGACTGGAGAGCGGTCCGTGTTGAGAAAGGTAAGAGGAGGACAGGTATCTGTAGCGTAGCCTGTAGCGGCCTGTAGCGTAGTGGTTAAGGTAAATGACTGGGACACACATGGTTGGTGGTTCTAATCCCGGTGTAGCCACAGTAAGATCCGCACAGCCGTTGGGCCCTTGAGCAAGGCCCTTAACCCTGCATTGCTTCAGGGGAGGATTGTCTCCTGCTTAGTCTAATCAACTGTACGTCGCTCTGGATAAGAGCGTCTGCCAAATGCCAATAATGTAATGTAATGTAATGTAATGTATCTGTGCTGTTAGTATTGCAGGCCAGGGTCTACTGGTTAAATGAAGTTGTTTTGCAGCTGTTCCGAGTTGTCTGGTGTAACTTGACATACCTGTATTTTCATTCACATGGGTAGGCAAATCGGTTATTATGTGAAAACATCATAGGTTTTTAAGCACTCAATGGATGTCCCTTTTATTTACAGTCGCTGTAACATCGTTCTACCTACTTAATTTTGTGTTGACATGCCTGTGATAACAGTTGATAGAAATTCTGCAATCTAAGCCAATAAATGTGGCCCAAAGGACAGAAAATCACTGGCAATTTCTAAGCTGAATAATACTGCCTTTTTCCTTCGGTTAAAAGTTTATTAACAGCGGCTTATCTCTTTTCAGCACACTTCTTACATTTTTTGCGTTAATTCAGTCAGTTAGCTGGTTGGACAGTGCATCTAGCCTTGGTCAAGTATAAACTTAAACTGAATCACCATGATCAATATTGTCTGTTGTTGTTTTCCAGTACATTTTCCATCGTTTTCCATTGGCTGCCCCCATGCCAGTGCTTCCTGTATTTCTTAAAAAGCTTTTTTCTTTCTCTGGCTGCCTCAGGTACTGTATAGTGTTCTTTGAAGTGCTTTCGTGTTATACTCAGCAGCTGCCAAAGTATCGCCCATTTCATAATTTTACTGATAAAGCATCAACTGAAGGACCAGCTGCAGCTGTATAATAAGTCTATTTTTCATCGTTCAGAGGGGGAAAATATTAGTGTAGCTTTCACACGGAGACTTAAGAGAAAATGGTTGATTCTTGGGGAAAGAGGAGGATTGCCCTTGCAGTCACCTGTCCTCTGAGGACATTTAGAATGGAAAATCATTTATATCCACACATTTACATATGACTCTTGTCAGTATCGCTCATTAATAATTTACGGTGGATTTTGCATTTTTATTTATTGCCAGTGATATATGTTACCGTGCGCTCCATGCACCAGTGAGACCAGGTCTCTGCGTTTGCTACACAAAGAAACATTGAGCAGGCTGTACAGTGGCTACAAGAACACCCCGACAAATCACCCAGTAAAGCTTGAAGAGTCAGGACAGGCCTTTTTTTCTCTGGGGTTTTTTGTGTGAACAGTTGCAGTGCATCTCTTTGACCGCACAATAGAGAGAGCACGCACGGCAATCCACCTTGCAGCGTGGTGCACGCCAGATGCAGGCTGTGATAGACGGAGCCTTTATTGAGTGCTCTCTCAGAGGCCGGAACATTCTGGAAACCGGTGCCAAGAAGGCGAGAACAAATGTTTAGAAAAAGGGAAAGGGAAAAGGTTTTTTTTTTTCCCTCACCCGTTGCTGAGCTTTTATTCCAGACGTGTTTTCAAAACATTTGCCGTTTCTGCGGACTCCCCCCTCAGAGAGGGCTGTCTGTCGGCTTTTTGAAGTTGCATCAAAGAGGAAATGGGGAGAGAGAGAAACGTTATCGATTTGCCGTTTTGTCTGACTCAGAACGGCCCGAGACGAAGCGCGGCGGCACGTCCACCCGTTCGCCTCTCTCTCTCTCTCTCTCTCCCTCTCCCTCTCTCTCTCGGGGAGCCCCCGGGCCCTGGCCTCCTGCACCTAGAATCGGTCTTGGATTGCACCCCTGCGCACACTTTGTAACTGCAGCAGGATGAGAGGCAGTTAAGGACAAAATGTCTCTTTCCTTAAAGATGTCAAATGTTCGGTCCTATACCAGAGGAGACAGGTTTCTTTGTCTCACCCAGCCAAAAAGGTTGAGCCCCCATCGCCTTGAAAAACAGGTCTGGACTCAATCGACATTTGTCCTTAAATTTTACTTGCAAATAAATGTAATCCTTCAATTCTTTTATGCACAGATACTTTGTTTTCATTTATTTGGCAATAGCTAATCTAGCATATCTGGTTTTGCTTGGAGAAGATGAGCATTTGTGTTTCATTTTGCGAAAAGTTGAGGAAGAATGTTGATTGAGTCCAGAGTCAGCCTCTAAGAATAAAGCCCTAGCAAGCGATGGTTACTGCTATTTACCAACCCCAACAAGGCTTGGGGTGAGGGGGGATGAAAGCTGGGTGCAGTTTGACTGTGCAGGCCTGCAGTGCAGGCAGTGGAGTTGAGAACTCCATGGTTTCACAGTTTTTCAGACTTACTGCTGAAGCTGTACCGTAAAATTGATTTATCCACAAACACAACAGAGGATTAGACCCCCACTTCTGCAGCTGCTGATTAACTGTTCTATGATAAGAATGAAAAAAAGAAAATGGCCCATATTGATTCTAGCAGCGGTGTACTTTGGACTATTCTGGTCAAGGGGCACAATTAGGAGGCATATTTTGAAACAGAAAAAGGTCAACGGGGGTCGAGGGGTGAGCATGGTACTGTTGTTGTTACTGTAATCTGGTGAACACCAGACACAGACCCCGAGAGCAAGTGGAGGAGGGTATAAACAAACAGAACAACAAAAACTGTGAAAAAACTGGTCGGAAAGCATGCTGTGGAATTTTAATGAGATCAGGGCAACGGACAGAACAGTTACTTAACAGAGGTCAGGACAAGGGGTGCCCAAGGAACGGACCCGATTAGAGAGGGGGAGTCAGTGGGGGTT
Source organism: Conger conger (assembly GCF_963514075.1). NCBI lineage: Eukaryota > Metazoa > Chordata > Actinopteri > Anguilliformes > Congridae > Conger > Conger conger. The sequence goes on along the minus strand of NC_083774.1, from coordinate 12,136,055 downwards.
GTGTCCCCTGCCCTGGCTGGGCTGAACAGGATTTGGGTAACTTCATTTGTAAGTGTCTTAGCCGGTCAGGCACCTGCTCCAGGGTCAGGCAGGGAGAGCTGTGGACTTGTCCTGACATGCAGAGAGCAGCCAGGGCACTTAAAGCTCTGTATTACCCTCAGAACTCACTGATCACCAGCTCTCCGGTTACCCCTCAGCTTTGGTTTATTCATGGGTCTTGCATCATTGTTGGTTCAAATAGGAATTTGCTACATCTGGCTACCTTGATAGCCATGAAAGCAAGTTTATTGTGAATATAAAATAAAAAGAAATGTACCAGTGTTTTGTCAGACCTTGCTAAAACCTCTGAATTACTTTGTGACTACATTTTACATTGTGCATGCGAAAAGAAAGAACATAAGGTTCTTGTCTTCAAAATGTAATTCTACTTACAAATAATGATTGGACATATAATAATGTAGATCCAGTTGAACTTGGTCCTGTCAGTCACCAATGCTAAGTTTGTTCAAATAAATGCTGAGCGCTTAATTATTTAAAGAATTTAATTATTTTAAGACTATTGTAAAATTGTCACTAACACTTTAGTATGCCCTCTATTGTACATATTGTGTAGGAGCTGCTGTAGAATGACAGGCAGTGTTTGTCTTCCCAGAGATAGCAAACAAATGATGATCAGATGACCTTTGTTCTGCATAGCATGAGTCACGTCTAACCCACAAAAATTGCATAACAAAAGAGAGTGCTTATCAAACAAAGCGTGGGTCGTGGCAAAGTGACGGAGGAAACAATTTGGGGACCCTCGATGAGCCGGTGACCTTTCATAAAGAAGAGCTGAGGCCCTCCATGGGCTTAAGAGCTTCACTCTTTAGAGAGCGTTTTTTAATCTGTGTCTGCTAGCATCGTACTGAGCTAATGAGCTAAGGATAAGCTCCCAGTACTGTCTGAAACACAGTGTGTGCACACTCAACCCACATTCAACACATTCAACCCACCTTAGGTGTACTAGCGGTAGTTCACCGTGAACAATTTCCGGTGAGCTTTTATTCGCAGAACAAGCTTGATACCCAGAAAGGTTCTTTGCACATGAAGTGAGGATGAGCTGTGATTGGTCAGTTCTTTTATGTAGTCTCCCCTCTGTTGATTTGTTATCCAGATGTAGTGCAGTGACCTCGGTGCTGGAGCTGCATGCAAATGTCAGGCAGCCAAACCCTGTTTGTGAAGAGTGGGCACACAAGCCCCAACCGCCAACCCCCAGTCACTTGCAGGTCTGCCCCCACCCACATCAGCCGTCATTGCGTAGGTCACTACAGTAGTTCGGCAGTAGCATATGAGGAAGATGGACGGTCTTAGACGAGTCTTAGGTGAGTTTACTGGTGTCGTCTTCTGCTTGCATGCATTTCTGCAGCCGATCGTCAGGGAAGCAGACTTGAGAGAGAAGCCTGGATTTAATCAGTGTCTTCTGTTGTGACTCAGGGTTAAGCCCAAGCTTTGCGAATCCAACCAGTTTGTTTGCCGAATTCATGGAAACAACTGGGTTTTCATTGTCTTTTTTTCTTTGGAAAAAGTTACTAATTTATTTATGCATTGTATGTAAATCGGTTACAAATAAGAGAAAGTTCTCTTTTAGGTTTGTTTTTCATACAACATATTTCTTAAACCTTTTTTTTAATCTCCAAGGTTTATGTATTCATAACAGTGAATTGAAGTTTTCTGTACCTGTTTCTGGGAAAGAAAAGGGCTAGCAGTAGCCAAAATATGACTCAGGTCATTGAAATAATTGATGGACAATGACCAAGGTTTTGTCACATGTAGCATGTATCGTGCTGTATTCTCTTGCCTCTGCAAGCAGTGTGTTTCTGCAGCACATTGCCTTGAGTTGCTGCTGCTTGACTATACCTTCTGGTCTTACAAATGTGCAGGAAAGCATACTGGTCTGACTGTGTAAGGGATGTGCACTTTTTCCATTTGATATTTCAATGTTCTGTGGCTCTCACGGATGATAATTTGATTAAGGAAAGCATACTTCCCCTACCGAAGAACTGTATGTTCCCGTGTATGAAGACATCTGCATTCACTCCACGCTTTCAGGCAGGAATATTAATATTATCAATTCATTATATGTTATTTTATGCAAGGTTCTTTGCCATTCCTTCATGAATATTTATGAGAGAGAACAAAGGTTGCAATTGTTCCTCATTCCTTGCAAATTTGCACGCACTCAGCTACTGATCTGAGTAATCGATTTGGAATGCCATGGTTGATTAATCGAAAATTCAGTCTCATCCCTAGACACCAACAATTTAAAACGCCACAATTAAAATTAATCAGATGAATTCAGTATACACGCAGGCACACAAGTGCACACACACACACACACACACACACACACACACCCCACACATACTTTATTGTATTTAGTGTAAGTTCAGAAAGTTCTACATTTTGCATTGTCCGCAGAGATGACTACATATACAGATGACTGGTCATTATTATTTAGGCATTAATATTTTTACATTTGCTAATTACCTTACTTGGGTGTGTGTGCAACATAAGTGTCCCCCTTGGGATTTGAACCTGCAACATTCTGCTTGCTTCTGCATCACATCTCCTTTCGAGGCTTGTTGTTTTTTTGTTTTTTTTACACCTTCTTTTATGCTGAATAATTATATGCAGCACAGACACGAGACGTTCCCCCTGGTTTTGCGCTTGAAGACAGCAATATTGCAAACATCAAACTAATTGAAGGCAATGGCTTCCCTGCTTCTGAAACAGCCCTGGCATTTTACTTTTTTTCTCTCCTTTTTTTGACTTTCACACAGGGTGACTCTTTACTTGATCTCTACAACAGCGAACGGAACAAAAATTGTTAAACGCGTACTGTGAATTCTTTAATTACAGTATTATTCTTGATGCTTACTTCTTTATTTACGGCTTCTGACACCCCGTGATAGGACTGGGACTGCTACTGCGGAGGTTAGCTTTAGTTGCTGGTTTTCCGGGAGTGGAAGGCAGCCATGGCCTCCTCAGACAGCCTCAGGTATTGGCTGTGTTGAAAGCATTCCCCGGTGTGGCCCAGTACGGACACCGAAGAGCGGTCTAAAACAGAAAGTTCTCAAGTAGTATAAATCAAAGCCGGCAGTCGAGCTTCCTCACAGTGACTTCCCACAGTCAAACACATTAGCCTCACTTCAGGGGAATAAATATCACGTTCACACGTCAGTTGTTATTCGAGAAAATCGAGGACAGATTTGTCAGTTGTTCCACTGGCCAGGACAATACATACGTGGGCACACATTCACACCTGTGTTCTCACAGATACCCTGTCACATGCTTCCGTATTGGGTATGCACAGTGCTGTAGGCACATATACACATCCAGCTCGCTGTTTCCTTTCTGGGACACAATCTGACGTTGCGCATGTATGAATTATAGTATTGAGCTCCCACCATTGTGTTTCTGATGCAGAGGTCAGACTCTCGCACGAACCACATCCTCGCTCACTCACACAGCTGTGCATGTACAGGTACATGTAAGATAAAATGGAGGGAAAATGCCATTACCCAGTCAGTAGAGCTGGCTGCTTTCTCCTTCCCCATCTGCCTTCTCATAAACAATTTTTTTAGTTTTTTTGTTTTCTGCATGCGGCAGGTGAAACGCAAAGTACGATGGTCTGCTGTGTGAGCGCGGTGAGACGTGTTGCGTAAGAAACTCTAACCGCCCTGTTTTCAATCATCAAAAGATGAGCTGCCAAGACCCCCCACCATCACTGACAGAAAATGGTGCGTGTGCACGCGTGTGTTTATGTGAGTGTGTGTGGACCGACTGCGAAGAGAAAGAGAAGTGCGTCATTTTATGGTTTAGCTTTGTGTGCCTGTGAGTGTGTGGAGGACTCATGTTTGTTTGGCAGTGTGTGCGTGTGTTCGTGTGTCTGCGTGTCTTTTTATGTTCACGTGGGAGTGCTGTGTTTGTTTGTTTCTTGCTTACTTGCATATTTTCTGGTATTTCAAACTCCCCGAAATCCCCTTAGTTTACAGAATGCAGCGCTTCTCCTTGACATTTGTGTATAGCTGAATTTGAAGTGTATCAGTTCCTGAAAGCGGGCGTGTACTGCATTATTTAGTCAGAAGATTAAAACCCTCAGACATTTCAGTGGTGCTAGGACAGCATCGGCCTGACCATCCCTCATATCCCGAAACCTACAGCCAGACTTAACTTCCACACTTCTGGCCGCAGGTCACAAGCGGGTGGCTAGTTCAGGAACTGGCCTTTCTGGAACTCGATCTACAGAGTCAGTTAAACCAACGCTTTATTACCCACACGCATCAGAAAACTGTGCCTGGGTTTTGTGGTATTTGTTCAGCCAAGAGTACGTTGAATGTCTTTGATCCTGAAATTGACTTGGTCAACCGCAGCAGTTAAAAAACATAAAACACAGTGAACTACAATGGTCTTGTATGCATTATGCATTATTCAAAAAGACTAGGCTGCCCTCTTTAAATGTTAAAAGCGCACATAGTGGCACAGTGTGTGCAATACAGGTTTAAAATTCTGTTTTTAAAGGCATTGATTAGGCTCTGCCTCTGTCTTTGATGTGAGCGGTAAAATGTTGTTTCTTCTTTCTTTGGTTTCAGGATTGTTATAATTAATACATCAGGGATTTGTTTCCCAGGCCTGAGTAATCATAAATAAACAGACTACTCTATTGTATTTTTTAAATTATTTATTTTTTCATGTACTGTATTTCCTTGTTGTGGAAATTGAGCATTTTTATATGTGCAGAGATGGATATGCAGTGGTTTGCTAATTGATTCATTTTAACACCAGGGTGTGAGAAATTACTTCTGATCAATTCTTCCCAATGAAGTGTGTGTGAGTACCACAGTTTGTATGAGCATTCTTGCATGTGTGCATTGTCAAAGAATTGATACAGGGAAACGGAGCTAGATGGGGATGTTTATTGTCTTGGTTTCGGGTTTCTATGGTTTATGTTTATGGCCCGACATGTTTCTGCTACACTCCTGTAAAACCATATCTCAGAACTGTTTCTTTTTCGTTTTGAGCATATCAACTGTCTGGTTCAGAGTGAAGAAAGCATCGAATGAGTATAAGGAAGTACATACAGTGAGTGGTTCACCAAAGATGAGACAAAACATTTTGAAAGGAGCTGCCTCTTACAACCCACACTTACTCTTCTGCTGTATTATATAATTATCAAAGAAATCTTTGACCAATGTTCCTCATTAAAATTAACTTTCAGTCACTCATTTCATTAAAGTCTGAAGCTGCAGTATTGGCAAACTGGTGGCATGTTTTTGGACGACTGTACATTACAGTACAATCACATCAAATTAAATGTGTACAAAAATATTCATTGTGTTTTGTATATTGCAAGTAAACCCATTTATTTTTGCTCTTTGATATATTTTAGTGATACTGTCAAACCTGCCTGATATAGTATTTTATGTTCTTCCATTTTCAATTTAGCCTATATTTAGCTATGAATTATGGGTAACCTTGACCTTATATTTGATATTCATCCAACATATGCAACATAATTTTCCTTTTTGATGTAGCACAGTTGGAGAGATTTCACTTTGCAATAATATCTGACAAGCTGTTGAAGACAACAGCAAATTTAAATGAATCGGGGCATAATGTTATTTACAGATTAAGTTCCGTGTAGCAGAGAAAAAAGGGCTTTCTGGAATTACGCTAGATTTTGTTGGTTGTTACATGAATTCAGAATTTAAAATCTGTTCCAAAAATGTGCATTCTGTTGGTAAATGGAAACAGTGGGTTTGTCGAAGGCTACTCTGCCTCAGCCTCTCAGATTGAATTAGAGTGTGAAGCGTGGTGCAGTGGTTCTGACTGCACTTTCCCTCCGGCGATCCTGGTTTGTTGTATAAATACACCCATGGTAACGCAAACCCAGGGCCTGTTTCTCCACTGCTGGGAAAGCATTTGCCAAAGGTCGGCCGGGGAAGAAACTGCGCTCTTTAACGGTTCGCCCTAAAACGGTTTTCCGTCTGCGTTTTCCGACCGCGCATCTGTCCTTCAGTGAAAAAACAAAAACGACACGTGTGCCAGGTCGGAGACGAACCTCCAGCCTGGCGGCAGTGGTTAGCGGTTAGCACCTCTTTAGGCTGTGGAAGAGCGGCTTCCCGGAGCCCTGTTTTGCGGCTGTTAAAGGGTGTGTTTCATGCTATAGCTCATTAGCGGCGTGTTTATATCAGAGATAGCGTAGCGGAGCACCGCGTCCCAGTCCTTCACCTCCAGTGTAGCGTGAGCCTCTTGGGCCCAGCTATTCCCAAGCTTCGCCTCGGCGCATCTTCACAGCCAAAAAAGCGCTGCTACAGGGATGCAATTATCGCACTCCCAGAAGCCCACTGGAGGAGCGTGACAAGGTGTTACTCGCGAAATCATCAAAGCCTGATTTTAAATGAAGCATTTGATTAAGTGCACAGTAAGTTTGTGTGTGTGTGTGTGTGTGTGTGTGTGTGTTTGCTCTTCTTGAGAAGTTGGAGGAGGGACTTAGACACTTAGTCCTGCTGTGTGCCGTCCCCGATCAGTGAAATGTAGGAAGCAGATTCACATGAGGGTTCATCCTTTGTGGTATAAGGCCCGCAGGAGCTAATGGAGAAGGTGTGTTTGCGCGTGGTGATGTGGTAACATGAGGTGCATTCGCAAAAGTGTGGATTTGGAGTGAGCAAAGACATTCATTCATCAACCGTCCCGTTCTCCCACCAGCATATCCACTGTCGTGTTTATTTAAGATTGCAAAAGATCTCGAGGCCTGCCTGCTGGTGCTAGCTGGGGATAGCTCTATTTCGGGTTGCCCCGGCGACCAGCCAGAGCAGCACAAGGTACAGTCAGAGCTTGCCCCATGCGCGTCCACGTGCCATTTCCAGGTCTCAAAGGTTCGACTTTACAATCTGTACAGAGCGCAGTCACAGCCAAACAGAAAAACATTTGGCTTGCAAGCGCTAATGTTTTATCTCGAGAGGCGATTTTGCTGCCTCCAGCTCTGATTCTCCCCATCCATTTCTTTCTGTCATGCTATCAGGCCAAAGCCATATATTTTGGCATGCGTTTCAAAATGAGGTTTGTATTATTTATACATTATTTATACGGGTGTTTTTAGTATCCACAATAGTGTTGGGGTTGTATGGTCATTGGCTAATAATAGCTTAAAGTGAATCGACTGCTGTTGGCTGGTAAGTTAACTGGTTGATAAGGTGATGTCATATACATGTATTTCATGCCTCGCTGGCTGATGTTGTAAATTAAGTGGCAGTGTCATGGACAAAAAGCAGCCTAAACATTGTCTTCTGAACCTCTTTAGTTTTGTTTTTTACTTGATCATTTTTACCAGCCAAATCCTCAACCAAAGCTAACCTGAGAATCAGTAGCTCTCTAGACTCAAGCAAGCAAGTTGAAATATGTTGTTATCCAAAGTCAATTTGTTACACAAATTCAATTTAAATAAATGTTCCTTTAGAAGTTAACCTCCGTGCTCATCTACTTTTTCCATGAATCTGGAAACTTGTGCTATAATGTGAAACCGGCACTTATCGGCATTAACATCGGACAATATGGCCGGACAAATGTTGGTTATTGATATCAGCTCCAGAATTCCCGTATAAGGCTATTTTTAGTAATATCATGTAAGTCTCCTGGGGCTTGTACTTCGTAAGATGCGCATTTAATGTCAGTGTCATTGTCAGGCTGTGCTGGTGTCTGGGTGAGATTAGCATGATGAAAGTGGAGTGGCCAGGGGAGAATAGTTGGTTATCTACAAGAAGCTGGAGTTTGGAATGGGATCATGGGTGGTGTGCTTTACAGTTGGGCAAGGTTACGTTGGTTCATTAGGATCCTGTTACGCTTTTCTCTGTGCTAAAGCTAAAGGGATCAATGAGTTTCTGCTTCCCTTCCTGCAAATTGTGAATTTGCAATTCATATAGCTGTTTGGCAGGTCTGGCAGGGAAATATGTGTCAAATATCGTGTTATGTTTAAATTTGTATGCAGGTTAACAGAAGCACTCCCCTTATATATACCCCTAAGTCATTGGAGAATTGGCTGCTCAGCTGTTTCCTGGCTATCTCTGTGTTGTTGCATCAATAGAAGTATATTAGCATTGATATTTTTAAAATTCATTTTAGTGTTTCAAACCTCTGAAGTGATCGTCCATGACTTATTTTATCACTGGGGCACATATACAAGGTGACACAGATATAATATATCAACAGAGAACACAGAAATGAAATTAGACATAAGGTTGTTCATAAATTAGGCAATTGCTCTAATGAAAATATGAACACCTGGAAATACCTATCTATGTTATTATTGGTTGGATGTACTATATATATATGATATATACAGACAGGGTTGGTGCCAGACAGGGTGGTTTGAGTATCTCAGAAACTGCTGATCTCCTGGGATTTTCACGTACAACAGCTTCTAGAGTTTGCAGAGAATGGTGCGGAATGTGAGAGGTCAGAAGAGAAGGGCCAGACTGGTCGAAGTGGACAGTAACGCAAATAACCACATATTACAACAGTGGTATGCAGGAGAGCATCTCTGAACACGTAATGTGCCAAACCTCTTAAGTAGATAGGCTACAGCAACAGAAGGCCAATAAGTCTAAAAAATAAGTCTAATAAATACCTAATAAAGTGCTTGGTGAGTGTATATTGTCTTGTGTTGACATGATTGCATTGATTGAATAGCTGTGAACAGCAGTGAGATTAGCCAATTGATTGGCCAATGCTCAGCCATCCAGGGGGCCCAAAAAGCATTTGTGCATTTCTTAGATCTGCAAGACAAGCTTTATCCATGCTTCAAACTGAGCTAGCTACAGTAGTGTTGAAAAAAAAATGCATTAAAAATAGGGCTGAATTCAGTCAGTTGCATTCTAGCCTTTGATTGTCCGCTTGTACTTCATGTTCTAAAGCAAGCCTCCTACTACTTGAAAAAAAATCACTGTAGAGTTGCGTTTCTTCACAAATAACTCAGCTATCTCTACATTAAAAGTGAAAAGGAAGAGGATACTCACTGATGCGCGTGCGAGTTGAAAGACTAGCGGAGTGATCACAGTGTGCGTATTCACTTTCATGTCTAGCATTAACAGAGGTCCCGTGCTTCAAAATGTAACTCGGCAGCAACCGTCTCTGTGTGCGGTTGGTACACGGCGCAGCGATCAGAGGTCCTGGAAGGCAGACAGGCCATGTGGCGGGCTGGCAAGGGGTCCGCTGCCAAGTTGTGTAACCGGTCTGGTCAGGCCGTACCAACTGCCTCTGCGTGCCGGACATACTCAGTCAGCCTCTCCACCTCCCCCTCCTCTCCTAAACTGCCAGAGGTTTCATTAGACCTACTAAATACCTCCCACACTCCACCTCCATCATTTCCCGCCTCTGGGCATTTAGATAATTACTCATTCTCATTCCTCCTCCTTCCGGCGAACGGGAAGAGTGTCCTGCGTGCATTAGTTTGTATGAAATATTTATCTTAATATAGCACGTTTTCACATCACGCCAATCCTGTCAGCGCCCTGACTGACAGCTGTCTGGATCCTCGGAATGGAAGCGCCTTTGTTCCGCCGAGCGAGCGGGAGCGGGAGAGAGTTGAGAGGCTGATCGAGCGCTCGGCGTGTGGGTGTTTTGTGTTGTCTCTCGTTTGAGGACGCCGTTTCTCAAGCACCTTCTGGAGTTTTTTTTCCCCGCATTGAATTTGGCGTACCTGTTTGTGTATCTGTATGTGTGTGTGTGTGAGTGTGTGTGTGTATGGGTGTTTTTATGTAAGTGCGTGAGCCAGCGCACATGCACACTTGTGGTGTAAGTGCACAAGTGGTGGTGGGCATCCAGCACGGTGTCTACTTTGTCGGCGATGTGCCCTACTGTCTCATTGGAGTCTCTTTGGAATCCAGTTCACAGAGAAACTCAATCCAGGGTCCATGGTCCCGGCAGGAGTTCCTCTTGAGCCAAGCTCTCCTTGTCTGAAGGGAGAACCTCTCTGTGAACTGTTGAGCTTCCTCTGAACCTGCTCCCACAGACCTTGGTCTGTCCCCACAGACCTGGTGATTGTCCATAGTCAGGAGAAGAGCGAACAGTAGGATCTTATCTAGATTTTGAACAAGAACTCTCTATCTCCCAGTTGTGTCTCCCCAAACCCAGGCCATGGGAGCCTGGCTGCATGGTGGGAACAGGCCCTAATCGGAGGTATTGAGCTCCTCACCCTGGCGTGTATTTCTCGAAACTTCAAACCCTGACAGATCTCTGCGGGGATCCATGATGCGAGCATGAGGTGGAGGGGGGGGGGGGGGGAGAGTGCTGCATGGAATCACTGCTGTTTTCTTATCAGTGAGGACTGAGGAAGATGTTTTTTTTCTTATTTTCTCAACCTTTTAGTTTCCATTATGGTGGTGAGATACAGCCGAGAGACGCTTTAATCCAGTTCACCGAGACGAAAGCTCCAGCCCATGAAGGAAATGGTGGATCGAAACACGCCGACAGCTGAAAATTGCTCTTAATGGCAATTTTGTAATGAAGATTGATAATTGAAAGTGGTTGTTTATTAAGTGGCTAAAGTCATTGTCTGACTAAATCACCTGTATCGACCTCCCCCAATTGCGGTCATGACCAGTGTGCATCACATCTTCTTGTTCATTCACTGGAAGCAAGGAGAAGCTCTTGGTCATGCTTGAAGTTGCGGCCCCAGCATTCTTTGCTGCTGGACTTGCGGTACGCTTCCTGAAAACGATGTGAATGCACAAGAGTTTTAAAGCAGCTGCCATTAATTATTTTGGCAAGGTGGTGCCCAAGTTGGTCGGAAGGTGTCAAACACCAAAACCTCTGGTATGACTCAGAATTCTGAAGAAAGGGAAGGTGCTTCCTGGAGGCAGAAAGGTACTTTCTTTCTCAGTGGACTCACACTTGTACTTGTAAGTTGGGGATGATTTGCAGCAGCACGGGTAGACTTTACTAAGATCTTATCTAGCCTGGAGGCATTAGATGTATACAGCATCACCTCCGAAACCCAGAATGGCGGTCGGTTGCTACCCAACAAGGGGCTGAACTTCAGACCTGTGACAAGGCACAGATTTCTCTCTATTCATCTCCTGCTCTGCTCACTAGAGGCTCAATCTAGCCACAATATGCTTTGTCCTTAACTTGTATAAACTCATTAGCAAGAGATTCATTATAGTGCTTGAGTTTGGTGGCACAAAGGCAAAGGGAAAATGCATATTGTGTATTGTTCATGAAACAAACATAAAAGACCTCTGGTACTTTCTCAATGTGATTGATACTCTTTTTAAAGGACAAAGTGCATTGTGGTTATATTGAATCAACACTTCAGCATTTTTGCGTCACCATTTGCAGGCACAGTTGCACTCCCACAAGCACACGCGGGACATCCTATGTCCTTCTGCCGAAGCCTTCTGCTAAAACTGTGGTGCCGTTTCGCTTTAATGAATGCGGCAAGATGCTTTGCGTGTGTGTCATTAGGATAGTCAGGAGACGAGCAGGATGAATATGCATCGCAACAGTAAAGACCTTTATGTTTCTGGTGAAAAAGACTGTGTCTAACACAGATTGTGCTTGTATGTCTTGTAGTTCAAATAAAAATAGAAACCGAGAGAGACAACCCCAAAAATGGTATAAATAAAATACAAAGGTAGCCTCTTTTTAGTAATGAGCTCAAGAGGAACTGCAGTGTGGTGGTCGATGAGTGTCCAGCTATGCAGCCTCATACTAGCAATATTGCCCATGGGTTGCAAAATTGTGCAAGTTGCTTAGAGTGCAGAATTAACTGAATCTTATGGATGTGAATTTATGAGATAAATATCCAAGCCTTCTTGCTTGAAGACATTTTTTTTTGTTTCTGATTTTGGCCAGCCACTATTAATTTACTAGATTGTTCTCTGGCTGTTCTTTAAGTATTGTGGCGACAAGAAGTGTGGTTCAGCTGAAATGTTTCATGTTTATGTCAGACACTGAGATATTTGAGTGTAGCTTACAACAATTGTTGGGATTGACCTAACCTGACATGGACATGAGCACATAGATGGGTGCAATACATCTGGACACTTTTTACAGTGTGTGTAGACACAATTTCAGCAATTGGGGACTTCAGCTCTGGACAGCTACTGTACTGTTGGTAAGCCCCGCCCCTTGGCTCTTGATCTGCCAAATGTTAGTGTTACAAGAACACAACCACGTCGACTTGTCTTGAAATCGGCAACATTTTTCAGTTGGCCAAAAACCCGCAAGAAAATTCCATCTTGCAAAGGTTAAGACCACACCAACAACTTATCTTCATTCTGACTCAACACTTGGCTTGTACCATATGTAAGACAGCTGATAAGTTACTGAAATGGCTTTCTGCAAGGTTTTGATCAGCCTTAGATGAAAGCAGAGAGGCTTAAATTGGAAGAAAAACAGCTAAACTGCCGCTAACGTTAGCTGTTCAAATAAATTATACAGCTGTAGCTCAAAGAACCGACATGTCTATTTTAGGAGTCACAACAGAAATTAGAGACTGGACAGTCAGAATCGGAACTGTGTGGCTCAGGGATGAAGACATAATTATTAATTCTACCACAATACCTTCTTATTACAGTAATTGTAGATAATGTGTTGGTTGCTGTCATTTTTATTCATTGTATGAACATGATCACAGATTTTTCAGTGAGTTCAGAGTCCTGCATTTTTATGCTTTAATGTTGAAGGGTGTGAAGAAATCAGTGAAGAAAGCCAGACGTGTTTTGTTGCCTCTACCGATTCTTTTTTTTATTTTTATGTTTCTCTGAGAAATATTGCCATGAGAAATGGCTCTTTTTCTCATAGATGTTAGAGCAATGGCTGAGTGTTTGATATGCTGTGCCCGCCCCCCCCCCTCCTGATTCTCATGTCAGTAAATCCCACAGTGACAAGGCATAGAATCTGTCACTGAGACAACGTAAGCCTTTCACATGCATAGCCGAGATAAGAAAGAGCCATTTTATCAGCCCGGCTTGTCTCTCTCTCAGCCTGCAGTCGAATGCACAGTTCCCGGACCCCCTCCAAAAGAAAAAAACTCATGCTCCTTTAATGACACTGCCTGCGCTTGCCAAAAAAGCAGGGGTTTGTTCTGCGTAGTAACCTGATAAATTTGCCAATTACACAAGGCAGGGATGTAGGCAAACATATCAGGAGAATAGCTACATTTTTTTCCTCTTCTTTTCTTGGCTCGGAGCTCATGAATGGGTCCCCCTACTGTGACCCATTCTGTAATGTAATGGGCATTGAGGAAAATTAAAAAGTATTCCTCGAAAAACTCCGGGAGCTACAGATGCCGCTATGACAGAGCGCCAGTCGACTTGTCATGCCACCAGACTGGCAAAATGTAATTGATATGGTACTCTAGACAGAAATAAGAAAAATCGCGGGTTTGGCGCCCCTTCTTTTGTTCCGGGGCATGTATAGCATTGAAGAGGATATTGTATTACACGTAGTGAAGGCGCAAAGCACTGCAGCGACCCTCCAAGGCCAGGAGAACTTGTTCAAAGTTGTACATGAAGATAATATAATTTCCTATGCGAACAGGATCCCAAATGCAATTCCAATGCGATAGGCTTTTCTTACATAACCCTTCAAATGTAATCTGATTTTGGCACCAAAATGTTTTGACATTGACGCTATAAGGTGTGTAAGAAGATAGCCAGCATACAAACAAGGTTACAGTCAATACAGATGTAGAGCAACCAATGAGTAATAAGAAATTTGGAAACGGAAAACAAGGTATGAAGTTCCTTTCATGCTGGATTTGGCATAAAACTGAGAACTTTCAATTTCGTATTCTTTTCATGTGGTGCAGCGAGATGACTCTTTCTCTCTGAAACTATTGCTGGGGAAAAGCAGTCGTATTGCTGAAAGATGTGTGAATCTGTTTGCCCACGTTCCCACTTTAAACTTTGATACCCCCTAAAATGTTCAACGTGGGATGGTATGGTTCTAGTTTTTCACCCTGGATGAAAAAAGCTGGTGATTAAAAAGGATTTCCCCCCTCCACTTGAAACCTGAATCCTGTGGTTAAGATCACATAGTTTAACACTTTGACTGTGTGATGGGCGTTTTGTCGTTTCTTGGTTTTACTGGGGTATTTTTTTTAAAGCAGGGGCATTACACTGTACGAGTCGACTGACAGTGGTCCTCGTTGCCTTGCACCTGGTGACTCATGATGAAAACATTTCTGTTAGGGGTTGGTGTTTTCATATATATATATAAACACCACCCCTAACAGAAGTGTTTTCATCATGAGTTTATTTTTTTGCCTTGATGTAGCCACCTACATTCAGTTTCTGTTCACCCACATCATAGATAACCATTTCACATCGAACCAATGGCCTATGTTTGCTGTTGGTGTGAATATACTTTATCCAACCCAGGCCCTGGTCAGGACCTGGGTTTTCATGGGTTAGACACTGCTCCACTTCAGTATAAAAAGGGGGGGGGGGGGGGGCCAGTGGTGCTCCAAGTCTTACCCTCTGCCCTCAGACAGAAACAATGTTCCAAACTGTTAGATAAATGAAATCCCTTTTGTTAAAATAAATACTGTTAGAGCTCAGTTTTTCCTTGTTTGAGGATGCAGGGTGTCAGGAGGTTAACATGCAACAGTGTATTGGAAAAAAAGAACCAACCAATATCAGTCTAACCAGTAGAGCCCATGTATATGTTATGTTGAGCAGCTTTTTTATGCCATATCAAAAGTAAAGAGAATGCAAAGGACAGTAGTCCTCATTTTGGTAGATCGGTTTGTTCAGGGAGGACTTTCGGTATGTGGTGGGTGAAGATCCTCTCTGGTACCATCGTCCCTGGCAAGCTGTGCTGCCCCCCTGCTTTCCCCCTGCTGTTGCTTTCACGATTCACAATGTAAACTGTTTAGGTAGCAAGGACTCATTTGCATTTGGTTCCCGTGGCCTGCAAATACATTTACACCAGCAGCTTCAGGCCCTGCAGCAGTTTTTAAACCTGCTGCTCTCCCCCGAGAGGCATCCAGAGGCAGGTGCCAGTCTTGTGGTCATCCCCCAATCAACGGTGCTCTCTACGCGCTGGTCCTCCGTGACTTCGGCAATTTCTGGCAAGGCAGAGGGCTGGTATATTCATCAGCCGCTGTCCAGGTTGAATAGCCGAAACTCTGATTTATCCCACGGGCCGCGAGCCAACAGTGGCAGTTTATTTAGCGCTAGCGTGAGGCTGTGTTATGTAACTGTGTTTTCAGTGAATTAGTGCACCTAAAACCCCTTATTTCTGGGCTCAGCCCTAAAGATCTACTGGCCTGTGTAAGAGGTCTGCTGTAGAGTCCGTGAATCACAGTAACCTTGATTTCAGACAGCCAGCGTTGTGCGTGTGATGGTATGGAATGTGTTGCAGTCCATTAGAAACAGTGGTTCTACTGAGAAGGCAATGACCACAGCTTTTTTCCCCCGGTCAAGCATTTCCATCCATGAAACATAATCCAACCCATTTTTATATTTAATTGGTTTCAACTTCTTAGTAACATCTTGCTTATATAATAAAGTTTTATATATAATACAGCGTTGCTTAATACAAGGTACAGTAATATTCATAGTCAAGGTTTCTTCTACTTAATAATATCTGTCTGTGTGTTATATTACTCTGAAATTTGATAACAGTGTTTTGATCATTCTGATCTTTGCAAACTCATGGTTGATAAAAAGGCTTAAGTGTGTGGCTGACTAAAATCGGATGTCTTTATCTGAACAAAGTTCCGTGTGCAAAACCAGCCTGTAAATAGAGACACCAGACACCCAATCATTAGTAGCATATAAAGTCTCCATACTGTAACTAAAGAGAATTTGTGAATATTCTGAATTGTGTACACTGCAAATGCTGTGTAATTAACTGAGAAACAATCACTGGACCAGTGATTTGAGACAAACTTTGAAAACAGCCATTGAGAAAACTGTTTGAAGGATTCAATTTCCACCCAGTCAATCCTCTTTCCTTAATCTTCCTTTGGTTTTGATACAGAAAATAAATGTCAATCAGCCAGACTACATTTTCTATTTCATTCGAATGGAATAGTAAATTGAAAAAAAAGTTCACAACTTTTTAACACTCACACCACATTTCTGACAGCCAGTCTACATTACCTGACAGATGTAGATGTTAAAAATAGCTGTGCTCACAGGCAATTAGAGGTATCATTTGGCTTCTAAGGTGAGAAATGAATCGGGCCATATGAAAACACTGGCAGCGCTATAACATGCAACAATGCATCGCTGTTTAGATTGGTCTCTGTGCTCTCTTCATAAACCGTGAATAGTAAACAGTAGCCTTTTAAAATGAACATTTTCTCAGAACAGGCATGATTAACATTATATTGTCACTCAGTGTGCTGCACCTACTCAAGCAGCAACTCCTCAACTTCAATTCCTTTGTCGTTGCTTAATGGCATACAAGGTTGCTGCTATCCGTCAAGTCCTTTCTGATGTTACCTTGTATCACACTATACATTTGACATGATCTCACAAAACTGAACTGTATCTTCTAAAAATGAGGCTTGTCGTCAGACTGAATTTGTCAGACTATAAGCGCTTTCCGAATCTTGATTTCTGCTAATGAGCAGCTGTGTATCCCATGCAATTTCTCACCGTCTTAAACAGTTAGTCTATATTCGTGATGCACAGCTACAAGAGGATAGCGACAGGGCAGATATGGGATATCTGTACCGAGTTTTTGCTGTGAGATTGTGATTACTGCTACGGTAGAAAAAGACATTTCTCCCTGCTGGTGTCCACAGCAGTTCATGTTTTTCTAAATGTGAAATGTCTCCATGTCACACGTAAAGATGCACCAAGAAATGAAAGGTTACAGTCTGCACTTTAACATCATATTCATTGTTTCGTTTCAAATCCAAGGTGTTGGAGTACAGAGACAAAAGAACAGAAATTGTACCAACTGTCCAAATACTTAGGGACCTCACTGTGCTATGGGAAAGAAGACAGAAGCCCAGAGGCCCCTCCTCTTTTGGGCACGCCTGTTTATTTATCACAACTTAATTATCAGCCAGTGAGAGAACAAAGTTAAAGCTGCATCATTATGAACCTGCTGCTGTGAAAACAAGTCCACACGCTGTTCTCTAGAAAGCTAATTTCAGTGTTAAATCATTATTTAACTTTAATGTTTAAATTCACTCTGAATAAAGTCAAGTCAGTGTGTGAATTCAGCTTCGTACCGAGTGCCCATGCGGAGTAAAGTCACCACACCTCCCACGGTGGGTTAACTAACGCTTGACTTGTCCGACCAAGCAATGCATTTTTGTTTTCTTTGCTGTATAACTGTAGCTACAATTTAATGTGCACACGTGGTTTGAGCCAACTGTGAAGGCTGTGCAGTTGTGGTGGGGGATTGAAGTGTGTTTGTGCGCATGTGTTTGCGAGTGTGTGTGTTTGTGTGCGTGTGTGTCAGGAAGAGAGGTCTGTTTGTGGTAATAAGAATTTCTGCAAGTTGTTAAGTTGTTTTTCTTCTATTAGTAATCTTTGCTTTGCACAGCACATTTACAGATGGGGGAGTCTGCTCTGATTGACTGTGTATTTACTGTAAGCTCCTGAATATTGCGTGTTTGGAGAGCTCCGGACAGTTTAACAAAGCTGTTGCATTAGATGATTGTTTAATTCGCTTTTCAATTAGCTCCTCAGAAAAGGACGAGTCGACAACCTAAACGTGGTGGCATTCCATTATTTAAACTCTTTCCACCCCCCACCCCTTCTCCATATAAATTGCCTGCTCTTTTTTTAAACTGTGTGTATTTTGGCTGTGCGTCTGAGCTCGGGAATCCAGAGTTAACTGTATATTTGGCTCTTATTGGAGTGGATTAAGGATTCTTTACTGCAAACCCAGGGGAATTTGTGGAGACATAAATAGGCGGGAGGCTGTTTGCAACCATGCCATAAAAATAATTGCAGGTTTCATATCATCTGTAATTTCAGGCACCAGCTCCATTGGAATGCATGCTTTGATGTAAAAAATTCATAATTCAGATTGAATTAATGCCCCCCAATAGGCTTGGAGTTGCTAATTACACAAGACTGGCTATACGCGTCTAACAAGGTAGAGAAGATGGCCTTAATAAAGGGAGAATTTGTCAGGGCTGAGGATGAATGGGTGTGGGGCGAGAATGTACTCGGTCAGATTATCGCCCCTCGACGGTGTCCTTCCTGTCCGCGGCGAATAAACGGTGGGAGGTCTACGCCAATACCCAGGGCTCGGCCCTGCTCCAGCATACAAGGTACATATAAGATGGAATTGCACATTTCTCACCTCCGTGCTAAAAAGCTGTGCCTGATTCACATATAGCTATGATCATATCACGCCTGTTCAAAGACGGCTGACCTCCTTCCTTCCTTCTTTTTTATACCATCCTAATTCCTCAGACTAATTAGCACTGTTGGCCAGGCACCTTTGCTTTTAGACTGGGTACAGAACACTTGAGAGGTCTGTGATAAAGGCCTCATTTCACAAGGATCAATAGCTGCCCTGCTGAAAAAAAAACAGTTGAAGCTAGGTTTTGAAACAGCTGGTAGCTGGTTGACCAGTTCAGACCACTCAACATGGTTTGATCAGCTCAAGCTATGTTTTGAAACTGCTGGTAGCTGGTTATTTGAAGCTGGTCATAGCTGGTTTTGACACCAGGATGCTTTTCTCTCTAGCTACAAACCAGCAACTTGCTCATTGCCTCTCCTTTCTTTAGTCGGTTACTCTGCAGACAGCCTTGTAGGATGCGGGAGAAAATGTACACATTACTCATTTTCACAGCTGGGTATTGACTGAGGCAACACAGATCAGCTGCCCTGCTCAAGGGTACGGCAGCAGGAGCCCACGTGGGATTTGAACCCACAGCCCACTGATCAAAAGGCCAGCTCCCCAAGCGGTGCTCCTCAGCCTTGTTTGTTAAGTAAACCTCAAGGGCAAGTAAACATGCAGGGTAAAAAATCTAAAGTGAAAAGCGTATTTATTTTCATTCATACCAGGAAAACCATGGATGACTAGTTAAGGAGTGGAGCTTGGGGCGAAGAGGGCGCAGGGTCAAACCTCAAGTGGAGCACGACTAGTGTATCTTTGAGCAAGGTCCCAAATCTGTCCCTGTCCAGGGGTATATATTGTGTGTACTGTATACTGCATGTATACAATATTAAATACATAACTGCAACCAATGCAGTTTTCCATTAGGTGCGGGTGATGTGAATTTGTGTGTTTGTGTGCAGTTTTATTTTTGTGCAGAACAATTGTAGGTGCCGCCGTTAGCACGGCTCTTAAGCTGGATATTAATGGCTGGACATGCGATGTGTAACTGCCTGTGTCCTCCCGTGTCCTCCCGTGTCTGCTAACATCGCCGGAGAAGGAGAGTGAGGGAGAGGGAGCTATTAGTGGTCACTTGACTGTGTTCCAGCACCTGCTGGCCCGTGCAAAATGTACAGTACACTGACGGGCACCGCGGTCTGTTTATGGCAGGGACCACCGTGAACCGGTGCTGGGGGTGGGGGGGGGACTCTCCTACAGGGTCCAGCTTCCACCCTTCATTAAACAAGGTTTATTCCCCCGCGTTCACATTGGGAGACGAGGGAGGGGGTGGGTTTCCAGCTAATTTTCACAACCCCCCCTGCTCGCCCAGACCTGGCATCTACGCTTTCCCACAACCCACCTTTGGCGCTCCCTCCAGCCACCCCTCCCCCCCCCCCCCCGAATCAGACAGGCCACTGTGTCTGTGTGCTCAGCTGTAGTCGTGAACACTGGAATGTAATGAGTTGTACATGGCGATAGCAGGTGTTCCTTATGGCATCTTAATGGCTCCGCAGAGCCGTTGTGAGGTGATTTATTGCCGTACACACCCGTGATAAGGTGTAAGATGTAGATATTTGTCTTTGCTGACAGCTGTAAAACTAGTCTTTCTCGCTCTCCAAGCCCCCCGTTCTGCCAGCCCGTGTAATCGGTGGCAGGGGCGGAACGCTTTTAGAGAATCTCTTTCAGAGCCCCTGATTAAATATTATGTAATTGCCTCCACACACCGAGAGGTCTCAAATTCCTCGCTGTCGGCTGTTTGTTGATTTGATGTCGGCTTTATAAAGGTGTCGGGGGTGGGAGGGGGAGGGGCGCTGGTTGTGAACGTGGCTCAGAGAGGACAGGGTAACACTGGCTCTTTCTCAGTGAGGTGACGGGATGCTGGTGGCTAGTGTTAACCAGGGGTAGGCACTCTGGGGTCACCTTAAGGCTAGCTTGTAGTCCATCTACCTTCTGCCGCTCAACTGAAATCGCAGAAAATTCATGACTGTTTCATTATCTCCCAACGTATGCTGTGGTCAGTGTCCAAAAAAATATAAACGCACTCCAGTCGGGCAGAGTTTAAACCAATGTCACTCGACCAGCAACATCCATTGCTCGTTACCAGTCGGAGCAACGCTCTGTCGTTGGACTATAAACTGGCCATTAGAGCAGTGTGTGGTATGGTAAGTGTGGCACGGCTATGCAGTGACATCACGTAGCCCTGTGCCAGGCAGGTGACGGGGTGGAATTTACCCCACTCTGACCCCAGCAGTGTGCTGGGTAGTTAGGTGTGGTCGTAGCGCTGTGTAGATCCCACGTCAAGCCCCGGTTCAATGGTTCCTTCAGTGTGCCTCGCAGCGTTTTCCAACCCCCGATGGAAAGTATCGACTGCTAATGAGACTGCAGAACACAGACACAGGCCGAGCCTAGAGGAACAGGGGAGATTTGAG
This sequence comes from Conger conger, assembly GCF_963514075.1. NCBI lineage: Eukaryota > Metazoa > Chordata > Actinopteri > Anguilliformes > Congridae > Conger > Conger conger. The sequence continues at coordinate 12,115,284 of NC_083774.1, read as the reverse complement.
CCTGTCAGCTGACTCTCAAAGAGCCTTTGCATGCTAACAGAACAGGCTGATTGTTATTCCAGGGCTTTCGGGTGTGTTTATGTAATCATTAATCTTGGCACCCCTTTTGTCTGGGGAGGATTAGAGCTTCAGGTCCTTTCACAGGGCATTAAGTAGGTTCACGGAGAAGTAGCTGTAAATATGCAACCCCCCTTCCACCCAAACTTACCCCTTACCCCCCAAACTTCCCTCCTAAACCGACCCCTTCCTCCCCAAACCTCATCCTTTCACCCCACTGTGTATGCTGGTTTTTGTTCCAGCCATGATAACATGATCTATTGTAATGAGCTGCTAATTGTCCTTAATTAGCTGCTAATTGTTCTTAATTATACTTTTTATATCTGCAGAAGAATGATTTACCCCCTTCAATTGACATGCCAGAAATGTATGTAAACCCTAAAAATGTATTCCCTAAAAAATGTATGTCCCATATTCACATTCAAGGAAATTCTATTGGTTCGACCAGCTTATATTTTCATTTACTGTGCCATGTGTAGTAAATGGAAAATAGAATTGGTCCCATTTGCTGAGTCTCGAAACTTGAAACCATGGATTTTACCAAATAAATGGACAACAAATAATTTAGGGGTGTTTCATAAATAATATTTTATTAAACCTTGCTGTCTGTCTTACTTGGATAAATGTTTGAGCCTACCACCTCCAAGAACTTAGTTATTTCTTATTGAACATTTCATATTGAAATTTGGTGCAACATGTGAGGATATAGCAAGATATCCGCTATATTTTGGCACCCCGTGTTAGCATTCTCCCCTACAAACACATTTTCAGCAACCTTCATTGATCAGATCATTGGCTTTGATAAAAGCCGCCATCAGCAGTTGGTCCCCAGGATCAGGGTTGAGAATCACTGCTTTGAGACCTGCAGCTAGCCTGCCTTGCCGAGTGGGTGTTCATGTTCGCCCATAGCATGCCCAGATAATCTCATCTAGGAATGTACTGTATGCGATGCACTGGGAGCTTACATGAGAAACACAACAATCGAGTGAAAACAAATCTGGCTGCTATTTGGACAGCTGCAGAAAATAACTTGAAAACACAAGAAAGCTTAGAATGAAGGAGTATTAATACATACTGGTTTTTTTTTTGTTTAAACATTCTTTAGTGAAGAGAAGAACGAAGGACTTATTATTATGTGTTCTTGTGGCTGGATATAGGCCTAGTGTATATGCATTTGTTTTTCATATAACTTATACCAATCAACATTTTGTTTAAGAAGAATTTTGTGATTAGGTTATGTTGTCACCTCATCATTAAAAATCAAGACTTGTGCATACCATTGAATGATTTTGATCATGAATAATGTACAGAATATAAGTCTATCCAGATTTGGACTCAGAACATAGGCCAACAATATGTATAATTTTGTACGGTAAAAAGTATGATGCAGCTTATTTGGCACACTGCGCCTGTTCTTGTGCTGCCGAGCAGAATTGATTAAAGTGTCGGACTGCTATCGATTCATGTTTGGATTAGAATGCCTTGAACAATAGAGCTCAATGCCCCGGCTTGTTTATCCCCCTTAATTATTTCTTTTTGAAATATTTCAGTGACTAAAGTTATTTGACTGAAGATAATATGAGATAAAGCAATGGTGACGTAAATAGGCCTAGATTACATATGTGCAGAAGCTTCAAATATAGTTTCACTTCAAATAAAGCATCATATAATATGTCCATTATACTTGAATTGACTAATTGATGAAGATAACACAATGTTTTTTAGTCAATAAGCCGGGTATCAGAGATTATAGATAGAAAGCTGTTTGTTTTGAAAGGGCTATCTCGGAGTCCAGTGTCACTCTTTGTTCGCGCAGATATAGGTTTGTGGATTTGCTCTTTAAACCATGCTATTTCTTTCACTCCCCGATCGATCTGTCTTCCTTTGAGACAAAAATAGTGATCAAAAGCGGAGTTTTCTGGGTGTGCGGAGAATAACTACGTATTGACGACTGAGTATCGACTTTGTGTGAACACCAAAGGCCTCTGCTGGCTCACCCCTTAACCTACTACGGTCGCGCAGCTCCGCAATAGGTTGGAAACGTGATGTGTATCAGGGTGGGGTATTAGTTATTCTCTCTCTACAATGAATAGAGAGAGATCCCCTCTACCGATCACCTCTGTTATACTCTCTCTCTGCAACTATATATATACTAGGGTGTTTTGTGAGTCCTAAACTCTACAGGTGTGATTGAGGGGAAATGTTGTTATGCCCTGTCTATAGATGTGTTTGCATGGAGGGTTGGTTCCACTTTTAGCTTTGATACGGCTCCATCAGTGTGCAAGGTTGTTGCTGACAGTGGCTCTTGTGGTTTCATGTAGTCTTTTTTTTCTCAGGCGAATGTTTGAGCAGTGTGAGAGTGGTGATACTGCAACAGGTAGTTTATTTCCTGCACAGTGCACATCCAAGCAAAGCGGCCAATCAGTGTTATTAGATGACTCTTGCAGATGAGAAAAAAGAGCAGCAGGACTAGGGAAAGACACCTTCCTACTGGCCCTGAGATAATAGTAGCCCTAAGGTTGTTGGAGTTGGTGTTACAGGGCTATTTCAATATATCTACATGGAGAAGGATTCAGTAACCCAGCTAATGTACCAAGGTCTCTCTGCCCCATCACACGTCCTGCGAATGAGCACTTGGCTCTCAGCACAGTTCGTCTTGAACCCTGTGGTCTAGTATTTCTGCATCGCCGTCAAGCAACTGAGGCAGCGCCATTCATTTCATGACCGCCAAGGTTCTTTCTGTGAACGCTCCGTGAAGTGTCACACAAATCTCACGCCGGCAACACTTCAGCAACACACGCCATTGTAATGAGCTGCTAAATAAAAGGTCACGCTTGCTGATATCAAGAGTGTTTTCATTCATAAGGTAGAAATACATTTCCTGGGGTTTTTCTTCTTAAAAGCCTGGCGAGTCATTCTATAACTTCAATGTGCTTTGTTCTTGCTGGTGGGCATTCCCTATAACTGGCCCACGGGTGGTCTTGATGGGCTACTGTAAGGTGGAAGCCTTTGTTTCGGACTGGTCTCATGGCGTGGGTTATTGGTGAGTCTGCTGCTGTGAATTCTGTAACTCCTGCTGTGACACGGACAGCCAGCAGGTTGCAGTGTTGAGCTGGAGGGGTGCCGGGGACCAAGAATATGAAGGTTAATCTGGAGTTTGTTGGGACACAAGATAAATGGCTTTCCTGGAAAGAGGGGGGTGGACCTCTCATTCCTGGACCGGGTCAAAGATGCTTCCCAGATTTGGGCCTGTGTACAGTTGGACTGCCTGCAAAAAAACAACTTAGCCATTGCGTAATTCCACCTGGGTCTTAACTGCTGGGACAGCTAAATCCCAGTTGGATATAAAGTGGGATTTGTGACTTGAGGAGTTTAGAATGATGTTATGACAGGTGTTCGGTTAACATTTTAAATTCCAGACGTATTATTTGAAGGTGCTTGATTAGGTAACCGACAAAAATACAGCAGAACTGACTCAGTACGACACTGGCTCAGTACAGTCAACTGCGACCGTACGCGACATCTTCCTAGGGGGCGCCATTTTGACTTGCTGCGCGAGCTGCCTCCTGGAAGGGGGGGCTCAGGGCAGTCCCGGGCGTGACGCGGGGCAGAGTCCTGACCTGCAGCGGGGCTACTTGGGCCTCAGCCAGGCCCCGTTTGTACAGAGGCGTGTTCCCACGGAGAGCGCGCCGCGGCTGTTACTCTCGGGTCAGAGGGTCTCCGCGTCCCCCCCACCCCGTGCTCCAGGTGCTCCGCTGACCTGGCGAGTCAGGGCATCAGCTTGAGCCGGGGGCGAACATCTTGCAGGGACCCCACCCCCCCGTGAACCCCCCCCCGAGCCAAGAGTGGGATTCTGCAGGCCGTCTGTCGCAGGGCCCGCGGCCAACGCCCACGAGGCTGTGCCCACACATGTTCACTCCGCTCGCATCGTTACACACCGCCTCACACACACACACACACCCACACACACACCCTGCGCTACACACCGTCTCGCCTCACACACACACACACACACCCTGTGCTACACACCGCCTCACCTCACACACACACACACACACACCCTGCGCTACACACCGCCTCACCTCACACACACACACACACACACACACACGCTGCACTACACACCGCCTCACACACACACACATACACACACACACCCTGCACTACGCACCGCCTCACACACACACACACACACGCTGCGCTACACACCGCCTCACACACACACACACACACACACCCTGCACTACACACCGCCTCACACACACACACATACACACACACACCCTGCACTACGCACCGCCTCACACACACACACACACACGCTGCGCTACACACCGCCTCACACACACACACACACACACACACACACCCTGCGCTACACACTGCCTCACACACACACACACACACACACACCCTATGCTACACTCTGCCTCGCCTCACACACACCCCACGCTACACTCTGCCTTGCCTCACGCACACCCTGTGCTCTTTGTGTGGAGGAGCAGCTCCCAGCACTGGCTGTGTGGAGACCCCTGTAATGGTCAGGTTTGTCAGAGGCAGCAGTAGGGCACAGTGGAGAGGAATCCAGGCTTTTCACTTTGAGGTTACCGGTTCCCATCATACATGTGCCCAGCTAACACAGCTCACAATGTGGAATGTTTTGTCAATGTTATAACATTGCCACTACATGGCAGTATCATTGTGTGAGCTGGACGAGCATTGTACCCTGGATAAAGATGGTAAATCTGAATTTCTCCAGTGAATTTTAAGCCCGGTAAATTGACTGTAAAATATATTAGAAGTTAGCATGTCAGGTATGTTAAGGTAAAATAATGATGGGACAAGTGTCAAGTAGCAAGTAGTACTGGTCAGTGGTTCCTACAATATGTAGTAGTTTATCCATGAAACTGGTGTGGATATACTGAAGATTTGTCATTGTTTGTTGACAAAACTAGCAATAAAAGGCTTTGCATTCCTTCACAAAAAAGTAATCTGTTGAAAACAGCCAAACTGAATTGGTTGCATAGTGTGATATCAGCTTTTGCAAGTTTTGATGAAAGTTGGCATAAAACTAAGTGTGAATCTACATGCTGCAATGACACAGGCAGCTTTTACAACAACATATGGTAACACAGCAACCTAATCACTGCACACTACGAAGATAGATGTTATCACTGTACTGAGGTGGTGAAAATTTTCCACTGCACGCAGTGATGGAGGGAGCAACTTGACTCGAGACCATATCACCGCACTGTGACAGACAGAGATGTGTTTTTCTCACGTGGACAGAAAGATGTTACCAACACATTTAGTTCTAGAGACCGTATCGCTGTGCGTGGCGAGAGACAGAGATGTTTCGACTCGCGGTGACAGAGAGACGCCACATTACCGACACGGCGAGGCGTAGAGGCCTTATCGGAGCGCGCGACAGCCGCGAGAGATCGAGGCGTGTTCCTGTGGAAGCGACCCGGCGCTGGAGGCCTTCCCTGTCAGCGCTGAAAGTAGGCGACCGTGCCGCCGCGCGGGGGCGGGAGAGGGGGCTGGGCCGCGGGCCTGCGTGGCTCCCTATATCTCCCTCTCTCCATCTCTCTCTCTCTCTCCCTCTCTCCCGCTCCCTCGCTCCTTCCCAGTGCTCCCGTCTGCACGGCAAGCCCCGCTTTATCCCCCAGAGTGCAAACACACAGACACACTGTCAGGAAGCTCGTCAATCTCCGAGCACAGCAACACATAAATTAGGGGCCCAATTACTGCTGCGCCGTCAAAAAAAGAGAGAACAGTGATAGAGAAAGAGAGGGGATGCTTTCTCACCCACCCCCCTTTTCTATAGTACCTCAGCCGCCCCATAGTGGGTGTCAGAAATGTTTCAATAAAGGTGTCAAGGGGATAGAGGAATATGGAGACATCCCGGTGTTTAAAGGCGTCTCGAGTTTGTAGGGTGTTGGAATATTAATGGCCACACATGCGAAAACACACATCCGTGCCCTCACACACGTTCACACGTACATACACGCACTACCACACCTGAGACACATATGCACTCTCTCTCTCACACATACTCACACAACAGACGCAAGCACACCTGAACACACACAAATACACACACATATGCTCTTTCTCTAACTCACACACACACACACAGATACGCGCACACACAGATACACGCATCCACACACACAGACACTCACGCAGTGGAGCTGAGTGCAGCCTTGGGCGAGTGTGGAGAATAGAGTGGAGTGAAGTCTGGCAGGAATCAGGATGAATGCTAGCCCTGTTAGCGCTGGGTTTGGATGCTTCCTCTGCAGTGCCCTGCAAGGCCCTGGGCGGCTTCGGTTCGTGTTGCAGGCCTGGGTTCAGCGCTCACACGGAGGTAGGAGAGGCTTCTCTCCGTCTGCCTGAATTTCCCACCACCTCCTAGCAACTTAGTTTACTTTCACCAACGTACATGTCTGTAGCAATCCCCCTCGTTTTATTAGCTTTAATTTAATTTATGATTCTGGTTACGGTAGAAGGATTTCCCCCAGGGTGGAAGGGTTAGCTGGAGAAAATGGCTTGGAGGTGGTAGCCGCGGTGGTTTGCGTCGGCGTGTTTTCTTTCTTCTCCCCCCAACGCAGAGCCGCAGCTCGGCGAGCGCTGGCAGGTTGGGCCGCACGCCTTTGCGCCCGCACATGACTGTCACCAAACGAATGACAGATTTACGCTCTGCCTGTTCTCTCTGCCGGTGTCCTTTTACCGCTGGCATTCAAATAACCTTTCTGGGGGACAGGGAAACGGTAAATGGCAGTCAGATTAGGCTATGTGACAACGCCACCTGACAGACGGAAGCCACATCTGAACGCTGATTTCCAAATGAGGGTCCATTTTTTTTTGTTGCCTTGGTTCCACAGCTGTCAGTGTTATTTGCGCTTTCTGTTTGTGAAACTACAAATTATCTCCCCGGCCCAAATGCTAAATAACACAGCGTGATACCATCAGTTGCTATTTGCTATGCTAAGCAAGAATGTGCTGAATGAATGATAGTGTGGTTTTTAAAGCTTTGTTAAGGCCCATAAATGCTTACATGATAACATTTATTTTGGTTGATGTGAGCGGTAAAGAACTATAACATTGGCTATTTCTGGGGTAAAGCCCTGCACTCATCTTCAACCATTGAGATTGCTTGTGAGATTGTAACCACCAATCGTATTTTGAGATGATGATATGAATTTGATGAAATGGTCTCTGTGAGCCAGATTTGAGGGGAACTGTTAAGCTTTGCATAATGCAAGCGCTGTACTGTAACACAGACACTCTGCTTTTCAGACCATTGGCTTATATAATCTACTGACATGGGGCCTCTGTCTTGCATCATTTGGTCTCAGGCAGCTATCAACACATGCACACATACACACTCAGACACACACGCACAGTAAACAGACATCGCTGCACAGCAGATGAGTAGCTTGAAAGAGAGGTGTGCCAAATTAACAGCGTTTCTGTGTCTGCGATATTTGTGTTTCAAATCTTTGTTGCTTTCATTGTGTTCTAAGAATAATAATAATGAAAATAATAATCCTTGGTTTTCTGCAGGTGGCTTGACAGGCCCTCCCCCCTGCTTCTTCTTTTCTTTCTTTATTGCTTTGTCTGTCTCGTTTCTTCTGTAACATCCATAAAATAGTTTGTCTGTTAAAGCACCAAGACGGCAGGTTTTTATCCTGCACTGTGTGCAGAATGGCGAATGCGGAAGCAGCCTACCCCCGATAAAAGCCCAAAGTTATTAATCGGCTCTCCTTCCACGTGCAGCTGACTAGCTCAAAGGAGTCGTGGCAAATTTCCTTTTACTGTCTTAGCAAATAATCTTGTTTATTTTATGTATATTCCGCGTATTGTGTCAACACGGCACTTTGAGTTTGCTCTAAATGACGTTTCCCGGCTGCAAATTAGCGGCTGGCTTCGGCGCTAGGCGACAGGAGTGCCGATTCTTCGGGGGGTGCTGATGTCAGCTGTAAAGGGTGCGGGATGCGTGGGACACGCGGAAGTTTCCGGGAGAAGCCGGGGAAGCGGGCAGCACATGTAATCCGAAGCGTTTGTTTTCCTGTTAATGAGAGGGCGGCTTTTTTAGCGGATGGGGTTCGCCTGCTTTTTTTGCCGTAGTAATCAAAAATGTTGAATCGGGACATCTGTGCTGTAAAGGAAATGAGTGTTGGAGTTCAGAACCTCCTCACAGGCTGTGATCCAGGCAATCTGCAAAGCCGTCCACGGTCTTCTTTTTATCACCACATCTCAATAGACCGGTGGTCTCCAACCCTGGTCCTGGAGAGCTACTGGGTGTGCTGGTTTTTGATTTCACCTTAAAATCAGCACCCTGTTTAGACCCAGGCAACCAGGTGAGGTGAGTTAACTGTGTAATCAACTGCTCTAATTGATTAATTAAGTGCAGAGTAACAACAAAAAGCAGCAGACCCTGTAGCCCCCCATGACCAGGTTTGGAGACCACTGCAATAGACTGTTTTGCAAACAATTTTGTCTCAGTTGACAGAAGGGCTAAGGTGGCCCTGCTGAAAATTACAGCTCAGAGTAGGTTTTGAAACAGCTGGTAGCTGGTTGACCCGCTCATACCAATCTAGACCAGCTTGGTCATGCTGGTTAACCAGTTCGTACCAAGCTAGACCAGCTTATGACCAGCTTGGTCATGCTGGTTAACCAGTTCGTACGAAGCTAGACCAGCTTATGACCAGCTTGACCAGCTCAGTTTTCAAACTGTCAATACCCAGACTGCTGGTCAATGTCCTTGAATGAATGGCGCTATTGATGGAAAGCACCAACAGTCAATACCTTCGGTTTAGTCTTGTCCTGATGCAAGGTGGGCGCCCATGGTCACACGCTTATGCTGTAGAGCTTTGCAAGTGTTTGCAAATTTGAACAAACTGTGAAGTGATTAAAGGCTTACTCGTTATTTTACATTTCAATGTAATAATGGCAGGTGGTTCTCGTGCTTTTTTAGGGATAGTATGTGTTAGCTAAGCATTTATTATTTGCTGAGGAACCTGGAATGTCAAGTGGTTTTTTGGGATTTGGGCCAAAGGGAACTGTGCTTTTAAAGTGAAATGGCAGGTTCAGATATTACTGGTCCAATGGTTACGTAAGAGAGATATACGTAGAAATGGAATAATAATTATTATTGTTTTTTATTATTCTGGCCACCTGATGAATATTATGTCTTGTGAAATCTTTCGGACAGTGCTTTGGTCACATTTGTAATGTTGATGGTTGGATACTGTATTGTTATTTTTGTAAAGCATTATTCACCTTTGCCTTCAATCTGTCCATGAGAAGCTGATGAGATGCCCAGAACTTGGGCTGTCTTCCTGTGCGTGTGTCTAAAAAGAGTGGATGTGTTCATTTTAATTAGCTGGACCAGACTGAACTGGGATCAGTGACAGGGCTGAGCTCATGTGAGACTCTGTCTCGGAGGGCAGTTGTTGCAAATGACTGCATATGTCAATAGATATCGATGCACTGATCTCAAGTACTTTGGCACACGGCCTTCAATTTTTATAACAACCCTTGTGGTTAATTGTAAACCACTCTCTGCATTTGAAGTGCTGTTTAAGAGCCCCAAGGCACCCTTTCTCCGAGAAGCAGACAACGCAGTAATGATCGGCTCCAAATTCTCCCTGCTTTGCGGGGGATAGGCTCACGCTTTAATGACAACTTCAGAGAAAGGCTGAACTGTGAACTCCTCAAAACTCGATTTGAGCTCAGGAGATGTATAAAAAAACATACAATTTGGATCATTTGTAAGGCTATTAAAATATTTCATGAACTGAACCTCTTATCAGTGTGGGTCTGGAGTTTGAAGGAACAGAGATTCAACCTTCTCAGTTTATGTAGGCCTTTTTTTGCAAAGAAATGTGTGATGAATGGTAGATGTTGTTTGATGAACATGTTTCATGTTCCCTGTGTCCTTTCTCATTCTGACCCTGTTAGACAAACGAGGCTGGCTGCGTCCCTGGTGTAGCACGGAGTCGAGCGCAAGCCATAGTCTCATGGTCTTGTTAGAATGTAGGGAGAAATGTGTGTCTGCCTGGTGAGTGTGTGTCCACTGGCGAGTGTGCGCTTGCTCGGTGAGTATGTGTCTATCCAGTGAATGTGTGTCTGCTCGGTGAGTGAGTGTCTATCCAGTGACTGTGCGCTTGCTCGTGAGTGTGTGTCTATCCAGTGAGTGTGCGCTTGCTCGTGAGTGTGTGTCTATCTAGTGAGTGTGCGCTTGCTCGTGAGTGTGTGTCTATCCAGTGAGTGTGCGCTTGCTCGGTGAGTGTGTGTCTATCTAGTGAGTGTGCGCTTGCTCGTGAGTGTGTGTCTATCCAGTGAGTGTGCGCTTGCTCGGTGAGTGTGTGTCTATCCAGTGAGTGTGTGTGTCTGCCCGGTGAGTGTGTGTCTGCACGTGAGTGCGTGTCTATCCAGTGAGTGTGTGTCTGCCCGGTGAGTGTGTGTCTGCCCGGTGAGTGAGTGTCTGCCCGGTGAGTGAGTGTCTGCCCGGTGAGTCTGTGCCCACTGCTGAGCGTGTGCCTGTCCCTGGAGGCTGTTGAGAAGGACCTAAAGCCGGGCTGTCTCCCCATCCCTCCCCCGGAATGACCGAGTGCGAGTGTGCATTCAGCACTGCTTCTGCAGGAGAAATGAAGGCATCTCCGAGAGGGGGTGGGGTGGGGTGGGGTGTGGTGGGGGAGAAAAGAAGGGGAGGAGAGGGGGAAAACACTAGAAGCAGGAGCCAGAGAGCCTGGCATCGGGGGGGGGGGAGGGTTGGGGGTGGCTCGTGGAGGCTGCTGCAGCGCTCTAGCGCCACCTGCTGCCGGCCCCCCTGCTACCCCCCTCCCCGGCTGCAGCCGGCCCTAATCGCGGCACGCTCGAGCTGCTGTCGTTCCGTCAGAACGAATCACCCGAGTAATGAAGCGGAAAATGCCCAAGGAGAGGAAATGCAATGCCCTGTTAATATTCAAACGGTGGAAAGAAAAAAACACAAAAAACACACTAAGCAAGCCGGCCAGTGATTGGCCCTGGGGTAGCGTTCGGGAGCAAGCCGGGCAGGGATTGGCCCTGGGGTAGCGTTCGGGAGCAAGCCGGGCAGGGATTGGCCTTGGGGTATTGTTTGGGAAGCAACCGGGGCCTTAAATAAAATAAGAGCCTTCTCTTACTAATCATCTCAGCCTGCTTTTCTTTGTGTCCCGTCCCTGCCCATTAAAACACTGCCTCTAATCATCCCTGACAAGCTGATAATACATTCGACAATAGACCAAAGTGTGAGGAATTCTTTATATCAGTCAAGGTCTCGCTTCGCTTTTGTCATACCGCTCTTGTATAGCTTGATGGAATGCACATGGGGGGGGGCTGTTTGGGGGTAGATGTTTCGATGCAAAATTGACAGTAACACAGCTCCCCGTCTCTGTCGCCTGAAATGCGGGCTAATACGGCACTTGCAGGTGGGGGTCACCTTCCGACTTCATTACGGCGAGCAGAGGCGGCGGGTGTTTTTGATTGGCCGGAGACGGAGCGCCCTTCTCGGAGCGGGGCTTAGCGGATCAGCTGTTGGCTAGAGAGCGCGGTCCTGAGGCAGTCCTCGGAGACGGCGACATTATCCGAACGACGGGGCCGCGGCTTGCGGGGGCCACTGATTAAATGGGCTTTGCGGTTTCGGTCCGGGCACGACGCCGCAAGGTTGATTCGGGGGAATTAATTCTCACCCTTCGGCTTTCAAGGTGCACCCAAGGAATGCGGCCCTTCTTTTAACGTCCTTGGTCGAAACTCACCCTCCCGTGCGGTAGAAACGCACTCATTTTGATCCCAGAGGTACTGTTTGGTCGTTGCCATGTGAAGGGTGTCGCTTCTTAGAGTGGCAACTTAGAAGCCAGACTAAATTGTTCAGTTCATGTGACGGTATTCATGTCATTTTTGTATGTGTTCATATTGGTCCTGCATTGAAGCTAGCTACACTGTATTCATCTACGCGGTGGTGTCTGGGCTGAAGCCGATGCATTTGCTTCTGTATGTGCGTGTAACCGTGGAGACAAATTATTGAAATGTGAGTGAGCTCCACTCCGGATGGCAGCACTCCCCCCTTCCTCTCTGCAGAGCTTCAGACAATCCAGGGAGCTGTAGGAAGCTGTGCCACGATTGGCTGGCCGTGCTGGCGGACGGGGCCTGCGTGAAAGGAAAATCACGGGCGGTCGTTCTCCCGGTCGGCATTAGATTGAAGGGTTTGATCACGGCTGCCGGAATGCGGAAAGCATTCTCGTGGGAGGAGCTTTATGATAAGGAAGCGAACGACTGGAGATGAGATCTGCTAGGCTCAGACATTCTTAGCACTGTCTTGTGTCCTCAGTGTGTTGGGTGAGACCCGAACATGGGCCCTCATCGCTGTGGTGAAAATGCTCTACGGACCTCTACAGTATAACTTTATAATACTGTACCTTCGCATTGCTTCATATCTGGTTAAGGACCTCTCTTGCCCTGCGGAAATCTCTCGGGTTATAAGCTCAAACCCCAATGATATGACAGTGCAGAGTATCAACACAGACATGTTTAGGCATGTTTAGGATCCTCTTTCTGTCCGTAGTTGCCATAGTGTTGTCCAGAGTGTGTCCTTGTGTGCTCACCTTCTACCCCCTCTAATTCCACACAATTTTGTGTGTGTGTGTGTGTGTGTGTGTGTGTGTAAAAAAAATAAAAAAATAAAAATGCCTATGTGTGTTTGTAAGGGAGCAACTGTTATGTTATCTCGTGTTTCTCTTATCACCCCCATGTAGTGTCATTGGAATTGCAGGTAACTTTCAGCCTCCATGGCATAACATGAAATAGCTTGAGGCTTGGTTGTTGTGAGCCAAAACGGCCCCCACCTGTATGAAACTGCGATGTCTGAATGCTGTGTAAAGAGTAAGAAGCAGGCCCCTCGATGCTTTTGTAGATCTGTATCGTCAACCGTGGTGGAAATGTTTGATGTGATGGGTGACAGTACGGTTCTGATCGCCCCCTCCTCCCCCTTTTTTTTCCCCTCTCTCTCTCTCCAGCTCAAATCGAAATTATTCCTTGCAAGATCTGTGGAGATAAATCATCAGGAATCCATTATGGTGTGATAACGTGCGAAGGATGCAAGGTAAGAGAACGGCGTCTCCTGCAGGATGGGATGTTGCTATTGACACGTTGCTCTTGCTTCTGCCAGCACTCCACTTCTGTTATTCTCCTCTCTGATATGCATCTATGCATGTGTTTGTGAGTGTGAGTGAGCGGGTGTGTGTGTGTGTGTGTGTGTCTAAATGCATTCTTGTGTCAGTGTATGTGCGTTTGCTTGTGTGTGGGTGAATGTTATGTGCACTTGCTTGTGTTTGTGAGTGTATATGTGTGTGTCTGTGTGCATGTACTAGTGTGTGTGTGTGTGTGTGTGTGTGTGTATGTTGTGTGTATGTTGTGTATACTCGCCTGTGCTTTTGCTTCTAATATCTGGTCATCTGCTCTTTAGTAGGGGTTGTGTGTGTGTACACAGATGAAAGATTTGTGAACATACTGCAGTTAACAAACCACATGACGTAGACTGAACCAGACTGAACCTTAACTTAATGGCACTTAAATGGCTTTTCCTCAGTTCTGTCTGCACCAGTCCAGATGTTTCTGTACGTTGGGATTTTTTTAAATGAAAATTGGAAAATAAAGAATACATTTTATGAATCTTTCTAAAGTTAACTGAGTTCATGTTATTCAGTGTACACAGCGTGTACTCTTGCTGATGGTCTACTCCTGAGGGAGAGTTTTTCTGGAAAGCTTAAATAAAATTTCAAATGATACAAACTCAATTAACTACTGAGCAGTTATCTTTGAAATGTGGCATATATTTAAGTGGTGTCACAGAGCAAAGCTCTTTTGAATGCACCAGAATTATCCATATAAAAGTTTTTACTTCACTTTGATGTTAATGAAGTTTGTGAGGTTGCATTCCAATCAGCAGATTATACGCCTGTTGTCCTGTCAATGATGAACTTGCAGTGCACTCACACCCATACAGACAGACTCAGGCAAAACTTTTGGTCGGTCAGCTAGCTTGTTCATATCAAGTCTGTAGTTGTGCTGTCCATCGCTCTCTCTAGCAAGCCACAGCTAACAGAGCCTTTGAATCCTGTTTAACCATTTGACTTACTCTGTAGGGAGAAGTCAAATGGTTGTGTTGTGTGAGTGAGCCCACATACAGTATTGTACTATGAATTTAATGTAGTACAGAGTAAAACTTGAGTAAAAACTATTTTGTAAGCTTTTGTTCATTTCGATTATCACTGTAGAGATATTTTGTGCTTGATATTAAACTCTAAAAGAGCAAGGAAGGAGTTAAAGAACTGGGCTTTCACCAGTGGCTGACAGAAGAAAAAATAATCTTGCTCTGAATGATGCCAGACAGCTCACTACATTTTTTTGCTAAATTGTGGCACTTGACTACCAATCAGCAAGGTGAATGTGGCTTATTGTGAGCCTTGTTTTGGATGCTGTCAGCAGGTAGGTCATTAGTATTCACACAAGCGTGACTGCACGCTTGCGCTGTTCGCCTCACGCGAGAGAAAGGGTCTGCGTTTCACCAGAACCGCCGCGCGTTTCCCCCCCGAAGACGGGGGTTTAAGTAAAGCGAAATCTGCAGAATAATCTGCTGAAATGTAACTTTAATGATTGCTAATTACTTCAGGCACAGAGGCATTTAATGATATGTGCAAGTACACCAGTTTGGACCATAAATCACGGCATTATGAAAAAGCCTCGCCTGTCGCCAACAGTTTCACTCCACTTTCATAATGGCTGCCATTAGAAGGTAACTTGGCAGCTGTCAGCTGTTTTCTTGTAATTAAACAGCCAATGAGCAACTAATTAAGACATATGTGTATCGACCGGCGGAATGGGGTATGTTAATGATGTGCTAGAATCAATTCATTAGGAAGGAAATTGTCAAAAGAAGATGGCGGGCTGATCTGCCATGATCCCCCCCAGCCCCGTACCACCCCCCAACCCCGCCAACGGTGCCCGAACCCCCGAACAGAGCCCCGATGGCGGATGTTGGTGACCTCACCCCCTCCCGACTCTCTGTGGGAACGCATTAAAGAGGGGGCAACATGTGCTGGCCCTGAACCTCCGACCGGACAGTGCGGGCCCCCTCGCCCCCGCCCCCCCCCCCCCCCCCGTCCTCCACGCCCCTCACTAGCAGCTTGTTAGCTGACAGGGCCCGGGCAGGGCCCGCTCTCCGGGGCCCGTGCTGACACCAGGAGCCAGGCTGCGGAGGCCTTCAGTTCCAGGACCGGAGATTTATCACTTTAATTTATTCATGTGGCAGATGTTCTTATCCGGGGCATTGGAGAGCATTAGTGGTGCAGAATACAATCAGCCAGCGAGCAGGGTGATATATAACTGTCCTACGCATGCTGCTGATTCTGAATGAACTCCACGTGCAGATGTGTTTAAACCTGATGGGATCTCTCCTGTATATTGTTGTGCTTTACGGTGTGATAGTTTACAGTGTGCCTAGCAGTACTCTCCATTATGCGATATGGGGCTATGTTGCATTGTGGTGTATCTGGGGTGGGATCTGGGGTGGATTGCACATTCTCCGTGTGTGTGTGTGTGTGTGTGTGTGTGCATGCATGCACGTGTGTGTATTTAACTTTTATGCTGCATGTGCATGTTTGTTACACTCTCCTTGTGTGTATGTGTGAGTGTGCATGTGCATGTAAGTGCGTGCAACTGTCTGTGTGTTCATGGACACACGTGTGCATGTAACACTCTCCTCATCTGTGCATGTGTGTTTGTTACACTCCTCACACTCTGTATGCTCACACTCTCCTCATGTCTGTGTCTGGGTGTCCGTGTGTGTGCATGTTACACTGTCCTCAGATGTGTTTGTGTGCGTCTCTGTGTCCGTGCGTGTTTGTGTGTGTGTCCTTGTGTGTCTCTCCTCACACATGTGTGAATGAAACACTCTCCTCAAGCCTGTGTGTTACACTCTGTCCTCGCCTGTGTGTTACACTCTGTCCTCACGTGTGTCTGTATGTCCGGGTGTCCGTGCGCGCGAGTGTGCGTGTGTTAGAGTGTGTGTGTGAGTATTTTACACTCACGCGTGTGTGTGTGTGTGTGTGTGTGTAACACTCTCTCCTCATGCGTGTGTCTCTCTCCTCTCAGGGCTTCTTCAGGAGGAGCCAGCAGAGCAACGCTGCGTACTCCTGTCCCCGGCAGAAGAACTGCCTGATCGACCGCACCAGCCGTAACCGCTGCCAGCACTGCCGCCTGCAGAAGTGCCTGGCTGTGGGCATGTCCCGAGACGGTAGGTACCCGCGTTCGGGGGGGGTACTCTTGAGGACGGCGGGAGGGTCGGCTCGTTGGACAATGCCATTGTTCATTGATGATGATTGACAGCCATTGACGATAGTGTTGACACTGTGTTGTACATGCCAATGTTTACATTTTCCATAAGTCTAACAACAGATACAACTTTCGTGTATTTTACTTGTATCATAATGAACAAGTGGTATTTTATATGTATATAATCTTATGCAGTTACTCTGTCCTTGTTAAATGTCTTTGTTTGCCTTTGTTGAAAGACAAATCATTTAATTTTAAATATAAGAACTCATGGCAAACTGGAGCAGGCCCTAAACCGAACCTTATTTTGAAAGTCATACCTTTGCTTAATTGAACACCCGTAACAGAAGTAAACATGTAAATGATCAACACATTTCGCATCGCTATTAAAACAGCAGATGAGAACTTACAAACTTACAAACCGAACGAACACAAGTGTAATGCAATCAGCAATTGAGTAAGCATCATCAAACCCTACATGGCAGTGGTTATATTCAGCAGTCGAGGGGAGTGTATTTCCTGTAGTGCTGGGGTGAGAGTAAGTTTCAGTAGGCCAGTTAAATGTACAGTAGTAGAATGATTAGGTGATCTTCACATCCAGTTTTAGCGGGGATTTTATAGGTGTGTCACGATACTCTGGCAGCGAGTGGAGATGTCCCTGACGGTGTGCTGAGGGTGGTTATCCCGTATCTCCTGAGTGTGGTGGCACAGTCATGCTCAGAGAGACATGTGGGACGCCGGGCCCTGCGATTGGGCGGAGGGAGGGGGGGGGGGAGGGCGTGCCCCGCTCTAATCAGGCCAGCCCCTCTGAGTCTCTCAGCTGCTCCCTCACACAATCAGGACAGGCAAGGTGACCCCCTCCCGAATCCCTCACTCTCTACGCCTATCCGCCCAGCTCCACCTGCGGTACCCTCCATCCTTCAAGGCTGGCAGCCCTGCTGCTGGAGGGGAGAGCTGGGGCAGGGGCAGGGGCAGGGGCTGGGGCAGGGGCCTGGGGCTGGGGCAGGGTGATCTGAGTGCAGGGCTGGGTCTGTGCTACACAAACCAGAACGGCAGAGCTCCAACCCTCTGTGCATCTGTCACACTGTACGGCTTCAGTTCTGCTTAGGTGGCTTCTCTCACTTCTTCTCTCTCTGTCTCTCCCTGTCTCCCTCCTTCTCTCTCACTCTCATCCCCACTCTCTCTCCTTCTCTTAATCTCTGCTTCTCTTGCTGTCTCTAGCTCTCTCTATCACTCTGTATATCTCTCTACCTCCTTCTCTCTCACTCGCTCTTCCTCTCCTCTCTCACTCTCTGCCTCTCACTCTCTTTGTCCTTCTCCTCTCGATTCAATTCAATTGAAATAAGCTTTATTGGCATGGTAAGGGTACACTTACATTGTCAAAGCATACACAGACATAACAAACAAAGCAAATAGGCAAATGATCCCCTCTCTCTCTTTTTCACTCTCTCCCTCTCTCCGTCATGACTCACCAGCCCCATTGCGTATCTCCACCCTCCGGCCGGAAGAATCCGCTGTGACTCAGTGCTGGCTGGGGATTCAGCCCAGTCCAGTTGGGGATTAGTCTAAAACAAACTGGGATTGGTGCGTTTTATTTGGCGATTGGTCGGGTCTTATCTGGGGCCGATGCTTTCTAAACAGGGGTTTGTGTGTTCTAAACTGGGATTGATGCATTCTGAACTGGCATCTGCGAACCTTAATCGGGGATTATTGTGTTATGAACAGGGATCGGTCTGCTCTAATGGGGATTGGCGCTCACTAAACAGGAATTAGCACGTTTTGTACAGGGACTGGTGCGCTGTATACAGGAATCTGCTGGGATTGAAGTCTGAACAGGGATTAATGTATTTTGCAGCTAACCCCTCTATATGTGTGTGTGTTTGTGTGTATTTCTATGTATGTGTGTGTGTGTATGTATATGTGTGTGTGTGTGTATGTGTATGTGTATGTGTCTGTGTGGGTGTGTGTGTGTGTATGTGTGTGTGTGTGTGTGTGTGTGTATATGTGTGTGTGTATGTGTGTGTATGTGTGTGTGTGTGTATGTGTGTGTGTATGTGTATGTGTGTGTGTGTGTGTGCCTGTGTGTGTGTTCTCCCCGCACAGCGGTGAAGTTCGGCCGCATGTCTAAGAAGCAGAGGGACAGCCTGTACGCGGAGGTGCAGAAGCACCGTCTGCAGCAGCAGCAGCGCGACCACCAGCAGCAGCCGGGGGAGGCGGAGCCGCTCACGCCCACCTACGGCCTCTCGGCCAACGGGCTGACAGAGCTGCACGATGACCTCAGCGGCTACATGGACGGCCACACCCCCGATGGAGGCAAGGCCGACTCGGCCGTCAGCAGCTTCTACCTGGACATCCAGCCCTCGCCCGACCAGTCCGGCCTAGACATCAACGGCATCAAGCCGGAGCCCATCTGCGACTTCGCCCCGGGCTCCGGATTCTTCCCCTACTGCTCCTTCACCAACGGGGACACGTCCCCCACCGTGTCCATGGCAGAGCTAGGTGAGGGAAGGCAGGGTGGGGAGTGGGGGCTGGTTGGTTGGGGGGAGGGGGGTTTGAGAGCTCAACCGGGGGGCAAATGACACAAAAGGTGCCTTAAAATAGCAGGAGGTTGGCAAACTCATCTCCGAGACTCATTAAAAGCGCCTTTTTCATAATTAGTTTCCATTAATTAGGGCCAATCAGGATCCAGCAGGGCACGCGTCGGGGGAAATCATTTTTTTGAAAGTTCCCCTGTGTGTTGAAACCCTTTTCCTCTTAACAAATGTATTTTTGAAGGAAAAAAAATATCATTCTTTTTTTTCCTCTCTCTATCAAAGCAATATGACCTTTTGTTTCTGAGACGAATGCCTGATGTTTTTCTCCCTGCATTTCCCCTCCTTTTCATCCGCTGTCATCCCTCCATTCCGTTTTGACTGCCTCTTTAGCTCTTGGCCCCCTGGAGGCAATATCAACGGAAATGTCAACGGTCCGTTCTTCCTGGCCAAATCGCTCGTAAAACAAAAACAAAAAAGCCTGCGCGATCGCATCCGCCTCGCTCCCCTCAGTAAAGGTTCTGCTAAGGGGTAGCGTTGAGCTGGGCCTGGCGCTGGGAGAATCGGCCCCATTGTCTCAGCTGCTGTTGTTGTTATTGCTGTAGAACATCTGGCCCAGAACATCTCCAAGTCCCACATGGAGACGTGTCAGTACCTGAGGGAGGAGCTCCAACAGATGACCTGGCAGGCCTTCCTGCAGGAGGAAATGGAGAACTACCAGAACAAGGTACAACAGCCCACTTCTTGTCCCTGCCCCTGCCATTACACGGTAGGCTGATGCGTGTTAAACAGACCTGGGTCAATACGGAACTGTTTTGGATTCAAATACTTTCCTGTGTTCCTGTCCGGTGTGATTGATCTTGCCTGGTGCAATTCAGCCAACCAACAGAACCAGAAGACGGGTTTTGCCCTTTTTTTAATGCACCAGACAAGCTCAGTGAAGTGTAAAAAAGTATTTGAATCCAAAACAGTTATGTATTGACTCAGGTCTGGTGCTAAATAACCTTTGATATAGTAGGATTTACTCTAATTGTGTACTTTAGCTGTGTTGTGGATGCATACAAGCAGTTCAGTAACAGGCTAAATTAACACTGGTAGTTTTACCGTGAGTCCCACTTCCAGGGGTGTGGCAGGTTTTAACCACAGCCCGGTGTCACCACCGTGCTGTGCTAACGCTACGCCTTCACAGTCTCCGTCTTTCTCCCGTCCCCCCCAGCCCAGGGAAGTGATGTGGCAGCTGTGTGCCATCAAAGTCACGGAGGCCATCCAGTACGTGGTGGAGTTCGCCAAGCGCATCGACGGCTTCATGGAGCTGTGCCAGAACGACCAGATCGTGCTTCTGAAAGCGGGTAGGTCTCGCAGCCCACTCGAACCAAGAGACATCCCTTTCACTTTACTGCCGAGATGCTCACATTTCCCAAGCTTTCCCAAGGTTTAAAATGAGATGATGATTAATATTCATGAAGGGGTATGGCTGAATCCATACATCTTCGGCAGGTACTGTAGTGGTTAAGGTAATTGACTGGGACACGCAAGGCCGGTGGTTCTAATCCCGGTGTAGCCGCAATAAAATCTGCACAGCCGTTGGGCCCTTGAGCAAGGCCCTTAACCCTGCATTGCTCCAGGGGAGGATTGTCTCCTGCTTAGTCTAATCAACTGTACGTCGCTCTGGATAAGAGCGTCTGCCAAATGCCAATAATGTAATGTAATGTAATGTACTGTAGCACAACACAGCTCCCAGTACCCTGTGGTGCCAAAAGGAGCCTCCTGGATATGGAGAACTGAGCTCAATATGTGCCACTAAAAATTTAACGTAGAATTAGTAAACATATAGTATAAAGCTTGTAGTGTAAGAAAGAGTACACATCCATGAGTATGTAATTGCATATCTATCCTTATCTAATGCTGGGGATGACTGATTGATTGTTCACAGGAAGATGAGATCACTCACCAATTAAAAAATTCAGTGTTCAAATGCAAGTCAATGCACGTTTTAAAAAATGAAGGGAAATCAGATTTATTCTGCCTCCTTAGAGTACAGAGCTGCAGCAGAATAAGAATCAAACACTGAGAACTCAACTTAAAAACATAATTTTCTGGTATTATTCATCATTTTCCAGTCTGAATATGTGAATGAATGCAGATCTCTTTGCAGCACATCATTATTTGCACAGAGCTGTACATTGAATGGACTTTTAAAATCCTGCATTAACTCTAATTTTGCAGCAATAATCATATTATATAACAAACCACCAGTACAATATCATACCACCAGTACGATAATGTAGCACCAGTATGAAAGTGTAGCACCAGTAAAATAGCCTAGTGCCAGTACAATAATTTAGCATTAGTACAATAGCGTATCAGTACATTAGTGTAGCGTGAGTACAGTAATGTACCATCAGTACATTAGCATAACTTTAATGTAGTGCCAGTGCAATAGCGTAGCGCTGCTGGGAACAGGCCTGTTCACTTCGGCCAAATCTGTTCGTGCAACACCAGTAGATCAGTGCGATGATCCATCGCACACAAACAATATTTTCCTGTATGTTGGTAATGCCGGAGCCCAAGGGGCACTGACCTTTCAATAAAAGAAAAGGTTGTCTGTTTAAGGCCCGGCGTCGGCAGCGATGTCTGACGTACTTCTGAGCGAGGTTCTAAACCTGAATCGGTTCCTCGTCCCGCCGTATGAATGGGAGGGGTGTGAGAGGAGGGTGCTGGAACGTTCCCCGTGCTCAGCATGTGACTCAGCGCTGTGTATTAATAGCTCTCCGAGACGGGGCTTGTGGACAGAGCTCGCCTCCCGGTTCGCTGTAAACACGTGGAGTCACGCAAGGTGTAGCGCCGTGTCGCATGAGCGCCGTGGGCGTGGAGGACCCGCTTCTCCCTCGCCGCGCTCTGCACCAGCTGGTGCCTCTTTCGGTGAAAAGGCGGATCGCTCCCCCGCCCGTACGCGAACAAAACAAACAAACAAACAGTGGAACGCGCAAACACACACCTCCCACGGACTGTCTGTGCTCTCTCTGCTTGCCCAAATTCCATCTGCATTAGCAGCGCTGATATTACTACTGAATCGGGCACGGAGGCCTTCGAGTCCAAACGTGACATTCTAAACCACAGCCAACCACAGGGCAACAGAACCACACCCTGCTGTGAAATCTAGCTATGCCAGCCGGTCTAGCTGGGTGTGAGCTGGTCAACCACCATGGCGAAGCTGATCATAAAGCTGGTCTAACTGGGTATGAGCTGGTCTACCACCATGGCCAAGCTGGTCATAAAGCTGGTCGAGCTAGGTATGACCTAGTGCTGGTAGCTTGTCTGAGGGGGTTGCTGGTCAACCAGTTGCCAGCTGTTTCAAAACATAGCTTGAGCTGATCAAACCATGTCAAGCTGCGAGCTGGTCTGAACTGGCCAACCAGCTGAATCATGTTGAGCTTGGAGCTGGACTGAAACCAGCTACTAGCTGGTTCAAAACCTAGCTTGAGTTGTTTTTTTTCTGCAGGGCAGGCGTGTTTTTGTCTCTCTTTGCTTGTGCTTGGAAGAAGATTATAATTACTGCCGTAGACCAACAGCTAAATACCCATTAGTTTCTGATGAGCTGCAGCAGTTTTTAACTGTAGGTAATGTTGCCCAGCTTTCATTTTAGATTAAGTCATGGTGCTGTTATTTATTTGTATATTTATTTATTTTTCTTTGTTTGTTTTTTTGTTAAACTGGGTAATTGTTGGCAGTGCAAAATGAGCTATTAATCATAGAAACTCCCATCCAACACAGAAATTGTTTGCAGACAGACAGAGGAGGTATAACACAAAGCACGTGGGGAGGCTGGTGATTGGGTCTATCCTGCTGTGTGGGGAAAAGATGAGAGGAGTCCTATGTGTGCTGTTTCTCTGTCTCGCAGGTTCTCTGGAGGTGGTGTTTGTGAGAATGTGCCGTGCCTTTGACTCTCAGAACAACACAGTCTATTTCGACGGGAAGTATGCCGGGCCTGATGTCTTTAAATCATTAGGTAAGGGCTTCATCACACTGTGTGTGTGTGTGTGTGTGTGTGTGTGTGTGAAGTACACAGGTATGTGTGTGTATGCATGTATGTGCATGTGTCTATGTGCATGCGCGTGTGTGTGTGTGCGTGCAAGTACGTGGGTATGTGTGTGCATGTGTGTGTGTTCACGTCTGTGTGTGTGTGTTTGCATGCTGCCTTCAAAACCCTCCTGTACCGTAGACCTGGATGGCTTGCACACAACTCTAGCATTCTGCAGCCGTTCACTTCAGCAGCCTGAACAGACGGACAGGACAGTTCTGGTTCTGACACAAATTATGTAAACAAACATTGTCTAGTGCCTGGATAATGGCCGCCCCAGCACGCACAGTGCTATTATTCTATCCATAATATCTCAGCTCGAATATTGACCCTGTTTATAGTCACTGCTGCATCAGCACTCTGACAGAGGCCCTGCCTCATGCACCAGTGAGGGAGTTCATGTACAAACAGTAATGAGCCTGCACAGAGAGTGTTCCACTGTTCTAACTGGGCGCATCTTCAATGTCCGGTGTGCGTGCGTGTGCATGCGTTTGTGTGCGTGTGTGCGTGTGTGTGTGTGTGAGCATGTTTGGACAAGTGAGGAAGAACAGTGGAGTCTTATTCAGCATCATGGGTTCATGTCCTCTCCAACAAGCCTCTCACTGTTCCAAACTCTCACCCGCCCCCTACCTCCACCCCCCAAAAAGAGAGAGAGAGTGGCCTTGGAGGAGAGTGGGCGGAGCTGTCCAATCATGTGGGCTCTGCCTTCTCTTTGCGAGTCCCGATAATTGATGTAACTAGGAGAGGCCCAGCCCCGCTAGCGGCTCGGTTGCTAGGTTGCGTAAGGCTGCCCGCCCGCCCGCCCGCCAGCGAGTGATTAGGCTGTGAACAGGCGCTCGCGAAACAGGGCTGTCTCTCGGTGGCTGCGTCAGATCTTCCGCTGCGCCGCCTCCGTCTTGTTTATCTTTTGTTGTTTGTGCTCCTCTCTCTCTCCGTCGTCCCTTTTATTACACCCGTCGGGAGAGACGGTGGGGGCTGATGGGAAGGGAGGGTGGCGGAGAACAACCCCCACACACCGCCCCCCCCCTCCCCTTCGCTCGCTCACACCTCCTCTCTCTCTCCCCCTCCTCTTGTCTCTCTCTCTGGCAGGTTGCGACGACTTGATCAGCTCCGTCTTTGAATTCGGGAAGAACCTGTGTTCTATGCACCTGTCGGAGGACGAGATCGCCCTGTTCTCGGCGTTCGTGTTGATGTCTGCGGGTGAGAGCTGCCGAAAGCTGTTACCTGGGGGACGGGGACGGGCTTGTCTTCATGACGGGCTTTGTCTCCCCGTTCCTCCTTCCCTGTACCCCCATTTTGTGTCTCTAAAACCACAGAATCCACCCTCTGTCCCCTTATCTCTGCCTCCTACTGGTTGCGAATGAATGCGTGGCGGGGTGGCTGCTTATTTTCATTGGCTGACTGTGCCTTTCTGCCCACCTGTAGACCGGTCCTGGCTCCAGGAGAAGGTGAAGGTGGAGAAGCTGCAACAGAAGATCCAGCTGGCCCTACAGCACGTCCTGCAGAAGAACCACAGAGAGGACGGGATTCTGACGAAGGTACGGACCCCGCCTGCTCTATCTCTACCAATCCTGGCTGCCCTTACTGTCCGTGTGGAGGGTAGTGTAGTGTGCAGCCATATCCTTGTGTCATATTTCACAGATTGAAACCTGGAACAGCTATTTGGGGCTAGCTATTACTTTAGTCCATGTTCCTTATTTGTAGGGGTTCCTGGATTTACTCAGTGCAGAGGTCAGGCTTAGTGAGTTCACCAGCTTTGTGAAATGCCCCCAAGGTTTGCTCTCATGGTGGGGAATGGAGGCTAAATAAAGACAGTGATGAATATAGGCTCCTGCTTTGGCCCCTGCCTGGACTGAAAGCCTTCAGAAACGGTGGGTCTCCGGGGCGAGGGAGACCCAAGCATGAGCATGCCTGTTTCACTACAGTGTGAGATGAGCTCAGTTAATCTGACACAGGAGACACTGGTGAAGTTCAGCCAGGCTCTCCAGCCCTTTAGCTGCACATGCGTTACAGAGCACATTGTCCTCTAAGAAAA
This sequence comes from Conger conger, assembly GCF_963514075.1. Lineage (NCBI taxonomy): Eukaryota > Metazoa > Chordata > Actinopteri > Anguilliformes > Congridae > Conger > Conger conger. Next base: position 12,090,224 of record NC_083774.1, on the reverse strand, counting down.
AGGCAAATCCGAATCCAATGCGAACCTCCAGTGTGTTTCCCACAAATTGCAACTACGTTCACCCACCACACTAAAATCACCCGCAAAAAAGACAAATACTCGATATGCGAACAGCCAGAATAACGCTCCTCTTTGCCTTGCTCCCTTTCTTTTTTTTTTGTGTTCCCTCTCTCCCACAGTTGATATGTAAAGTGTCGACACTGCGGGCGCTGTGTAGCAGACACACGGAGAAGCTGACGGCGTTTAAAGCAATATACCCGGACATTGTGCGCGCACACTTCCCCCCCCTCTACAAGGAGCTTTTCGGCTCGGACTTCGAGCAGTCGATGCCCGTGGAGGGGTAACGTGTTAACGGGCTAACACCCCCCCCCCCCCCACTTCCCCTCCCCTCCCCCACCCAACGCTGGTGTGAACACTGTCTGGAATGTTGGGAGAAGAGAAGATGAGCTGAACGATTCTGACACTTTAGCGGTGCCCTGCTCGGACCAGGACAGCCCACGCACTGCACAATTTTTCGGGGTGGGGATTACTTGGTTATTATTCGGTTTTGTTTGTGTCTTTTGCTCGTTTCTTTTTTTTTTTGTTTGTTTGTTATATTGTATTTTCTTTTGGTTTTTTTGTGCACAGTTGGGATCCAGAGCCCAGGAGAATAGGAAAAGAGACTTAAAAAGGACACTTTTTAAGAGACAAAATCCATGAAATTTCTTTCAGGTTGAACTTGACCGGATTCCCAAGCATACATGCATACATACTGTATGTGTATGTACGTGCGCGTAGGGCATCTTCCGTGGCTCGTACTTAGCGCAGTGCATAATTTAAAATCACAGACAACAATACATTCAGCAGATTTAATTAATTTGACAAGACTAGATTTGCCAGCTGGAAACCATTATCAACTTCAATATCAGCCTGATTAAAACTCCATTTTATTTCAGCCATTCTCACTGACATCTAAAGGGGAGTCAAACCCAAAAAATGAAATGATTATTTAAACTACAAAGTCTATTTAACTGCAGCACTTATTCTGCCTAATAATCACTCACAATCTTAGCTTCGCACCCTGGTCAAGTTCAGCCCCTCTTTCTCTTTTTTTAATCGATGTTTTTCGTTTGGAATGCAGTGACCTCACAATGACACGGGGAGGTCGGGCGGGGAGGGGGGGAAGGGTTGCGTGGCACGGGCCTGTCGCCATGACGAGAAAGAAACTGCACCTTTCTATGGACAATCGTCTCAGTGGAAAAAAAAGTAGAATTCTGGTAATTCTAGTTGAACTACAATGACTTTAGCTGTCAAAGACTCCATCTCCCATGGTTGCATTGTGAAATCATGAAAAGGCCATCTGCTATTAATCCCTCACTGCAGAGAGGTGGCCCAGTAATGCTGGGGTCACTTTCACAAGAAGGAGGCTCATTCCACCTGTTTTTTAATATACTACAGGGTATACGGTCATAAGTACTTACTATACAGAAAAAAAGTAATGTTTATAGATTCTATTTTAAATAACATGTATGATATTGGTAGGTAGGCTATTCTTAATTGTTGAATTGATAAGGCACTTTTATTTGCACCTTTCTTTTATTTATGACTTGTGTATTACCTAGTGATGTTTTTGCATGTGCACAGGAGATACCGGTTAATATACCACGGTCATGGAGGTTCCTCCCAATGAAGGCGACGGATACCACGGAGTGTGTGTGTTTGTCAGTGTGCTGGTGGGAGCCGTGCAGAAAGGGCTGGTTGAACAGCGAGGTTCGGGAGAAGCAGGGAAGTCACCCACCTTCGATAACCAGGGATGTTGGCCTTCTCCCTGCTGGGGGGAGGTGTTGCTGGGGTGGACAGGGGCTGGCTTTGGGACGGACGCATGTTTGTTAGCTCACGGGGAGGATGAGGGTCCTTCTCTCATTCCTCTGAGTTCCTCCAAATTGTTGTCCCATTGCTCATCTTATATTTTTACAACCGGCTGTAGCCAAGATCATGGCTGCCCCTCCCAATCAGAGCCTCCTCTGACCCCAGCCCAGTCAGTCATTTTAGGACCGGGTCCGAGACCCATTCTTTCTGCAGTGCTCTTCGGCTGCCGCTCTACCATCACTTGAACGGTAGACACCGAATCAAGCTGGCCCCAAAACGCCTTCGCAAAGGCCTGCACCTATTGGTTAAATTAGGAATCCTAGCTGTGATTTTTCACCCAGGAACCCTGCTTTTGTTCTGCCTCTGTGGTTCGTACGGCTTCTGGAACACAGTCCCCCGAGCAGACCGCCCGCCCGCCCGCCCGCCTCCCTGCGCACGTGCGCCCGTAGACCGATCCTCCCGCGCTGGAAACCGGAAGGGCGTCCCACGGGAGCACGCCATGAGTTCCCCATGCTGTGCGTAATCTAATGAAGGAATACTCAAGCCTTGCTGCCTTTCCAGCGAGCTGAGCTTTCTGTGTGGACTGTAAATCATTTACCTAATCCAACCGTGCCATCTAGAGGGTTGAGAGGGAATGGCAGCCATGATCTTTCCGAGCAAGTATTGTCACGGGAAGTGGAAAGTAGCGCGCGTACGCGAGCAAGGCGTTGGAAAACGAGCGGCCCTGATACCTCTTACTCCGCTGGCGGCGGTCGTGCGTGCGTAGGGGTGTTTTGTGTCGGCGACAGCTTCTCTGCTGAAATCGACTCAGCCAGCAATGACCTTTGGTATTAGGCAATAAAATAAATGCAAGAGATAGTGAGATATTCAAAGCCTTGTCTGGTTGAAAAGCTTCTATTTTTGTAACCCATTACGCAGCCCATGACAGAGAGACAGATAGAGATAAAGAAGAGAGAGAGAGAGATGAGGTGGCACTTAGGATTTCTCTGCAATAATTAGCATAGGTGTTATTTCTGTAAAAAGGAGAGAGAACAATTGAAATGCAAGAGAGTGGTGGGGGGTGGTCATATTTTCGGCACACGCTTTGCGATTATTTTCTTTGTTTTGTGTGTTGTCCGTGGCAGTGTTGCTGTTAAACGTTATCAATTGTCCCCTACATGTGCCATACCGATTGTGTTTTTCCATTCCAGGAAATAGTGAGATGAGGTTGACAAGAGTGGCGCTCGGTTAGAGTTGGGAGCCTCTTTTTTGTGGTTTTTGTGTCTTTGCTCTTCATTCCTCTGCAGTGCAATATGGGCACACACCTGGTATGTGCGTGCCTGTGTGTGTGTGCATGTGTGTGTTTGTGCTCATTTGTTAGTGTGTGTGTGCATGTGTGTGTTTGTGCTCATTTGTTAGTGTGTGTGTGAGTGTATATGTGTGTGTGTGTGTGTGTGTGTGTGTGTGTGTGTGTTTTCTCCCTCAGGGAAGAGTGGAATAAACACTTTTTTTTTTAGTTTTGTGCTTTTTTTTCTGGTCGTTTCCATCTCTTTTTTTTTTTCCTTTCTTGTTTGGTTTAGGAACGCCACGGGATTGGCTGCTCAGTCAGTTAACAGTCCAGTATAATTCCCTGTGGCACAGCCAGGGCAAGGGACATTGTTGAATTGGAAGTTGTCCAGTATTAGGATGAGGCTGAAGGCTTTTGGTCTGAAATATGATGGGTTCAGTAGTTGACCTCAACAGAGAAATGGCTCTCCTCTTTGACTGAAGATTCAGTCCAAATGGCCCTTTCACGGCCAAGAACAACAAGAAAAGAAAGATACGGAGCTATGAAAAGCAAATTGCCGAAATGATATCGGGCGGGTTCAGTCAGTGTTTCAATTCATATTTATCATCAAGAATTTGATTTTTCATGTCCAAGTACAGGCGGATATGTTCCATGTAGCCTTGTGTCGACAAATATAGAATCGAACGCTGTTTTCAGAATCAGTTCATATTCTGATTATTAAGTCATATTTCTCCAGTAGGAAAACCAAATATGTCATACATTTTCCGTAATGATTTGTTCTAGGCCGATATAAAAAGCAATATAAAAACCTTGTGTGTTATCTGCTCAGTTTTAGACTCCCTGCATTTTGCTATTTCTCAGCGCGTGGTCATCTGTCCAAATCCAAATGAGAAAGATATAGACTGTGAGTGACAATCCACACGAACATGAGGGTCTGGCCTGGCAGCTACGCCGGGTATTGGGTTTTAAAAGGAATCCTCAGGGAGACGACAGCGATAAGTATTCGAGTAGCGAGGTCATGCCTGACAATAGGTTTCCTTCTTTCTACCAGGGGCACGTGTGCTCTTGCTGTTTTAGATGCGTTTTGCTGTGTTTCTTCACTCAATTTTCTCGCAGTTTGAAAGAACCTCTGTTCTTAGCACTGGATGCACTTTCCATCGATGGTATGCATGCATGGTTTCCTACCTTTAGAGAATCGTTCAAATGTCGTGTAGTAAAAAGCGGGTGTATTTATAGACTTTTTTTTTCTCGATATTTGTTTGAATTTATGCGTTTGCTATTGCTGACTCTCATCCTGAAAGACTTTCCTGAAATGCTTTTTACGTCCCCTCTTTGCTTTTAACTGTCAGTGCGGATTTGAGCCTCCATTTTAGAACCTGGCATTCTCTTATGAGCAGTTTATTTTTCTCCTGTAGATTGCTATTACATCTAGTAGGTAATTTCTCGAACTGAATAAGACTCTTACGACGCAAAAAAACCCACCCCAGTAAAAAAAGAAAAAAAACAGTGCCAAAAATTGCTGTTCATGCGGTCTCACTGCTAGTGAATGCTTGGCACCATGCATCCATACAGTAAATACAGTATAGTCTCCTACCTTCACATACCGTAACATGTCTCTGCCCGTTATTTTAAGCAGGTCTCATGTGGGAGCTATTGAGTGAGTATCAGTCACGGTCCGGATGAATCATGCAAGCACACCATCACATCACCCGGTGCTAAACAGTTTGCTTTTCCACCGTTCCCCTACGCGTCTGTACGGCTTCGTCTGTCGTGGCTCTGTGTCCGATGTATTTTAAGCAATATTTTTCCTGGGAAATGAAACCGGCAGAGGATCTGCGGCAGGTGTGTGTAACCGTCCCTGGGAATTGTGGGAAGGCTGGCTGAATCTAGGCTCGTGTCCTTGTCCATTACCCGTTCTTGATAAGAACCGAAAAGGAAACCGATCCTAAGTGTTACTGCAGGGTTTGCTGCGTTGCTTTGTGTTGTAGATTCATATTTCACGGTGAATAGTGAGTTTCTAACGTCATATGCCTCTGTTCTGGTGAGAATTCATAACTGGTGAAAGAATAGCCCCTTAAATTCTACTATGATCAGAAGAGCAGATTCCTCCGCTCCTGTGACTCGGGTTAACGATGTTGTCTTTCTTTTTGCGGTAGGAACGACAGCTTTAGCTGCCTCCTTGCTCGATCTTTGCTTTCTGTTTGTCACATAATCTGTGTGAGAGTAGCATGATTACAAAACAACTGTGGGCTAACCACTGGTTTATAGCTTTGAGCGTGTCTTTGTGCGTGTGTGCAAGTGTGTATGTGTGCAGTAGACACCCAGACAAGGCTTTAATGAGTTCTGAACCGCAGGGTCAAGAGGTCAGTTTGTGAGGTTTTTCTCTCCTTTTTGTTTTAAATGAAAAAAACAAACAATTTGTACCAGTCCATTCCACAACATCCTCTTAAACAATATTCTCATTTTCCAAAGCAGGCGTAGTAAGTATAAATTACAATACCTTTTTTTGAAAATAATAACAAATAAAAAAATCTTCTAGCCATAACCGAATGTTGAGCAATAATATAAATGTTGTATTATTAATTTTGTGCATAGGTTATAGACATCTGCATGTAAATACAACCTTATTTATCATGTTGTTTATTTTGTTTTGTTTTTGTTTGTTTTTGTTTGGTATTTTTTCATTTGTATATTTGACCAGTTCTGTTCCTACGCTGAGAACAAAGAACTTGAGATGGCCTGCATACACCTTTATTTGTCTCACTCTCTCTCGCTCAGTCTATCTCTCTCTCTCTGCTTTTAATTCACAATATTTAATGTTATTATTGATCACATGTATAGAGGTAACTTTATAACTTCTGTCTGTATAGGTAAGATGAAAATACTGCTATAAACGCCTACTCAGTGCAAATATTTATCTGTTTATTAAAGACATCATGCTGTACAATATCTCTGTTTTAGTATAACTACTCTTTTAGACTTAGTTTGATAGAGGTAGGGTGTGCTGAAAATTTATTTTGTGTTATTCTGATGTGTGGTGCTAGGTAAGTTACTTTCGTGAACAAAACCTTGATTCCTAGAGCTAGGCCACCCTATTCGTCCTATTAATTTCACTCAATATTGATGCATTATTATTAGGACTAAATGAATAATGATAATATTAATAATTATGATAATGAAGCTAATGGTAAAAATTACTATAATACCCAGCGAGTACCTGTATCAGCGTGCTAGTCTTGGGATGAGTCTCTTATTCCTTCTCAATTTAAGATTATTAGCAAAAGCAGTATCTGTTCCTTGGTTTAATGAAAAGGCAGAATTGCAATACATGTGTTTCCACTTTCAGAAAAAAAAGGAAAACCAATGTGTTTGATTTAGTTTTGGCTGAGAAGTCAGTGTTTTTGCCTCTTCTGTTTGTCAGTGGCATTCTTGGTTGTGAAAAACTGCCGGTCAGTCTTGAAGCCCCGGAGCAGTGACAGAGCTCACCTCAAGGGGGAGCTAGAGGGTGCTTAAGGAATATAGTTACCTTCCTATGTGTCAAAATCTGGACATTACTACGGTCCGTACCTCAACCCAGAAAGCTAGCTTTCTCTCAAGTAATAATTCCAATTGAGTCCATTCTGAACGAGTTCTGTCTTGGTAGGCCAGCTTCATTGGCCCTTATTTTCACAACCAGGCGTTTTTAAAGGTAGTCTGTCTTCAAGTCCAACAGGACCTGCATGCGGATGCCTCTATTAAGTGTTAATATACAGAAATATGCTGTACATGAGAGGTTTTATGTCATGTTCTTTTTGTGGCCAATATCAGCCAGAATATGCTCGCAATAACGCAAGACACATTTAGACAGGGTTTCTCTTTCTGTGTTGCAGGATGTATAAATGATATTAGAGTGTTCTAGTTTTATTTCATCTTTTCATAAAACGTGTTTTATATAACTGCTAAGAGCATTGAAATAACCATTTTCCTTTCAGTTTAGTTGATAAAGAACAACGTGTCTGCAGTGTACAGCATACATGTTTTTTCTAGTCAATAAATATAAACAAAACGGGTTAAGCCACACCAAGATTTCTTGAGATCAGATTATCAAGAGTTGAGACTTACTTTGAGTAAATTCTGGTTGACATTTGCTCATAAAAGGAGATGAAATTCACTTCACACCTAGGTTTTGGATGTCTGAAAAAAACAGTAGACAATCCTTTTTTGGTGTGTTTGTTTTACGCTGAATGAAATGTATTTTATCTAATACAGGAAATTGACTTATGAATTGTATTTTTTGAGTATTCAAATGTGTCTGTATATGCCTACAAGCCCATTTGCATCTCTTTAACCTTGTTTTTATTAAATATGAGATTGAAGGGTTCTGTATTAAAGCAACAAAAAATGAGGAATTCTAAAGCCAGGATTGGGGTTGTCACAAATTTTTATGTAACATGTTTGCTACTGATCTTAAAATGGGGACAAATGATTCATGTTAACTTTTTAAATCCTGCTCTTTTAAATTCTCTTTAGGAGTAGTGTCTTCACACAACGGTAGCTTTGCTCCTTCTTGTCTGATTCTTAAATATAAAAAAAAAAGTATTTTGATTCATTTTTGTAAATACGACTGTAAAGAAAATAAGAAATTTAATGTTGTCTTTTAAATACTTTTCATTCTAATATGAATGTTGTTATATTGTACTTAGAAACTGTACCTTTAATATTACCTTTATTAAAAGTGCATGGGACACATCGGTTTGAGATGTGCTCTGTGTGCCGTTAGCCCAGAATAAAAATTACAGCTTGTAATGGACTCTTCACACTCTGTCTCTTTCATTGGTGTCGGCCTGCCTTTCATTCACGTTTGTAAAACATAACAGCACATTTCGTGGCCTAATGGGCTTTTAATATGTCACCTTTCATTGGTGTGGGTCTAGCTTGGTTTGTCCTCTTACCAATTGTAAGTACATATTGTCGCCTTGCAGTTCTGTAGTATGGTTAATTCACTCATTAGCACTGATGTTCAACTCCCTAGAGGGGAAAAGAGTGAGTGTCATTATTACTTGTGCCGTAACTTGTCTATTTCACACATTTTGTTATTGAACATCCAAGCAAGATGAGTACATGTACAGATAAGTAGCATTTAATGCAGCTGTGCTATGGGTCTGTAAACCTATATTGGGCTATGCTTATTTTTGTGTTGTGTGTAAGCATATTCTAATTTTAGCCATAGTGAACACATTGGGGTTTTTTTTTTAATCTAGGTTTTTGCAGATTCTGTTTTCATTTCATTCACTATTGAAAAAATATTTGTAAACTGCTATAGTGTATTAAATCGAGCAGTTATGTTATGCCCCAAGGCCTCTATACAGTGTCATAAACTGTGATCTGCTTTGGATAAAAGCGTCAGCTAAATAACATGTGATCTGGAAAGATTTCAATTGGTTGAAATCGTAATCATTGAACAGCAGTAAAAATGTAGGCCCTGAAATGAGAGGATTTGTTTGGCAATAACAGCTGAAAGAAGTGGTTCACTGAGGTGAATTACACATGGACAAATTCATATTTGAGTGAAAAGAAATGACCTGGCCCCTCAGTTCAGAGGTGTTATGTATTTATTTATTTGGGGTTTGAAACCAGAAATGCTTCAAAAAGTCTGGTCTCTAAGATAAAATACCTTGACAAATTAGTTCTCAGTCAGCTCTCTACCTGTAGTGAATGCAGAGAAACAGCCCCACTTATCAGCACAGCCTCCTGCTTTATTAAAGACTACAATAGCTGAATGGTCTTCCACTTGCTTCAGGGACAGTGTTGTTGTTTGTATCTTTTCTAATGTAGCTAAACTGAAACAGTCAAATTACCTGGCCAATTCAATTGTAGTTCTTCAAAAATGAGGAAGGGTAGATGTGTGCATCATTATGACACCTCTACCAAAATTACTACTTTGCCTTAGGCAGCCACACAGATAAAATTATGTCAGATCAGTTATGCCTTTTCTGTTACATGCACTAAATGTTGTTTTGCTGGCAAATGTTTCAAAGGCCTGGCATGCATTTAACCTCTTCCCTTCTACAAGAGCAGTGTGAAGTGTTTGTGCACAAATATTCAGTAAGATGATTAAGACTGTGCTTCTACCCCAAGGCCCATCCAATCTGACTGGCCCTTCTGAGACTGGAGAATATGTTTTAATTGTCAACGTCCCTTGTAGTGAAGGTTTAAGCATAGCGGAATGTATGGTTTTTGAGATTTAGACTACTCGTGTCCTCTACAGGGGTCAATTTCCAAGCCTTAGGAGTATATGCATCCTCTCACTTGAAATGGAGACCTGCAAAACACTGAATATTTGCTTGTCAAGACTAGTATGTGTACTCGACAGCATGATTTGTAATATATTTCATATATATTTTCAGTGTGAACATGGATTTCTTTCTTCCACATACTGATTTAATGCTGTTCATACATATATCCACCAGAGGGCATAATAGTATTTTGCTTCAATGAAACAGTGTTTTTATACTGCACTGATGTAATTCAGAATCATTTATTATTTAGATTTAAGAAGTATTGAAATTATGACATGGCTCATGGCAAATTAATACATTATATGCAGCATGGCAGCATGTCAGGCGTGAGCCCAGCAAAAGCTGGAATCTAGATATCTAGGGTGGATCTAGGTTAAGAGATATTTTGACTTAAATGGGCGAGGTTAATGGCAATGTAGCTCAGGTTTTACCCAGATATATCCTGACCATATCCTATTCCACTGAAAAACGTTCACTTTTCAACCAAATATAGCTGGGTTTTTCGCCTGAATGCCAAGATGGCATTTCACCAACTTTTCACCACAAAAATGTTAACTGGGAGAAGCCTCTGACTGATGCCGCATCTGTAACTGTAGGTTACAGTTAAATCATCCGAGGCACTGCAAGTACCCTCAATAATTATACATAAAACAAAATGCTAAAACTATTGAATTTCTGTTAAATCTTTATTTTATTTTTTTGTAATTGTAATTGCAATATTCAGCCACAGGGTGGTGCAAAAACATTTTGTCAGTTTCACCAATCTGCGACATGGGGCGGAGGCCACAAGTATTTATATCCTGAACCAACTAGCAATATTCTGCTTCTGGTTTCATTAGTATACATTACTGCATAGGCTGTGACTGCAGGCAAGGTTCAGCACAATCAAACACACCCACAAACACACTCACAAACACCATATCCCACCGGCACAATACCTACAGATGTACATCTGTTTGCTTTTCTTCACTCTCTACAGCTAGTAACCTCTCCCCTCGTCATTTCTTTACCTGACTAATTATGTTGTTAAGTTTTCCCCAATGAATGGAAAGGGAGTACTGCTCTCACCAAATATCATTGTATCTTAAATTATGGTGTATCACTGTAGCAAAATGAGTCATAATTCCTTAACTTAAAAGGGAGTTTCCTGTTGCCCTCCAGGCCCGAGTCATATGGGTTTTCAGGGGAATGTGGTGGGTTATGCAATGTTTCTAAGTTTCCATGGTGATTTGCACATTCTCAGACTGGGTCTGGTGCTCTGGGCCTGTTACGCCCACAGGTCACCTGACATCTCCCTGCTGCACAGCCAAATCACTGTGAGATCATTACAAGGGCTTCTATAAACAACAGACAGAGATTACTCTCTCTCACTCTCTTATCAATTGCTTTTTTCAAGTTTAAATCTATTGACATTATCAAAATAAATGAGTATACATACAGTACATACTGTATATGCATTGTGATACTTTATATTATAATTGACACAAGAAAAAACAGTAAGCATCTATTTCCTTACAATATAAGTAAGAAACATTTTGTAGGGTCTTGTAGCATAGCTTGTATGTACAGTGGAATTCTTTATTATTCTTAGATCCTATTACCAGCTGTAGGTAAAGAAATCAGTCATGAAAAATGTTGGACAATGAGGATCCAGAGGAAGCAATGTCGCTGCTTCATACTAAATGATCAATTTGGGCATAGTGATTGATAACTTATGAATAAAAGAGACAAAGTAACAAGACAAAAATATTATGAATTGAAACTCAATCGCTTAATTTAAGAGTGTCAATGCCTGCTGTTTTTTGTCAGCAGAAATGATTTGTGTGCTCTTTCTGTTCTTAAAAGTGACATTCTGTAGAAGTTGATAGGGGCCACACAGAGGGGTGTCCAGACTCAGGTTCGGGAATTTGTTTAAATCTTTTGACAGGACAAAGATATGAATTATATCTTATCCTGTTTAGGCGATGAACCCTCCGTGAGCCTAAGCCATCTTTTTTCAACCGTCTCTTCTGCTGTTCGCACTCCTCCTTTGCGCCTTCGTTCCACCTCTCCATGTGAAATATGCAGTGGGGGATTCTCGAGGTACAGCTGCAGCATTCTTGAACGCTCTCCAAGTACTCCAGCCTGCCCACACTGTGCTCAGCACTCTCAATGCTCTAACACTGACTGCTTGACAGGTCGACTTACAGCAAAGTGCTAAACGGGAGGCTATGTACAGGTAACGTTAGAACCCGATTACTAGATTTACTAAAGTAGCTTCACAACCTCTGTGTGTGTCATACCCAGAATGCACTTCTGCAAGATTTAGTGCCGTTTACGCTGTGTTACGAGAAAGAATGCATCATAATTGGCCCTATCGTCACCTATTCTAATCAATGGCATTGTGAAGAATACATTCTGAGAATGGGTTAGAATGCAGTGGGTAAAGATGACTTTCCTGTCATTGACTTCCAAAAAAAAAAAAAGAACTCAAAAGCTATCACTGTTACTTTGGTGATGACCTTCTAAATTGCTTGATCACATTTATTAACAAATGATTCTTAATGTCACAAAATAATATTTATTTTGTGCCCCACTATAATACGCTTATACTGTTTAAGACTTGATGATGCACGTGATCAAAGAACAATGAGAACTTGCAAAGAATGTAGTTTCAAAGTTATCTTGACATGTTTTATGTTCAGTACTAAGCATCAAAGTATAAGATTAAACATGCAGTCGCAACTGCCCTGTCCTTATTTTGACCTATGGGCTGGCTCATGTTCATTCTGCTCCAGAAATTTCATGTACAGTTTTTCCCAGGACTTACAGGTCCAGACTATCATCTTACAGGTCCAGAACAGCTCCTAAAATCTGCACAGTAATGAGATATATTCCTCAAAATTCACTGCTTTATCAACAGTTGGGAGGTAGTGAATGTAGTATCTTTGGCTCATTTTCATACACTGTGGAAACAGCCAAAGAATGTTTCAATGTGGTTTCAAAGCTTGTGATAGCCAAAGCCCAAAAAAAAGAGCCATTCAATATCTAGTGAGTATCTACTGTGGTGACCAGCAGTTGAGGGACTAGTAATGATAATATGTCATAGTAATCACAAAAGAGTATTAAGCCTGAATAGTATTCAGGGGGTCTTCTGTGTTATACTTGTGTGTGAGGGAGAGGAAAAGGCGTGGTCAACTTCATTGTTATGTTCCTTCCTGTAAGCTCCACTCAAAGATGAACTGTGTCCAAATGTCTTCCCTGCTGAAAAAAAAACAGCTGGGAAGGCATTTGAAACAGCTGGAAGCTGGTTGACCAGTTAGTCTAGCTCTGTATTTAACATGGTTTGACCAGCTCAAGCTATGTTTTGAAACAGCTGGTAGCTGCTATTTCAAGCTGGTCATGGCTTGATTTTAACTCAGGGTTGACCAGTGAAAGGCTTGCAGAGGCTTGGAATGAATGAAGGTTGCCAGTCCATCGCAGGGCACACACACCATTCACTCACACACTCATACCCACAGGCAATTTAGACTCTCCAATCAGCCTAACCTGCATGTCTTTGGACTGTGGGAGGAAACCAGAGTACCCGGAGGAAACCCACGCAAACAGGGGGAGAACATGCAAACTCCACACAGAGAGGCCCCCGGCCAACCGGGATTCGAACCCAGGACCTCCTTGCTATGAGGCGGCAGTGCTACCCACTGCACCATCCGTGCCGCCTGATTTGCATGTCTCAATGTCAAATTCAGGTTTAAATGTTTAAAACTTTTTTTTAAAGATCATGTGTCTTACGTTATTTGGAGGCTAGCCGGCTATCAGCTGCATTTGTGGCTGCAAGTTAATGTTGCATGAAATAGAGACAACCTGATTTCAATTCGATAAAGGGCCTAATGCCAATCCTTTGTATGAATTGAAGTATTTGATTCAATTCAATTTCATTTGAATTTAATTTAGTTTAGTTCAATTGCGGGTGTATCCCTGAAAATACGTCAGCCCAGGAATGAGGACAGTCTCACACAGCAGCTGGGTAAGTGCAGTGGCACTGTGGCAAGTCTCTTGGTGAAACATGGATCTGTTTCCTCAGAAAACTGCTGTTCCCTGCCACATGGGAAAAACCTGCCAATCTATTGCAATTCTTGCTAGGAGTGTACCTTGAAAATCAATAAACCTGCTCCTGATGTGATCTAGATAAGTTACTGGTTGTCAGTCAATCAACAGTGAAGCAATGTGAGGTATTTCACTAGCAGTATGATGAAACAGAGAGCAACAGCTCCTTCATAAACAATTGTGGGGTTGGCTTGAGTTGTGTTGAAAACTTATTCTGGCAGGAGTTTTTTTGACAGGCTTTTGATAATGATTTAATTCCATTTCAATCATTGTATTGTGATCAACTTTAATTCTTCAATATGGGAATGTTTTTTTTTTAAACAGTGTGCAGAATCTGATGAAGTCCCACTTTGTAGCAAAAGAGTAAAGTGGGAGTTACAGACACACTCTTATCCATCTAAACCCGCCTCTGGACATCTGGATCTCCCTGATGACTGTGGAGTGTGGGTCCAACCTAGGCAGAACTGGACAATTGTGTGGTTAAATTTTGAGAACTGGCATCTGTCTTTATTACCAGTTTGTGAATGAAGTAGTCTGATGATAAGTAAGAGGATGAATATTAATTGTAGAAACGCTGAATCATGGAAAGTATTCAGACAAACTATATTTATAAAATGTATCTGACGCAAAAAAGGATGACCACTTCGGGGAAAGGAAAAAAAAATACTGGCACAAAGTCAAACGGCGCCAGTGTTATTTTGCATTAAATGCTGCAAAGCTGTCCGCATCACGGCTCTTTTTAAAAACAGGCCTTCTCGACAGCCATATTGTCTCCTGTATAAGCTCGAGGTGTTCCTATTGAATCCAGTCACACTCTAAGACTGTGAACGACTATTCACAGTCTTGGAGTGCAAGAAAAGACATTCCCACTAATCTCTCAGCATCTCCAAACATGAAGTACTCCATTTGAAAAGCATGGATGTCTACCAAGCATTGTATGTGGCTGTCATACGTGTACTGTAACCAAAACACAGCACAATGCGAGGACCAAGATTTCAACAACTTTAAAGAGCATTCTTTCAGGATGTGTTCACTGAGCTGATTTATGATGGTGATACTCCCTTTTCTTTGCGTAGGTAACATTTGGAGCAAAAACGAATGTATCTTGCACAGATATGCTATGCTGTTCAATTCAATTAGAACACTCCTCAAGTCACTGTCCTGCTAAATTCATTTTCTTACAGTTTTTTTTACAATCACTAACACATGACACTAATTTCAGTGTAATTTCAGTTTTTCAAAACTGTAGACACAAAACTCAAAACGGATAATCAAAATGAATTTTTCTAAACTCTAAACACTTTTTTCAATTGCTTGGATACAATATACATAAACCAAAAATCATTTGATCACTGAACTAAATCACTTGTTTACAATGACTCAACTTAACTTTCAAGGTATTAGCATTTCAAAATGAAATACACACATTACATTTGAAAATATTGTCTTTTCATTCATTACATCTCAATTTAATGTATCTAACTACCAATGTATCCAATGTATTTTTACAGTTTTTTACAATCTCTTGGACACTAATTACTGTGTTTTCGTAACATTACTCTGAAAACATAGTTTTATGGAAACAGATTACTTGTAACAACATTCCATGTTTAGATCATGAATGTTTTAGGATAAATTAATCGATTTACAGCCATTACTTTGGAGCAGGATCAATTTTACCATATTATCATTGAATGTAATATTGCATCACTATCCTTTGTCACAGGGGTTTTCAACCTTTTATGACACACGTGTTTGAGCTGGTGGTCAAATGACTGATGATTGATTTTACATAGTAGTAAGAGCAGGAGTAAGGATGTTTATCCACCTGCAACATCAATGGAATGGCAGACGACGAGTACCCCTTCAGAGAGGTGGGCTTGTTTCTCATCTTAGAGGTGGGGGTGTTGTCCTGGTAGAAGACAGTGTCTTTTGATTTTTTCCCACTTTGTACCTATGATTTTGTTGCTATGTTTACAGTTTTTTTTACAACTGCTAAAAATTCGCTTTTTCAAAACTTTTCATACAACTGACATACGTCAGTTCATTTCATTCACAAAATGGATCAAAGCTACCAAACCATTGTGAACATGTCTCAAAGAAAAAGCACCAGCACTAGAATTTTTTGTGTCAATCATAGAACAATGATCTAAAAAACACGAACAACCATTACAGTCGATGCATTATTTTCTGTTAGTGATTTTCAAATTGGACCGTAGAAATGTACAGTTTTTGGTGGTTCAGCCTGATTTTTTGTAAAAGCAATGAAAAGATCATTCAGTTTGGTGCACATACAGTGTTCTTGTGCGAACTGTGAAAAGTTCTAAAAAAAATTCTAAAAACTATCAAAAAATGCTTGTTTGCAATTGTAAAAAAAAACTGAAACAAACCCACAGTATGTTAAAATTATATTCATTTTTTACAGTATTCAGATTTTTTTCAATGATTCCACTCTCTTCTACTGTTTCCACAATTCCCTTTATTTAGAACCACAAGAACCACATTTTGAAACATGTATCAAGTATTTTTTCCTGCAAGAGTAAAGTATTGTAAAAACAACTAAATAGTAAAGCTATAGGTATCTTTTGTGTGGGCGATCGAAACAAATGTTCCTATAGTATTTCATGAAATATGAGGAATTTGAACCAATGAGTTTGGAAGTGTAAGATTTCTTCAAAGACATGAATGCACAATGCATGTTTTGAACAGGCCAAGGGGCTGTGTTACAAGTGCTTACCATTTTGAGTGTTGTGTCTAAGGTTTTGAAAATTGATCACAAGCTTGTGAGATTGGGGTCGAAGTGATTGTAAAAATACTGTAAGATAACTGTACACCATTACAGCTTGTTGGATAATTCCTGTTCATCAGTGCTGAGGCAAAGAAATGCAACCACACACTCTCTCCGAGATGTGCTTTCGCTAGCCTTTCAAAAGTAATGTGGGGATTGGCATGGAAACATGGCAAACAAGCAGCAAAACAGCCACGTGGCGTGATGAGTCATAACAGAAGCATTTCAGGAAGCTTAGTGGCTGTGCCGCTGACTGTACTGTACACTGACCGCCCGTCCATCTTAGAAGGAGGACGAGAGGGGAATTGTGTTCAGCTGGCGTCCTTTTATCAGACAGCCCATTTCCAGCTGCTCCCTGAACTCTTTCACAGGCATTTCCCTGCACCGGAGAGACTCTGCCAGAGATTCCTAAAAAGGAAACAAAATCACAAATCACTCTTGGGCTCCAGAGATGTGAGGGTGAACTGGGTCCAGGCAGGAGGCTTGGAACAGTATGTGCAGAACTCCATCGGTGTGCCTCTTCTGTGGTCGTAGGCTAGCACTGTTGAGCTTGGATTGGTTGGACTGAAAGGCCTACACCTATGAAATGACTGAACTGTACCCCTATCGAATATACTGAATGAATATTCATAGAATATAAAAATATATTTTTCTACAAATGTTCTAGGGTTAAACTAAAGATCATTTTTTGAAAAAAATGCAAGTGGGAGAGGAATCTAGCATGGATTGGGCATGTATTTTACAAAAGTAAAATAAGCGTATTGAAGATATTATTTTTCTTTTATTGAAAGTCTTTTCGTTGTGAGTTTGACAGTCACTAAAATGAAATGTTTAAGTACTGTTGTTGTAAACAATGGCCAAAATTAGCATGTGTTTCCTCAAAATGTTGGGAACAACATCAGATTGGATCAAAAACCTTAAACACAACTGCTTAAAATTTTTATGTCTTTGTATATTAAAAAAAATAGGCAATCATGTTTATATTACAACCACTATGAAATAACTGGACACATGTTATGTTTTTTAAAAGAATTTCATTGTCAAAAATGTCTTTCAAAAGAAAATAAAAATGTGATAAAACGATATGTCTTATGTCAGAAATATGAATATTTTCATTTTCTGACAGTCAGTCATGTCGGTATTACAACTATGTCATTGCCATTTTTTGATTGAGTTGCATAGGAAATTATGTTTATATTCTGACCACATTACATTACATTACATTAATGGCATTTGGCTGACACTCTTATCCAGAGCGACATACAGTTGATTAGACTAAGCAGGAGACAATCCTCCCCTGGAGCAATGCAGGGTTAAGGGCCTTGCTCAAGGGCCCAACGGCTGTGCGGATCTTTTTTTAATGTATTATGTCCAAAAATTAGAAATTGGTCACAAAAAAAGGAAGTTTCTGAATGTGTTTTGAGACATTTATGATGAAATATGTTTCAAAAATACAAAGATACATAAGGCTATTGTCCAAAAATTACCCCAAAAAAGAATTGTTTTTTAATTTATATTGTTAAATAAATTAATACAATTGTGTTTTTTGACATCTATGATGAAATATGTCTTTCAGAGTGAAATAAATACATAAGATTATAGTCCTATGTCCAAAAAATGAAAAGTGGGAAAAAAAATAACAATGCAATTTTTTTCTTTTAATTGTTCAGTTTTTAACTGTTGATGTTCATATCACAACCACATTGAAATAAAAAAAATACAATTCTGTTTTCAGACAATTATGATGAAACATGGTGAAACATGTTTTCATGATGAAACATATTGAAACATGTTTTCAGTAGAAAATGAATAAGACTATATGAATTAGTATAATTTTATACATAAAGGGATTTAGACATTTATGATGATGACATTATGATTTT
The DNA here is from genome assembly GCF_963514075.1 of Conger conger. Classification (NCBI taxonomy): domain Eukaryota; kingdom Metazoa; phylum Chordata; class Actinopteri; order Anguilliformes; family Congridae; genus Conger; species Conger conger. The sequence goes on along the minus strand of NC_083774.1, from coordinate 12,072,074 downwards.
CAGTGGAAAACAAAAAAATGCGCACAAACATCTTTTAAGATTTTTATTGGGTAAAATACTTTTACAGGAAAATGAAAAAATAGATAGGAGTATAGTCTTATGTCCAAAATGAAAAAAATGGGCAAAAAAATATAAAGTATCTATTTTTGGGCTGAAATGGGTAGGCAATCACATTCATATTACAATCACATTGGAATAAATGCCCACAAAGGTTTATAACATATTTAAAGGGAAAAATGTTTTTTAGTTGAAAATTAAAGAAATACATAAGAAAATAGTCTTAAGTTAAAAATGGGAAAAATTGAGAAAAATTTTCTTAGTGGAAAATTAAAAAAATACATAAGACAATAGTCTTGAGTTCAAAATGGGAAAAATGGGCAAAAAAATGTATTATCTTTTTTTGGGCTTAAATGGATAGGCAATCACATTCATATTGCAACCACATTAAAAAATGCACACAAAGGTCAGTTTTTTCAAAAATGAAAATGAAAAAATACATCAGACTAAAGTCTTATGTCCAAAACATGGAAAATGGAACAATTTCTTTTTTTCTCATTTTCTGACTGAAATGGATAGGCAATCGTGTTTATAATACACGCATGCAAAATAAATGCACACAAATGGTTTTAAAGGGTTTTATTGGGAAAATGTTTTTCAGTGGAAAATGAAAAAATACGTAAGAAGATAGTCTTAAGTTAAAAATGGGAAAATGGAGAAAAATGTTTTTAGTGGAAAATAAAAAAATACATGAGACTATAATCTTATGTCCAAAACATGGAAAATGTTCCAAACTCTCTTTTCTTATTATTTTCAGATAGAAATGGATAGGCAATCGTTTTTATAATACACCCATGCAAACATAAATGCAAACAAATGTGGTGTGAGACATTTATCATGAAAAATGTTTTTCAGTGGAAAATTAAAAAATACAGAAGAAAATAGTCTTAAGTTAAAAATAGGAAAATGTAGAAAAAAGTTTTTAGTGGAACATGAAAAAGTACATAAGACTTTAGTTTTAAGTCCAAAACGTGGAAAATGGAACAATTTTTTCCCCTCTCATTTTCTTACTGAAATGGATAGGCAATCGTGTTTATAATTCACCCATGCAAAAATAAATGCAAATAAATGTTTTTAAAGGGTTTTATTGGGGAAAAATGTTTTTCAGTGGAAAGTGAAAAAAAATAAGAAAACATGCTTAAGTTAAAAATGGGAAAATGTAGAAAAAAGTTTTTAGTGGAAAATGAGAAAAATACATAAGACAATAGTCTTAAGTCCAAAACATGAAAAATGGAGAAAAAAAATTTTTAGTGGAAAATTTAAAAATACATGAGACTTTAGTCTTAAGTTCAGAACATGAAAAATGGAACAATTTTTTTCCTCTCATTTTCTGACTGAAACGGATAGGCAATCGTTTCAATAATAGACCCATGCAAACATAAATGCAAACAAATGTTTTTAAAGGGTTTTATTGGGAAAAATGTTTTTCAGTGGAAAGTGAAAAAAATAAGAAAACAGGCTTAAGTTAATAATGGGAAAATGTAGAAAAAAGTTTTTAGTGGAAAATGAAAAAATACATAAGACTTTAGTCTTAAGTCCAAAACATGGAAAATGGAACAATTTTTTTCCCTCTCATTTTCTGACTGAAACGGATAGGCAATCGTTTCAATAATAGACCCATGCAAACATAAATGCAAACAAATGTGGTTTGAGACATTTATCATGAAAAATGTTTTTCAGTGGAAAATTAAAAAATACATAAGAAAATAGTCTTAAGTAAAAAATTTTAGTGGAAAATTTAAAAATACATGAGACTTTAGTCTTAAGTTCAGAACATGAAAAATGGAACAATTTTTTTCCTCTCATTTTCTGACTGAAATGGATAGGCAATCGTTTTTATAATACACCCATGCAAAAATAAATGCAAACAAATATTTTAAAGGGTTTTATTGGGAAAAATGTTTTTCAGTGGAAAGTGAAAAAAAAAACATTAGAAAATAGTCTTAAGTTAAAAATGGGAAAATGTAGAAAAAAGTTTTTAGTGGAACATGAAAAAAAACATAAGACTTTAGTTTTAAGTCCAAAACATGGAAAATGGAACAATTTTTTCCCCCTCTCATTTTCTGACTGAAATGGATAGGTAATCATGTTTATAATTCACCCATGCAAAAATAAATGCAAATAAATGTTTTTAAAGGGTTTTATTGGGAAAAATGTTTTTCAGTGGAAAGTGAAAAAAGAACATAAGAAAATAGTCTTAAGTTAAAAATGGGAAAATGGAGAAAAAGTTTTTTAGTGGAAAATTTAAAAATACATAAGGCTTTAGTCTTAAGTCCAAAACATGGAAAATGGAACAATTTTTTCCCTCTCATTTTCTGACTGAAATGGATAGGCAATCGTTTTAATAATAGACCCATGCAAACATAAATGCAAACAAATGTGGTTTGAGACATTTATCATGAAAAATGTTTTTCAGTGGAAAATGAAAAAATACATAAGAAAATAGTCTTAAGTTAAAAATGGGAAAATGTAGAAAAAAGTTTTTAGTGGAAAATGAAAAAATACATAAGACTTTAGTTTTAAGTCCAAAACGTGGAAAATGGAACAAATTTTTTCCCCTCTCATTTTCTGACTGAAACGGATAGGCAATCGTTTCAATAATAGACCCATGCAAACATAAATGCAAACAAATGTTTTTAAAGGGTTTTATTGGGGAAAATGTTTTTCAGTGGAAAGTGAAAAAAATATATAAGAAAATTGTCTTGAGTTAAAAATGGGAAAATGGAGAAAAAGGTTTTAAGTGGAAAATGAAAAAATACATAAGACTTTAGTCTTAAGTCCAAAACATGGAAAATGGAACTATTTTTTTCCTCTCATTTTCTGACTGAAATGGATAGGCAATCATGTTTATAATTCACTCATGCAAAAATAAATGCACACAGATGTTTTTAAAAGGTTTTATTGGGAAAAATGGTTTTTAGTGGAAAATGAAAAAATTACAAAAGAAAATAGTCTTGAGTTAAAAATGGGAAAATGGAGAAAAAGGTTTTAAGTGGAAAATTAAAAAATACATAAGACAATAGTCTTAAGTCCAAAACTTGAAAAATGGAACAATATTTTTTATTTTCTAATTTTCTGACTGAAATGGATAAGCAATCGTTTTTATAATACACCCATGCAAAAATAAATGCAAACAAATATTTTAAAGGGTTTTATTGGGAAAAATGTTTTTCAGTGGAAAGTGAAAAAAAAACATTAGAAAATAGTCTTAAGTTAAAAATGGGAAAATGTAGAAAAAAGTTTTTAGTGGAAAATTTAAAAATACATAAGACTTTAGTCTTAAGTTCAGAACATGAAAAATGGAACAATTTTTTTTCCTCTCATTTTCTGACTGAAACGGATAGGCAATCGTTTCAATAATAGACCCATGCAAACATAAATGCAAACAAATGTTTTTAAAGGGTTTTATTGGGAAAAATGTTTTTCAGTGGAAAGTGAAAAAAAATAAGAAAACAGGCTTAAGTTAAAAATGGGAAAATGTAGAAAAAAGTTTTAAGTGGAAAATGAAAAAATACATAAGACTTTAGTCTTAAGTCCAAAACATGGAAAATGGAACAATTTTTTTTCCTCTCATTTTCTGACTGAAACGGATAGGCAATCGTTTCAATAATAGACCCATGCAAACATAAATGCAAACAAATGTTTTTAAAGGGTTTTATTGGGGAAAATGTTTTTCAGTGGAAAGTGAAAAAAATATATAAGAAAATTGTCTTGAGTTAAAAATGGGAAAATGGAGAAAAAGGTTTTAAGTGGAAAATGAAAAAATACATAAGACTTTAGTCTTAAGTCCAAAACATGGAAAATGGAACTATTTTTTTCCTCTCATTTTCTGACTGAAATGGATAGGCAATCATGTTTATAATTCACTCATGCAAAAATAAATGCACACAGATGTTTTTAAAAGGTTTTATTGGGAAAAATGGTTTTTAGTGGAAAATGAAAAAATTACAAAAGAAAATAGTCTTGAGTTAAAAATGGGAAAATGGAGAAAAAGGTTTTAAGTGGAAAATTAAAAAATACATAAGACAATAGTCTTAAGTCCAAAACTTGAAAAATGGAACAATATTTTTTATTTTCTAATTTTCTGACTGAAATGGATAAGCAATCGTTTTTATAATACACCCATGCAAAAATAAATGCAAACAAATATTTTAAAGGGTTTTATTGGGAAAAATGTTTTTCAGTGGAAAGTGAAAAAAAAACATTAGAAAATAGTCTTAAGTTAAAAATGGGAAAATGTAGAAAAAAGTTTTTAGTGGAAAATTTAAAAATACATAAGACTTTAGTCTTAAGTTCAGAACATGAAAAATGGAACAATTTTTTTTCCTCTCATTTTCTGACTGAAACGGATAGGCAATCGTTTCAATAATAGACCCATGCAAACATAAATGCAAACAAATGTTTTTAAAGGGTTTTATTGGGAAAAATGTTTTTCAGTGGAAAGTGAAAAAAAATAAGAAAACAGGCTTAAGTTAAAAATGGGAAAATGTAGAAAAAAGTTTTAAGTGGAAAATGAAAAAATACATAAGACTTTAGTCTTAAGTCCAAAACATGGAAAATGGAACAATTTTTTTTCCTCTCATTTTCTGACTGAAACGGATAGGCAATCGTTTCAATAATAGACCCATGCAAACATAAATGCAAACAAATGTTTTTAAAGGGTTTTATTGGGAAAAATGTTTTTCAGTGGAAAGTGAAAAAAATAAGAAAACAGGCTTAAGTTAATAATGGGAAAATGTAGAAAAAAGTTTTTAGTGGAAAATGAAAAAATACATAAGACTTTAGTCTTAAGTCCAAAACATGGAAAATGGAACAATTTTTTTTCCTCTCATTTTCTGACTGAAACGGATAGGCAATCGTTTCAATAATAGACCCATGCAAACATAAATGCAAACAAATGTGGTTTGAGACATTTATCATGAAAAATGTTTTTCAGTGGAAAATTAAAAAATACATAAGAAAATAGTCTTAAGTAAAAAATGGGAAAATGGAGAAAAAAAATTTTAGTGGAAAATTTAAAAATACATGAGACTTTAGTCTTAAGTTCAGAACATGAAAAATGGAACAATTTTTTTCCTCTCATTTTCTGACTGAAATGGATAGGCAATCATGTTTATAATTCACTCATGCAAAAATAAATGCACACAGATGTTTTTAAAAGGTTTTATTGGGAAAAATGGTTTTTAGTGGAAAATGAAAAAATTACAAAAGAAAATAGTCTTGAGTTAAAAATGGGAAAATGGAGAAAAAGGTTTTAAGTGGAAAATTTAAAAATACATAAGACAATAGTCTTAAGTCCAAAACTTGAAAAATGGAACAATATTTTTTATTTTCTAATTTTCTGACTGAAATGGATAGGCAATCGTTTTTATAATACACCCATGCAAAAATAAATGCAAACAAATATTTTAAAGGGTTTTATTGGGAAAAATGTTTTTCAGTGGAAAGTGAAAAAAAAAACATTAGAAAATAGTCTTAAGTTAAAAATGGGAAAATGTAGAAAAAAGTTTTTAGTGGAAAATTTAAAAATACATAAGACTTTAGTCTTAAGTTCAGAACATGAAAAATGGAACAATTTTTTTTCCTCTCATTTTCTGACTGAAACGGATAGGCAATCGTTTCAATAATAGACCCATGCAAACATAAATGCAAACAAATGTGGTTTGAGACATTTATCATGAAAATTAAAAAATACATAAGACTTTAGTTTTAAGTCCAAAACATGGAAAATGCAAAAAATAAACAAATGTGTTTTTATAGGGTTTTATTGGGAAAAATGTTTTTCAGTGGAAAATTAAAAAATGCATAAGACTATAATCTTAAATCTAAAATATGGAAAATGGAACAATTTTTTTCTTTTCATTTTCTGACTGAAATGGATGGGCAATTTTTTTTATATTAGACCCATGCAAAAATAAATGCAAAAAATATGGTTTGAGACATTTATCATGAAAAATGTTTTTCAGTGGAAAATGAAAAAATACATGTCTTATGTCCAAAACATGAAAAATGGAACACATTTTCTTTTTCTCATTTTCTGACTGAAATGGATAGGCAATCATGTTAATAATTAACTCTTGCAAAAATAAATGCACACACGTGTTTTTAAAGGGTTTTATTTGGAAAAATGTTTTTCAGTGGAAAATTAAAAATACATAAGACTATAATCTTAAGTCTAAAACATGGAAAATGGAACAAATTAGTTTCCTCTCATTTCCTGACTGAAATGGATAGGCAATAGTTTTTATAATACACACATGCAAAAATAAATGCACACAAATGTTTTTAAAGGGTTTTCTTGGGAAAAATGTTTTTTATTGGAAAATTAAAAAATACATAAGACTAAAGTCTTATGTCCAAAACATGAAAAATGGAACACATTTTATTTTTCTCATTTTCTGACTGAAATGGATAGGCAATCATGTTAATAATTCACTCATGAAAAAATAAATGCACACACTTGTTTTTAAAGGGTTTATTGGGAAAAATGTTTTTCAGTGGAAAATTAAAAAATACATAAGACTAAAGTCTTATGTCCAAAACATGGAAAATGGAACACATTTTCTTTCTCATTTTCTTACTGAAATGGATAGGCAATAGTTTTGCATGTTTGTCATTTTCTGACTGAAATGGATAGGCAATCGTTTTTATAATATACCCATGCAAAAATAAATGCACACACATGTTTTTAAAGGGTTTTATTGGGGAAAATGTTTTTCAGTGGAAAATTTAAAATACATAAGACTATAATCTTAAGTCTAAAACATGGAAAATGGAAAAAAGAAAAAATTCCTCTCATTTCCTGACAAAAAAGGATAGGCAATTTTTTTATAATAGACCCATGCAAAAAATAAATGCAAACAAGTGTTTTTGAAGTGTTTTGTTAGTAAAAATGTTTTTCAGTGGAAAATGAAAAAATACATAAGACTAAAGTCTTATGTCCAAAACATGAAAAATGGTCCAAAGATTTTTATTTCTCATTTATTGGGAAAAATGTTTTTCAGTGGAAAATTAAAAAATGCATAAGACTATAATCTCAAGTCTAAAACATGGAAAATGAAAAAAAAGGTTTTTTCTCATTTTCTGACTGAAATGGATAGGCAATCATGTTTATAATACACCCATGCAAAAATAAATGCAAACAAATGTGGTTTGAGAAATTTATCAGACTATAATCTTAAGTCTAAAACATGGAAAATGGAACCATTTTTTTCCTCTCATTTTCTGACTGAAATGAATAGCCAAGTGTTTTTATAATAGACCCATGCAAAGATAAATGCAAACAAATGTGTTTTGACACAATTATCATGAAAAATGTTTATCCATGGAAAATGGAAAAATACATAAGACTTTAATCTTATGTCCAAAACATGGAAAATGGAACAAATTTTTTTCTTCTTCTCATTTTCTGACTGAAATGGAAAGGCAATTGTTTTTATAATAGACCCATGCAAAAATATATGCAAACAAATGTTTTTTAAGTGTTTTATTTGGAAAAATGTTTTTCAGTGGAAAATGAAAAAATACATAAGACTATGTGCAAAATGTGAAAACTTTTTATTATGTATTTTTATAGATATTACACTTTTATAGATATTACACTATTTTTATAGATATTACACAAAACTTTGTTTTCACAATAATTACTGTAGAATAAGTGCCTCTTGGAAAACAGTATTATGCATGTTGTCAAAGGAGCTGAAGAATAGTAACCATTAACGGCATTACTTAAGGGGTTCATAGGAGACTGAACTAAGCCCACCTTTCCCTCACCAAGAAGAGAAGTTCAAAATGGTTGTCTTTCCGAGACAACTGTAATCATCAACAACATAAAACAACATGAGCAAGGATGATTTACTCCAGCTTCTGTCAGGATGAGGCATTCGTCTAGACCTGATTTTGCTTCTGACGCAGAGAACTCAAGGGCTCCCACACAGCTTTCACTCTAGAGTACTGCATGCTGGGAAGAATGCCGGTCCAATGGGAGTGGCTAGGAAGTGTTTGTGTACACAAGAAACCCCACATTCAATAAAACTGCATGCATTCCTAAATCCTGATGTAAGAGGATGTTTCACAAAATAGGAGAGATGGATTTCTTATGAACTATACAGACAGCAGCCAGACACCCCAGCTTCTGATTGGCATCTAGCATCCCCATAAAGCAATGTAGTACCAATATTCACCATGGATAATACAGCTGAGGGGCGTGTCTCAGTGTTGCAGTCTCTCGAATGTCCCGCTGGAAGATCAAGCAGTTTCCAGAGAAAAGTTATCTGACAGGTCTAGGATATATAATATCAAAATGAATGGAAGAGAAGCAGCCCATGCTATTGAACATGACTGTTCACCAATTACAGAAGAACAGTGATTTTGTGATCTGCAATCCCAAAATCAATTCCTTCTCAACTTAATGAAAAGCCTTATTATACAAGAATAACGATCATTACGAACAATCCTTACGTAGCATACACCCTTCTTTCTTTTTGTTATTCTATCAGGTACTGTAGAGTCCAGCACAGTGCAGCCTAGTCCAGTTCAGTTGTACCATTCTTTCCACAGCAAAAATATTGTCCTAATCCGTTCCACACAGTGTATAACAAATCCAAATGAGTTCCAGGCTCAGTTTTCCTTTAAAAAGCACACAGTACACTGGAGACGCATGCTCCAGCATGCTGTCTGTCACTGCAGTGAGAAGCGCTCGTGTAGCATGAGAAGTCCAGCCTGCTCCTCTCTGCAGCGGGTTAAAAGACTGAGAGGGGGGAGGAGCTGAGGGGGCGGGGGAGGCCCGGGGGCTCGGCCTGGCAGTAGAGGGACCACCTCCTGTATTAAAGCGCCACACCCTGCGGACTCCTCATAGCCGGGAAACGTTCTGTGCAGCATCTGATTTGTCTTCACCAAGGTAAGGCCTCTGCCAGCTCACTCTCGGGTCTGTGCTGCTCTAACTCTGCACTCTACTGCGGACAGTAACGCTGACTGCGGTTTCACACACTCACACTGCCCTGGACCTTGCCAGTCACACGCTAGCTTGCTTGTGGGAATGAGGTCACAAAAAGTATAAAGTAGAATAAAGTCACAGATTATACTGTAAGTACTGCCTATGTATGTATAGCAACTCTTTTACTGAATGAGATTTAGGTACAGATACAAGTGGTATCTGTGCATAATTCAAACTCTTCTTTGATTCATTTGAAACAATACAAATGACAAATATTTAAATTCTCAGTAACTACGTGTCGTATGTACATGTCTGAATGAGCTAATGCCACTGTAGTTACCTTCGCCTCCTCTGGCTTTTAAAAATGTCTTGGCTTCACATTCTTCCGAGAAAGACTTTCTGCTGGGTGTGTCTGGCAAAGGATTGCTTTGAAAGGTATCAAAACTACTTATCTAGGACCACACAAGCAACTGTGGCTTTGCTCTAATCACTGCCTCTCTAATGTCTGATGGGTATCCAAGTAAATAAATAGCGTTGAATTTTCTCACTGCTTTTTGACTTTGCTGGGTTTATTTATGTCATTGTAAACGGATTAAAAAAGCACAGGGCCAAAATAACTTGTAGAGATTTCCCAGAAATATCAATATCGAGTTCTGAAATGTTTTATTTGCACAGGCCTATTTAAACTAAGATTTACTGTGTTTATGTATGGAGTAAGAACAGTGAGGAAAATGTTACATAGGAACATAGTATCCAGGCAGTATCGAAGAAAAGATTTATTGAATTGGGGTGTGGTTAGTTGGTAGTGGGGGGGGGGGGGGGGGGGGGCGGGGGGTTGGGCAGGGGGGTGGGTGGGATATTCCTCGGAAAAATTTAGATGGATGCTAGCAGTGCTCTACGCTAACATTTCTTCCAAGGAGCACATGTGCTCCTCACTTTGTGGATTAGTGGATTAGTGGATGCGCTCCTAGATCATTTTCTAGTTAACACACATCAACTTTAAGGAGCAAATGATGCTCATAAAATGGGAGCACTGTAGAGCCGTAGCTGCGCGGCATGTGTACAAATCGCTTCAGGGCTATAGCCAAAACATGACCATTAAAAACAGCTATTTTAACAATGGCACAATGGTTTCCTAATGCAGGGATTCATTGAAGGCTTTCACAAAAATGTCTCACTCTCAGGCACTTGGTCTGGATGCAGTCAACATTTACTTGCAACTAAATACAGGTTTTATTTATTTTTCTTCACAAACAGTCTGGCAAGTTCACTGATCATCAGAATGTTACTTAATCAGGAGTGGCAGTACAGTGCAGTGGTACAGTAAGGCCATTGGGTTAGTAACTCAATGGGTGTAGATTCAATTTCCATGTAAAGAACTGCTACTGTGTCCTGGAGCAAGGTACTTAACCTGAATTGCTCCAATAGATATCCAGCAGTATACTCTGAGAGTATGTAAAAAGAATGTAATCTGCGTAAGTCACTCAAGATAAGAGCAACTGATAAATGGCTTAAATTTTAATGTTTCTTTCACGTAGTGTTGTGGGAATTCAGCATTCCTACATAAGTGTATACTTAACGTGTTTCTTTAAATGGTTTTATAGACATAATCCTTTGTCATCAGATTCATCTACAGGGCTTATCTTCCAAGTCCTTATCTTTGTTGTATTCTTAGCACTTGAAACTGTACTTCCTTCAAGGGTCTTTCAGTGCACTTGTCCCTGGTTATGGGTATGCACTTTGTTGTACGTCGCTCTAGATAATGCCTACAAATGCCTATAATGTAATAGAAAATGTAATTCAATCATAAGGAGCCGTATCAGTGCCTGTCCGCCAGTTTACAACATGGCCTTTGCTGCAACGTGATTGCACAACAATGCTCTCCTCACCATGAGTAACCATAGTCGTGAGACGGGGAGTCATTCACTGAAGCATAGTAAGCCATATACAGGTTTTTACAAGTTTTCGACAGCACAAGAGGCAGATTTCTACATGGAACAGAAAGCCCTGTGTTTTTCTTTTGCAGGTAGGTTACAATGGCACTGGTGTCCGAGTTCCTGGGTCAGCTGTCTCTTAATCTGGGTGCAGTAAGTATCAATACAGACCTTTCTAAAAGCATCACTTAAGATCAACTCTAATCTTAGAGATATGGCTCCTCTCAAAAGAGGCATTTAAGGGTGGCAGACACTCTTATCCTTATCCGATGTACAGTTGATTAGACTAAGCAGGAGACAATGCAGGGTTAAGGGCCTTACTAAAGGGCCCAATCGCTGTGCGGATCTTATTGTGGCTACAACAGGGATCAAACCACCGACCTCCCAGTCATGTACCTTAACCACTACACTACAGGCCGCCCTGAATTCATATAACCACTGTGTCTGGTTTAGTGCTATGTCTCACAGTGAAGACCACGATGATTCTGCAGCACAATTACACTGTACACATGTGGGGTCCACACATAATTACATTCCATAAGTGCCATTTTATAAACTATTATACTGTAGTGACTAATTTTAGGCCACCTTAAAACAGCCGACTCACCTAACTTTAAATTTGCAGGAAAGTGAACCCAAGTACCCAACTGTGGTGGCTTGTGGCAACTTTGACCCAGAGAAGGATGCTGCCAGGATCGAGACAGCTATCAAAACCAAGGGTAAGAAGGAACATCTCCGACTCTCTGAATCAAAATCCTATTAACCACTCATTGAGTTTCCATGCCAGAAACTGTAATGGGTGAGAAAGGTTTTAAACCACTTTAATCTGCTGAATCATGATTTCTTTTTAGTTTGTTATTGGTTATATTTTGAAAAATGGCACTGTTGACAGAAGACTTCCGCTGAAAGCCTGAATCAACATTGCCTTTGTACTTGTTCTGTTGAGATACAAAGGTGGAGACAGAAAAGGAGATATGCTTGTACCAGCTCTTCCCCCATTTGCCCACTCCATGTGAGAGCAGGATGACTGGTGAAAATGAGTCACTTTCCTGCTTGTGTGGACTCACAGACCACAGCAGGAACGTTTCCCGGGCAACGCCCAGGGGTTGGCTGCGGCTGAAGGCTTCAGCCAGGCAGATGAACTTCATACGGGAGGACAAAGAGCACAGTGCAAACTCAAGTCAACTTCCAGATTCATTTCTCATTCTTGAGCGCATTATAATCGTTGGAAAATGTGCACAAGGGCAATGGGTTTTTGGTTGTTATTGAAGCTTACCCAGAGCATACCATTGCTGTCTGAAAGGCTGGTTTTTCATGTCAGTGCACACAAACAGGCCTGGCTCAGTGTGGTTGAGGGGATTTTGTTCGGTATACTGCAGTCAGAGTAAATTAGATGGTTAACTTGCTAAACCGCCATTTTGCGTCGCAGATGTGGATTCCTTAAAAACCCACCCGAAACTCTCCCTGGATTTGTTTTCTCAGGCGTGGATGAGAAGACCATCATCGACATCCTCACCAAACGCAGCTACACCCAGCGTCGTGAGATCGCCTTCTGCTATGAGAGGAGAGTCAAGAAGGTCAGAGCAGGGCTAAGAAACCGATCACTACTCCAACTTTCCTTTCCCCTCAAAACAATGAAGAATAGAGGGTGATGGCCTTGCTCAGATTTTAATGTATCAAACAACATGGCCATGTCGAGAACACCCTCCAAACTACTGCACACTCAAACTGTACTGTCTACTAAAGATACTGCTTACTTATATTAGTACATGATATGTTCCCGAATGCAGGCCATGAGTACACTAGATGAGGTAGTTGTGTACAAATCATATTTCTGGGGTTTCGCTGAGAGAATTTATGAGCAGACTTATCAGGAAGCAAACCACACCTTTTAGGAGGTCCCACAGAGAGGAAGAGGTGGAGCCATCTTTGGGTCCAATCACAGTCCAATAGATCATAGAGGAAGAGGCGGGGGCTTTTTATTACAAGGGCAGGTGGCTTGCGACACTCCTGCTGTACCGTTGGAAAATGGCATGGCGATACGAAGGTCAGAGCATGTTTAGCATACACAGTAGTTAGGGGCACACCCACAGTCAGCTTAACCCTGGAAATATGTATATCATCAATACTACATTTAGAGAAACTTTACACCAACTTAACAACCTTCTTATCCAATGTACTCAATCTACATGTGCAACAGTAAGCAAGTAAGCTGTTTTTCCATTATGAACAGGCAAGAAATGTCCAATAGGGAGAGATATACTGGAGTATTTCTGAAAGCTCTGTGTTAGTCTGAAGTGTTTGGATTGTTTCTCCCCAGGATATGATCACAGCCCTGAAGGGGGCACTGAAGGGGTCTCTGGAGTCGGTGATCCTGGGCCTGATGAAGAGCACCTCTCAGTTTGACGCATCTGAAATCCGAGGCTCCATAAAGGTCAGGCCTTAACTGGATTGGCTACTGTATGTGGTAACATCCTCCCTCTCTGTGACAGGATTGGCTGCTTTACGTGTCTGTTTCTGGTCAGGCTACTGAAGCCTGCACACAATGTGTCCATATGCAGACTATGCCTAAGCTATGTGCAATATTAGGTGGACCAAGGAGATTGAATTCTAATAAAGATAGCTTAGCTCAAACTAAACAAACAAAAAACAACAGTTCCAGGTAAAATGCAGAACTGTTGGAACGATATTAGTTATTAGCAACAACAGCGGCTGCAGTACAGCTTAATGCCCATTAACATTCAGCATCAAAGTAGACAGATAAAACAAACCTGTTTAGAAAGATCGCCTTCTTAACTGTCAGAAAACGGGAGCAAGAACGAAAAAGGCTGAAATATTGGGCGTGTGCAAAGATAACACAAAGCCCAGCCTCTGCTGACCTCTAGTGGCACATTAACAGACTACAATTCAGGGGGACCTGCAGTGGAACATGCAAAGTGCAGTGTCATGCTGCAGATATGTCTCCTGTATTATGCATGCCTCAGTATTGATCTGAAACAGAGGGCAGCTTTGGCAAGGTTATTGTGGATACTCCTCCCAGTTTTAAGTAAATTTTCACTTGCTACTTGTTACAACTCAATTTCAATTTCACACACATACACATACTCACCATTTTTCTCATTCAGATATATCAGGTATTTTTATGGTGTTATTGTGTTAGTATTGTAAAGGATGAAATCTATATTCAGCAGTTGTATTTTAGGTCTTGGCTAGCAGACTATTCTAGACTAGCTCACTGGTTTGGGAATACTGTTATCCAGGTCTGGAACTATTGTTTATATAAACCAAGTGAATGCACTTATCCATGTTTGCAAGAGACTCTGGATAAAGCGTCTGCTAAATTAATTGAAAGTGCTCTATGTTATAAAATAGTGCAAAGGCAGCATGTATAGCAGTCTATTCATACATTCACAGGGCTTGGGTACAGATGAAGAAACCCTGATCGAGATGGTCTGCTCTCGGAGTGATGAAGAACTCCAGCAGATCAAACAGGTCTACAAGGAGAGTAAGTGCGAGGAACCTGCTCACTGTGGGAGGATGGGGGACCACCGTGCTTTCAAAACACAAATGTGTGATTCTGAAGGCATTTGGCACACACTGCAAAAACCAAAAAAGAAGTAAATCTTAAGTAGTTTAGTCTCATATTTAGACTTTAAATATTTTACAAAATAAGACAAAAAGCTTGCCAATGAGGTGAGACAGTTTGACTCCATTTCAAGATGTGCCAATGGGGTAGGACAATTTCGAATGAGTAGGAAGAAGTTACTTAAAGTAAAATAATATTTTATATTTTAAAGAAAATAAATCTGGTTTTAAGTCTCATTAGAAGACTAAAACACTTCTTAAGACACTTCTTTTTTACAGTGCATTTGAGCCTCTCTTTCCTCTGCAGTGTATAAGGCAGAGCTGGAGAAAGATGTGTCCGGTGACACGTCAGGAGACTTCAAGAAGCTTCTGCTGGCCCTCGTGCAGGTGAGACCCAGGGCCTAAGCCAGCCAAGGCTAAAGATAAACAGATTTATCCATCGAGACTGCTGCATTCTGGTCTTAACATCTGCCTCTTCTTGTCCCACAAAAGACAAAGCGAGAGGGACCCAGTAGCATAGAGGACCAAGAGAAGATCGACCAGGATGCCAGAGTAAGTCAAAGGCTCTTTCTTTTTCCACTTATGCGGTTTAGTAATATTGTGTGCTACATTGAGCACAAATAAAAGACGCTAACCGCTAACCAGACTCTGAGGCTTTGGGGGTCCTCACTTTGCCCTGCTTAATTAAAAGACATAGATTATGAGTAATGGACTGGCACCCCTCCAAACCTATTTGTTGAACTGACAATCACATACAGTGTACACACTATAGGAAAGGCTGTCAAATTACATATAGTGTCACTGTAGAAGACCATTTTTACACACCAGATTCTTCAGTTCATAAAGTATGCTTTAAAATCAATGTTCATTATTGCTTTTTATATGCATTCACTTTTTTTCCTATACATATATGTTGCTTTCTTTAATTTTGGCACCATTGTAAAAGATAGCACTCTCAATTGGCCTGCCCCTGTTTAAATAAAGGTTTTAATACAGGGCCTAGAATTGATATCTGCAAGTCCTTTGGTTACCAAATAGTGTTCTTCGACCTCCATGTCGTAATGCTGCCAATATGACCCTTCTTCCTCAAGACTGAGGACTCATAATCCATGTGTTTTCCCCCACTGAAGGCTCTCTACGATGCTGGTCTCAAGAGGCGTGGCACAGACGTGGCAACCTGGATCTCCATCATGACTGAGAGGAGCATCCCGCACCTACAGAAAGGTACTGCCAGAGAAACTTTAGCAATTACCTCCGACGTTCTGCACTTCCGTACATGGTATGCGTGGTGACAAAATGGCTGCCAGGTGTTAATGTGTAATGGCGTGCCGACTGACTGCTCCATCTCTGCTCACATCCCTTCATGAACTCATAGCAGCCATAACAAATCAAAATGTTTTTTGTTGCTCCAGCAGTTGCAGAGAAAGGATTCCCAATGTTAAGCATACCGGGATGACTACATGTTCAGTAATTAGGGTATCTGTGGTAGATCCCATATTACAGGCCACCGGGGAAGAGACACAGTGCTGAAAAAGAGAGAGCATAATTACTGTTATTATGAAGAAATGGGGATAATATTACGGTACCAAGGGTTCATAGAAGTCTTGTTGATGGCAAGAATTCGATTCAAAAGCCTTGTCGTGGAAATGTGGAAATATAAATGCAAGGGACAGTAAATGCTAACATCAAGCTCGGTCTGAAAGTGCTGCCGTTAGCATCCTATTAGCATAGCCTAACTGATAACTGCCTCCACGGCCCAAGAAAAGGTTTCATTTCTGTATTGAACAAATCAGACATTACAATAAAAAAATCCTTTATTAATTAGCAAACTGTGATATGAATACCACGGACATGGAATAATTTAATATATTTGTTGTGGTAAATGCTTACATAGATCTCTATTATAATGACATCCAAATTTAGCCACACTACTACCATATAGCCTGTAGTGCATATTGGATAGAGTAAAGCATTGCACAGGCGTAAGGGTCAGAAAGGGCCTTAAGAGATTTCAGAAAGGGCCTTAAGAGATTAAAACGTTTGGCAACCCCTGCCATAAGCGACCAGCCGCACATTTAAAACATGCAGGTGACGATAAGCAGAGAGGAACAGAGCCCAATGTGTTTGTTCTTCATAGTGTTCCAGAGGTACAACAACTACAGCCCCTACAACATGCAGGAGAGCATCCGCAAGGAAGTGAAAGGAGACCTGGAGACATCATTCGTCACACTAGGTATTTGCTTTTTATATTTCATTTTATAGTCCATCAGACTTTAATTAGGATGCAATCATGGAATGGTCACTTGCAAATTGTAACCTCTAAGGTGGTCTGTGTGATAGATGTTCATATCTGTACGAATTTGAGCATGTGCTGTATGCATCGTGTTCATGTCTAAGTATGGATGTATATGAGTGCGTGTGAGTGTGTGTGTGCGTATGTATGAGCGTGTGTTTATGTGAATGTTCTTATGCGCCAGTGTGTGTATATGTATGCTTATATATGTGTGTGTGCTTGTGTGTGTGTGTGTGTGTGTGTGTGTGAGTGCATGCATGTGTCTATATATGTGTGCATACTTCTGTGTGTGAGTGTGTGCATGTGTCTCTGTGAGTGTGTGTGCATGTGTCCGTGTGCGCGTGTGTGAGGGCGTCCATATGCATGTGTGTGTGTGCTTGTGTGTGTGTGAGTGTGTGCATGAGTCCATGTGAGTGTGCGTGTGTGCATGTGTCCATGAGAGTGTGTGTGTGTGTGTGTGTGTGTATGCATGTGTCCATGTGTGTGAGTGTGTGCGTGTGTGTATGGGTGTGGGTGTGTGCATGTGTCCATGAGAGTGTGTGTGTGTGTGTGTGTGTATGCATGTGTCCATGTGTGTGAGTGTGTGTGTCAGTGTGTCCATGCGCATGTGCGTGTGTGTATGGGTGTGGGTGTGTGCATTTACATTACATTACATTATTGGCATTTGGCAGACGCTCTTATCCAGAGCGACGTACAGTTGATTCGACTTAGCAGGAGACAATCCTCCCCTGGAGCAATGCAGGGTTAAGGGCCTTACTCAAGGGCCCAACGGCTGTGCAGATTTTATTGTGGCTACACCGGGATTAGAACCACCGACCTTGTGTATGCCAGTCATTTACCTTAACCACTACGCTACAGGCCGCCCTGGGTGTGCATGTGTCCATGAGTGTGTGTGTGTGTGTGTGTGTGTGTGTGTGTGTGTGTGTGTGTGTGTGTGTGTGTGTGTGTGTGTGTGTGTGTGTGTGTGTGTGTGTGTGTGTGTGTGTGTGTGTGTGTGTGTGTGTGTGTGTGTGTGTGTGTGTGTGTGTGTGTGTGTGTGTGTGTGTGTGTGTGTGTGTGTGTGTGTGTGTGTGTGTGTGTGTGTGTGTGTGTGTGTGTGTGTGTGTGTGTGTGTGTGTGTAAAGCACGAGCTGATCTGCGTGTCTCTGGCTGAATTGTGACTGGCACAGTGAGGTGACTGCACTGCCCACACACCCACACCCATACACACACGCACGAGGGTGTGTGTGTGTAAAGCACTAGCTGATCTGCGTGTCTCTGGCTGTATTGTGACTGGCACAGTGAGGTGACTGCACTGCCCCAGGGCCCTCAGCCCTCCTCAGCTCCCATTTGTACTCTGCGAGCAGTTGATTCATTTCTTATTAAACATAATTGCAAGCTGTTTTGAGAAAAACAACATTTGATTTGAAAGGATGCCCCAAAGAGGGGGTGGATCTATGCCGAAGAACCTCAGGCAGCCCCCTAACCAGGAACACTTTATACACAATGAGAAAATACAAGCACCAAAATGCAGGTTATTTAAAAATGCCCTGCTCTCTCCTCTTGTCCATTTCCTTTCCTCTCTCTCTCTCTCTCTCTGCAGTTCAGTGCTTTGAAAACAAGCAGCTGTACTTTGCGAGCAGGCTCAATGATGGCATGAAGGTATTTCAAATATTGAACTGCATCCCAAAACAAAGTAACTTTCAGTAACTTTAAGCATTTCAGTAATGCAGAAACACAGTGGTAATGTGTGATTGTGGCAAGTGAAACAATGTGTGTGAAATTCTAATGTATATCAGGGTACACTGAGCACTTTCTTAGGTAGACCTGTACACCAGCTTGTTAATGCAAATATTTAATCAGCCAATAAATCATGTGGCAGCAACTAAATGCATAAAAGCATGCAGACCAATAAGTCTAAAAAATAAGCCTCACAAATACCTAATAAAGCGCTCATTGAGTGTATATACTGTGTACACAGTATACAGGTAGTGAACAGAAAATGGATAATGAAGGAAAAGCACAGCAGAGACTACCACACTACACCATCATTTAAGCAAATAACAGCCCAGCATACATATGGTGCTGTGTGGGAAAGTAGGAAGGGCGTGTTTGCCTGTAATTAGGCTTTGCATGGCTTTAAGTGGAGCCGTACGTCTGAAGTATACAGTCTGCATGGAACTGCATGGAGGAAAAGGCATTCTCAGCCAAGAGCAGCAGTGGGAGGGAGCAGAAACTCTGATGGGCTATGATGTCAGCGTATTCACTCAATGCACACGGAAAAACAAGTGAGAACACAGTTCAACCTGTGGTTAGAGGAGTTTGTTTAGTCAAGCCAGTGGACTGTTGGATGGATATATCAGATGTATAATGTTAGTTGGATTGAGATAGATAGGTAGATATATAGATAAACACTGTATAAATATATCTAAGAATTTCACGGTTTTATTACAAAGTGGGTCTAACCCTAACCCTCTCTGTCTCTGTCTCTGTCTCTCTCTGTCTCTCTCTCTCTCTCTCTCTGTCTCTCTCTCTCTCTCTCTCTCTCTCTCTCTCAGAGTAAAGGGGCAAAGGAGAAGGTGGTCACACGCATCATGGTTTCACGCTGTGAGGTCGACCTCATGAAGATACGTACCGAGTTCAAGAAGCAATACGGGAAGTCACTCCACCAGACCATCGCTGTGAGTATTCCTCTCCCCCCGGCTGGACACTACAGCACACTCAACCCAACCTCTACCCCAACCCCAACCTCCACCCCTGTTTCACCCACTCTATAACCCACTCACCCCAACCTCCACCCCTGTTCCACCCACTCTATAACCCACTCACCCCAACCTCCACCCCATTCCACCCACTCTATAACCCACTCACCCCCAACCTCCACCCCATTCCACCCACTCTATAACCCACTCACCCCCAACACCCACCCCATTCCACCGACTCTATAGCCCACTCAACCCAAACCTCCACCCCAACCCCAACCTCCACCCCATTCCACCCACTCTATAACCTACTCACCCCCAACCTCCACCCCATTCCACCCACTCTATAACCTACTCACCCCCAACCTCCACCCCATTCCACCCACTCTATAACCTACTCACCCCCAACCTCCACCCCATTCCACCCACTCTATAACCCACTCACCCCAACCTCCACCCCATTCCACCCACTCTATAACCCACTCACCCCAACCTCCACCCCATTCCACCCACTCTATAACCCACTCACCCCAACCTCCACCCCATTCCACCCACTCTATAACCCACTCACCCCCAACCTCCACCCCATTCCACCCACTCTATAACCCACTCACCCCCAACACCCACCCCATTCCACCGACTCTATAGCCCACTCAACCCAAACCTCCACCCCAACCCCAACCTCCACCCCATTCCACCCACTCTATAACCTACTCACCCCCAACCTCCACCCCATTCCACCCACTCTATAACCTACTCACCCCCAACCTCCACCCCATTCCACCCACTCTATAACCTACTCACCCCCAACCTCCACCCCATTCCACCCACTCTAAAACCCACTCACCCCAACCTCCACCCCATTCCACCCACTCTATAACCCACTCACCCCAACCTCCACCCCATTCCACCCACTCTATAACCCACTCACCCCAACCTCCACCCCATTCCACCCACTCTATAACCCACTCACCCCAACCTCCACCCCATTCCACCCACTCTATAACCCACTCACCCCCAACCTCCACCCCATTCCACCCACTCTATGCACTCAGTACGCCACAGTACACCCCCTGCCTTACCACAAAAAGGTAAATCTCACCAAGTATTTTAGTACTTATATTGAGACTTAAAATCATATCTATTTCACTTATTTGCTAAAAAAGACAAAAATATTGCCATTGAGGTAAGATAATTTGCCAATAGAATAAGAACATTTCAAGCAAACAGTAACTCAAACCAACTAATATTTTCTACATGAGCAAACAAAAATAAGATCGTAAAGGCATGCTATGCAGGATTTCTCACCCCTGTTTACATACAAAAAACGTATACACCCCATTCTCAACCACGCCTCTCCAGTGTGCCGTGATAGCAATGAGCTAAGAAACCACAGTCTGATATGATTCAGAAAGCATCAGCTATAGTAGTCGCTTCCCACACAGGCAGTTTGACCAGCCATTTAACTGACATTACTTGTGTTTGTGTTTAGTTCGATAACTTTACGTTATGTAAACGTTAGCTAGTGGTGATACTAGTCACAGCTACTAACAGCTACTAGTCACAGCAGTGGATTTCAGTCTGCTTAATCTGCTAGCCTGCCTGCCCAATCTATAACATAACCATGCATATTCACAAACGCATCAATTCATAGTCACTTTTATTTTTATCAGACATCTCAAGTCTTCTGAAAGTCTGGCAGTCTTTTGTATTTAGGCATGAGCTCCCTGCCCAGGAGAGGAAATATGCTGTTAGAATCTCCCGAAAATATAAGCAGTAACATTAGTATATGCGTTGGGACCCAGCTCTCACGGCCAGCCAGCAGACATACAAAACTGAATTTAGTTAGCTTTTAACATGCCTGTTAAATAATGTTATTGAAAGCTGGCCAGCCATTTGAATAATGGTTAGCCACTAAGGCTAATCTCTCGCAAACCCAGCTCACCACTGCAGTAGCCAATCGTCACTTCTTGCCCCCCTCCTCCTTCTATTGGATCATAGTGTATGAGTTTGGTGTATTGGACACATGCTTTTCAGATTATGAGTATTAGTCTACTTGTATTTGTTATAGAATATCAAATACAAGTAGACAAGCATGCCCTGCAATGGACTGGCGACCTGTCCAGGGTGTATTCCTGCCTTTCACCCAATGTATGCTGGGATAGGCTCCAGCCCCCCTGCGACCCTGTTCAGGATAAGCGTGTTAGGATAATGAATGAATGAATGAAGTAGACAAGCAGAAGACACAGGTCACCAGTCTATCATAGTAATGACTGAGCCTGTTTGTTTTATACTGTTTTCAAGGTGAAAATCATAGTATGATGAAAAAGGCATAGTATGCCTTTAAGTTTTATTACAAGACTAAAAGTGCTTGTTACGATAGACAGTTTTTATTAGCGTATACATATACACTCCCTTAGCATGCCTCACAGACCACATCCCTGATCTATAGCCCTAATATACCTCCATATCCCATCAGTCACCAGTGTGAGTGGGAACGATGTGTATTCCTGAACACGCTGCTCTCCTCTCCCACAGGAGCACACGAAAGGGGACTACCAGGCGGTCCTCCTGAGTCTGTGCGCAGGAGACGACTGAGGCCGGAGCTATTCCACAATCCCTCAGCACAGCTGTCCTCCTCCTCCTGCCCTGCTAAGAGCTTCCTGAGGAATAGAGCCCAGTCAATCTGAGCTACAGACCGAGCTTCCAGCGCCACCCCCCCCAACCCCCTCCCCGAACGCCAAGCAGTATCAGCATTGTTAGCCTGTTTTTACTTGATAAAAGGAAAAACAGTTATCACTGCCTTTCAGTTAAAAATGAAAGAAGACCTATAGGACCAGAAGCTGCAGAGCTACGCATGTAACCTGTTTCATTGGTGATAATAAACACACCACGTCAGGTGGTTTTCATTCGTGACGACATTCAAGGTGTGTTCTGTTGTAAGAGGTATCTTGCGTGGTTTGAAAAGATTATCGTGTGATGCGGAAATCAGTTGACATGCGGTTCTGCGGATAACCACGCGTCGTGAAGTAAAGTGTAATTCTAAATTTGTCCAGAAGAGTGCGCTAGAGTAATACAGTGCAGAAGCATCAGCAGGATGTGACCTGAAACCATCTGTGGCTTGCTGTGCATTGACTTTGAAGTCTTCAGATCTTTTTACATATACAAAGTGCAAGGTGTTATTTTTGGAAACTATATCAACATTTCCACATTTTATATGTTTAAATGTTAAAAAGATGTTTAAGCCTTTTTTTCTACAAATTACTTTTGAGACCTTGTGGGAATAGATCAACACCATTATTTTGATTATTTGAGACATTCTTCACTGACCACAAGTCAACTAAAGGCATAACAGTGACAGTTTAATTTGTGAAAGTTGGATTAGAACCAAAAAAGCATATTTGAAAGTAACAGACAGGCTTTGATCACAGAAGAAATATGTACATTAATTTCACAATGCAATATTATTTTTAAAAAACCCAAACAAAACTTGTGAAAATGCATCAATTCTATTGACTAATTCACTGTTATTGACTAGAATGATTGTTCACATTACTGAAGCCTAATTGTTTACATAGGTTCCTCTCATTTTGTAGATGTATCCTTGCATTATGTTCATAGCCTGTAATCAAGTAAGTGCTAAGCAGGATCTAATAATTTCAATTAATTTAGATTTTCCATATTTCCTATCCAGTAACCAGCTATATTTGATATAACAATAACATATAACAAATACAATAACATTTTATTTTTTCAGAATTATCGACAGTGCAAATATATGCCCCTTATTTGCTATTTTTGATAATAACGAGTTTGATTAAGCATAATTGCAAGTACTGCTTGTGGTTTCAATCCCTCTTCGACGAGTCGGCTAGTCCGCGATTCAGGTTCATATGTTTGTATGTTCTGCTGCATATCTCACGAAATACCAATTGTATACGGCGAAAATATAATATATACATCACGCTCAACATAATGTCGTGATAAGATGTTCACGTGTCAAGTGTATCCACAACATTTGCATGATAAAAGGCCGGAACGTAAGAGATAAGTGACAAGGAACAGAGAGCAGTATAGTCAAAGAAGAAGTGTTCATGACTGTAACATGTGTGATATGCACATACATGGTTTCTGTAGGGGTGGGGAGGGGGTGTGACAGCGTTTCCACATGCCAAGGAACCCAGCGAGTACAGACAAGTAAGCAATAATACCCTTCTCCAGAGGATATTATGCAACCTACAAAGAATGCATGTTCTTTTAGGCACATATCTGAAAGCTCCTTTAACTATACCATATGTGTCTCCACATCAGAGTTTACATGAACATGCATCCATATGCAGCGACTGCCTTTAACACTGAGTCCTGTCAAACACAGAGAATGCTAGACACTAATGATGCTAACTTCTGTCAATTTAAATAACTAGACTGCGTTCAATCTTTGCATTATACTGGATGTCTGATATAGCAGTTCTATCTATACCAACAGTGTCTCACTCACAGCATGCACACAATAACACGACTATTGTAAACACACAGATTAAGGCAACAGTTTGATTAAACCATTTACACGTCTTTAGAATGATAGGATTCTGTAAACAACTGAGTTTACGTGGCTAATAAACTCAGTTTACTCATGTAACTGAGTGTTACAGTTTATAGTGCTAAGGAAGTTAGCATTGCCGTCAGCAGATTTCCTATGCTTTTTTCCCCAAAGGGTTTTCCATTTTTGCAGAAAATAAGCTTAGATATAACTTAAGAGAGCTTCATGTTCTGTTCTATGACATAAATTATACCCATCAACCATTCCGTCACCACCAGTCAAGTTTCATACTTGCCTGCTTGCACGCGACAACTGTTTCAATATAGGCGCAGAGTGAAAACACCAAAAGGCATCTGATTAAGGTATATACAGGGCACAGTAAATCAAATGACATAATCCAAATACGTTAATTGCACTATGCCTAAATTGAACTAAACCAATTTCAATCTGAATAAAATATATACTTGACATTTGAAACTACCCAATTATTGCCCTAATCAGTATAAAGTTGAACTTCTAGTGTTCATGTAAACGTGCTGACTAAAAAAAGAAATGGCTCATATTTCATTAGATTTATCAAATATGGTTATTTCAACTACGGAGCAACTAGTCCAGTGATCTTGAATAGCCCACACAAATAATGATGTTTAAACCCTTTATGATGGATGCAATGCCATTACCCATTGAATATATCTATGATGCACAATACGTATTAAGTAATAGCCCTTTAAATATTCCATGATTTTACATTGCATATCTGCTATATACATCAGAAATATTTGCTTTTATAGTACATAAATAAATACAGTACTTAAATTTCATACAGGAAGTTCAAACTATTTTTTCCTTCAGCAACGAATGCTGTTCTTTTCAACCTCCTCCCTTCTTCTCCAGTGAAGAGGCTTTATTTAGATTTTTTAATCATTAGTGTGTTTTGCTTTGTTTGTTTGGCACTAATTTTTTAATTGAAAATGTTAATTTGACCTCCAGCTAGAGTGATTTGCATACTAGCAAACAGCTTCTATATATTTCTCCTGTTTAGTTTGAGGTCTCTTAGGATGCGGGATCCGCCATAGCGTTGACAAGGCACTTCTTCACAGGCTGAGGGAGGCGAGCACTCTGAAGATGAGCTCTGACTGCAGGAAAAACGCAAACGCAAAAGACGGAGGAGGCTTTTTTACACGCTTCCACTACAGAGAACCAAAAACCGCCACGGCCAAATTCTTTCATTTTATTATTTTGCCATTATTATGTCACCTGCACCAGACACGATCAGGGCACATACTCACCCACACGGAGACACACCTGCATGCACACACACACTCATAGAAGCACGCAGACACAGACCCTCACTGACACACACACACACACACGTATACAGTATGCACACACTCACACAAGCGTGTGTGCACATGCACACACACCCCCACAAACAAACACACACACACAGGCATGCATACACATGGATGAAAATTGGCAAAATTCAACAGCAGACCGAAACAGGATTATATTCCTTCTGGATGCTGGTGAGAAAAAAAAAAAAGACTACTACAAAAGTAGTCATTGATAATAAAGGTGTAGTTATATAGAGTACATAATGAAATCACATTAAACTCAATTCACTACTGACCTCCTAGTTCCAGCAGTAACCAATAACCTTGAAAGCCTATTTTATTTTTATTTTGAAAATAGATATTTACGTTAAATATGTCATTCAACTCCAATCCAAGCAAAGTACAGTAGCACATCTGTGTCCTCATGTCCCTTAAAATTTATTGTCATTAAGTAATAATATTGATGAGGACATTATCCTTTTGTGATGTTTTTTAATGTTTATTGCCAATGAAAGATAAAATATTGCATAAAGCAAGGTAAAATAGTATTTTGCGAAGCAGGGGGCTGAGATTGATGTTTTGATGCGGTGACAGATTAATCTGTGCATCATAAAGAATAGAGTACCACCCATATTTTTCCATTTTTATGTGGATGTATAACATGCTGTTCTGCGACGGGCCCCACCCTCGGGAAACTCCACAACGGCCACGGGAACTTCCCGTCACCGCCTTAAACCGCCACACTGCCAATACCAACGCTGCAGCTGCAACCCGCCAAGGTCAATGCACCTGTGACAGGACCCATCATTTTAAATTGTGATGTTTTACGTCCATTCCCGGGCGCTGGGTGTTTGTCTTAAAGTTAAGCATGGGGGACACCTTAATGCTCATTCATTTCATACAGGATTACTTTTAGAATTCCTCTATACGTCGCCCCTTACTGAATTAATTGAAATCAAAAACCAATGCCTTCGAATACAGTGCAGTTACAAACATTTTCTTTAGTTATCATTAATGGGTAAATAAATGTTTAATTGTGAAAAAATCTAAAATGGAGGACAACGCCACGCAAGTTTCCTGCATAAAATGCACTATTAAGATGGGACTACCATCATTAGTACTGAATGTTATACTCTGTACCACTGTTAGACTCCACTGTCTCGTACACCCTACAACAACAGGCTGAGACTCATATAGAGGTTAGGGAATGGGGTTGTAACATAGCCCCAGGTAAGACACTGCTGTTGTTATTTTTACAAAAAGAAAATGTAAATCACTTTAGTTACGAGTGTCTGCAACATGCCCATCATAATGATAAATATAAATGGATATATTGAAATGGGGTAAAGTGACATTGTGTCACTTTGGACTAGCAGGAAGTAGCAGCTCCCCAATAGTAAAAACAGGACTTTTAATCGCCGTTGTGTGCTAAAAAGACACCAACAGTCTGCCTTTTCTAGCAGATGACTTTTTAAATCAAATTTATAATACATAAATCATAAACGCATTTAGTGTCCTGTAAATCTGCCCTACGTCCTAGTACTAAACAAATGCTCATAGGCTGTGAAAGACCAGCTGAATGGTCAGTGGGGCACTGCACATTCCAAAGGGCGTGACTCACGAGCGGCGCAGAAGGCCGTAACCCTCAGCGCTGATCTGGGGTCAGTTCCAGGGTGAGGCCCTCAGTGGGCCGTTATGCTTGGCCCAGACTGAGCCAGCGGCCTCAGTTCAGTTACTGGGGGGTGCGGTGGTGACAGAGGTGCACTCTCCCGCCAGACTGTCCCAGTTAAAGCGGGGTGCTGGACGCGTGCCGGGCCTGCGGACGGGCCCGGGGGTGAGGAACATCCCTCTCAGAAGAGGCCCCATTAAAATTTGAAGGCCCAGCTGTTGAGCCGGCTCGTCGGGCCGGGGAGAAGCACCGCCGTTCTCCGGCACTTTCCGCGCGACAGCAGCGTTCGTTGTTGGGGGCCCCCCTTCCTCGGGGAAGGTTGTGCCGGTGGCGTGGATTGGTGGTCTGCCGCACGCCGCGGCGTGGTGTTGCATTATGGGCCGCGGAGGTCTTCCCTGCCGATCCCGCGCCGCCCCGCAGCTGTTCCTCTGCGCTAACGCGGTGCTGCCGCAGCGCAAAGGAGAACCGCTACAGGTTACGCCAGAAGAGCTGCTGAGCAGCAGGGAGAGGGGCTTTCAGAAACAGCACTGATGCACCTCTCCTTAATTAGTATCCTTATTCTTTTTTATTGCTCCAACCACAATTTCTTCACTATTAAAATGAATGAATTGCACCTCATTATGACCATTGAGTATGTGCATGTAATAATTGAGACACACACACACAAACACACATGCACATATACACACATAAACACAGCAACACACACACACACACACACACATACACACACAGACGCAGACGCAGACACACACATGCACACATACACATGTATAAACACATACACACACACTCCCCTTCCCCCACCACAGCAGCCATCTTTCTCAGCCTGCGGGCACACTGGCACTAAGGCGAAGGATAGCTCACTTTAACAACTCGGCCTTTTTTCAAACTAGTAACAGAATTCTCAGCCTTTGTTGTCATCGGGACGATCTCCTTTCATGATTCTCAAACCAAAACTACAAAAAAAAAACAAGAGAGATCACTCACACGCTCGGTCCGTCTGCACTGCTCCATCTTTGTAGACGTCTGACGGAAACTACAAAACAAAATGGATGGAAACTATAAAAAATAACAAGTTCTGCAGCCCTACAGTGTGGCACTGTCTGCACTGTATGTATGTGCAGCCAATCACAGATCCACAGACAAAGGCACACACATGGAGAAGAGCGAGTCACAGCGTGCGGGCGATGCATGCTCTTCTGTTACTTTGAACATTTTAACTGTCATTTCCCTCATGGAAAGAAAATGCATTCTGAGTGCTCAGAGAAAATACATTTGACAGTAATATTTCAATGGGCTTGCGATATACGATAGAGATAATGAAGATAAATGTATAGAAGTAATATATAAGATACAATACTGATAAAAACCTATATTGGTAATCATGTGGTAAACTGAACATACATGCCCAATATTTCAAAATCAATACTCAGGCTGGGTGCGTATTTTATAAGAAAAATTATATCCAGATTTTTTATTATTTTCTTTTTTATAAAACAGACGCAAGGTTAATACACTTACATATATTATTTTCTTTTTCAGGAACAATATGAATATTTTTTCTCCCACAACACCAAAAGAAAGCAGAAGAGCTATGTGCAGTACGTTAAATTACACAAGAAATGTCTTCATATTAAATGCATCATAGTGGTGAATGTCATAATATCACACACACACACACACACACACACACATACAGACACATAATGCAATGCCTCCTTGCTATATTCTGCAACGAGGCATTATTTATTTTATTTCATTTTTAATTGCATACTTATTTATTTGATTGAGGAGTTATAATAATAAGTAATACTAATAACAATGAATAAATAATAATAATGTTACTGTTACAGACTGCCATTGAAGTATCTCAAAGCACTAAATTGGAGGGGGGTATGTACCTTAACCACCACTAACATGTAACACACACTTTGCACGAGAACACTCATCACACACCAGACAAGGTGGAGAGGGTGGGCTTCATTAAGCCAATTAAAGCGGGGGATTACTGTGGCCAGATTGAGAGGTGCACACTGGGAATTTTGCCAGGACATTGGCTAGCCCCCTCCTCCCTGTGGTCAGAGCCATGGGATATGTAATGACCGTAGTGAATTGGGTTCTTGGCTTAACGTCACTTCTGAAAGATGGCACCTCCTACAGCACATCGAACTGGGCTGTTGTTTCCCACTGAGGCCAGAGGGAACGTTTCCCCCATCGCCCCATTAACACCGCTTTCAGTAGCAACCTCATTTTCACAGTTTTTAACCACATCTTGCCCAATTTGCCAAGAATGCTACAGGTAGATGGGTAATAGCATCATTGCATAAGTTAGCACCACTTTTCAGGATCTGAAAATAAACAGATATGAGTGACCCCTGTCTTTTTTTCTCCACCCAATACAGCGACTTTGTCGCGGAACAGGACACATAGCTAAATTCAAAGCAGGCCCTTCAGCTATGTAAGTTTGCATGTAGGTTTTATTGTTTCCTATTTTGTATTTACTCTCACTGAATTAACCTAATTTCACTAATGAAAAGTCAACATTGCTCTTGTTTGTTCTATACACAACTCGAGTGCCTTAATAGCAATTGAATCTGCACAGTGAAAATTCAGTCTGGCGGAAAGCAAATGTGTTGCCTTTTCAATATAGGCCATGTGAGGGAGGCACGCACACACACACACACACACATACATGCATTGCATTGTGCTCTGGGCTGAAATAGGTGCTGAATGGAAACACCACCAGCAGTGCAGGTCCCCTGTGTGTGTGTGAATACTGAGGCCACATCCAGACCCTGCGGCACACAAGCCCATAATGCACCGCTCCTCACGCTGCAGTGACCATTTCTACACATAGAGAGGCAGACGTATACAGTGCAGTCTTTATGTAATTGGACAGTTGGTATAATTTCTGTTCTTTTGGCTCTGTAGTCAAGCACACTGGATTTGAAATGAAACAATAAATGTGAAGTTAAAGTGCGGACTGTCCCATTTAATTTGAGGGTATTTACATCTATATCAAGTGATGATGAAGGTAGGAATCATATGTCTTTCTGCACATAGTCTGCCCAATTTTAAGGGACCAAAAGTAATTGGACGGTTGGCTTCTCAGCTGCTTCTGAATAGCAGTGACATTTTTGACATATACATTCTAGTGGGGCACCACTCAGCTTGTCAAGCCTATAAACGGTGAAATAAACATGAGACAATTAAAACGGTCATTTCAGTACACTTCATTACAGTCAAATATTAGGCTACCGCACTAGTTATAATGTGACCGCTACTACAGCTACAACTACTATGAGATTATCTACAGACAGCTAATCAATTGACACCTAGCTTTGATTTCTGCACCCTGCACTAACTATTTGTGGGGGTGTTACCATAAGTGGGGCCAAGACGATTGGGCCCCACAGGCCAACACAGAAAATCTGTTATGATACGCGCATTAGGGGTCCCCTGTTATACAGACATAGCTATGGGTGATGGCTATCAACAGCCATACACTACAGTACAGATGGCAAAGGCAATTGTTATTACTTGGAGTGCATTTTAAAAGAGGAATTATGGATAATATTAAGCTAAGTTTGATAAATCTATCTATCTAACTTCGATTCAAAGCTCATTTTGTTCATTGAACTCCAGTTCTTCAGAGATAAGAAAGTCAATGAGTGATAAGAACACAATACCACCAACTAGTGGTAGGGCCAGGACCTAATGTGGAGACATTCTGCAGAATAGTCTGGTGTACAGTTGTTAATAGTTTCCTTAGTGCAGGTATAAGAAAGCCTCTGGTATCTAGTCTTGATTCAAGGCCTTTGAAGTCTGTTATTAGTGTTTTTCAACATGAGGCCCAGAGTTGTACCAAAGACCGTCAAGGAAGCCATTATTAGTCAGTAACACAGTTTAAACAATAGGCTTTACAAAATAAACTGTTTGTGACATCATTAAGAAGAGAGTACTAGTGAGCTCAGTATGTGCAAAGAGGCTAGTAGGCCAAGAAAGACTCTTTAGGAGGCAGGCGTGGATGTTTCAGTGACTACTTTCCACAGAACACTTCAAAAACAGATTTACAGAGGCTACATTGCCAGACGCAAACCACTAGTACGTTTCAAAAGCACGATGGCCAGGTTACAGCAAAAAAATAAAAAAAAGACCATGATTGACTTGTAAACTACCCAAGAACCAAAACACCCCCCATCATCTGTAAAACATGGTGGTGGGGGTGTGGACAGTTGGGCATGTATTCTAAAGCGTGCAGAAGTATTTTATCAATAAAGTTCAAATGCCTACAAACTCATAGGATGGTGCTTCATTGCAGTCTGCACTTTAACCTCACATTTATTGTTTCATTTCAAATCCAATGTGTTTGACTACAGAGGCAAAAGAACAGAAATCGTACCAACTGTCCAAACACTTACAGACTGCACACGTCTCCCCCTGCCGTGACCTCCCCCTGCTCACCCCGCTGTTCAGACAGGAGGGAGCCATGAAACATTTCTAGAACATTCCGTCCTGTGGAGCAATCCCTTCCTCATCACTGCTGGTGTAAATCACAGACCTGGGTCAAATACGTAATTGTTCTGTATTCAAATACTTTTCTGTGCTCGATTGATCTTGCCTGGTGAAATTGAGCCAACCTAGAGGACCGGAAGGTGGGGTTTGCACTCGCTGGAGAGTATTTCATTTGTTCCAATACACCAGACAAGCTCAGGAAAGTGTAGAAAGGTATTTGAATCCAGAACAATTATGAATTTAACCCAGGTCTGGCAAGTCACTCACCAAACACTGAGGATAAACCAACCAATGCCAAGGAACTGGTCCCGTGCTTTTTTGGACAGCTGATCAAAAACAGACTGATTGAGTAGACGTGATAGTTCACATTGATAACTAAAAGGAATTGAATGGGCAGATTATTGTTTTGATTGTTCTTAGGCCAGCTGACCACACTATGGAATGGATATAGCTGCTGGCTCTCATTCCATCCTCCTCCCAAACTCATCACAGGAGAACTCTTTGGAAGATCAAGGCAACCACTGATATAGCAGAGAGCTGGGAGAAAGACAGGAACAATGTGTCAGTCTTATTGGTCCCCACAGTGTGTGCATGTGTATGTGTGTATATAAATGTGAATGTACGCGCATGTGTGCATGTGTGCATGTGTGCGTGTGTGCGTGTGAGCCTGTCTGTGTGTGTGCATGTGTGTGCGAGCATGTCTGTCTGTCTGTATGTATATGCATGCATGTGTGCGTGTGTGTGTGTATGTGTGAATTTGTGTGTCAGTGCCTGTGTGTGCAAGCATGTCTGTGTGCGTGTGTGTGTGTGTGTGTGTATGTGTGCCTGTGAGTGCAAGCATGTCTGTGTGTGTGTGTGTGTGTGTGTGTGCATATGTGTCACTGCCTGTGTGTGCAAGCATGTCTGTGTGCATGTGTGTGTGTGTGCATGTGTGAGTGTGCCTGTGTGTGCAAGCATGTCTGTGTGCATGTGTGTGTGTGCCTGTGTGTGCAAGCATGTCTGTGTGTGTGTGACAGGTGGATCACAGCAGCATGCGGGGCGGGGTGTCTATGGAGACCGGGTGTTTCCTGCTGCCTGTCACAGAGACAGGGCTTGTCAGGTCTTCCTCCTCCTGGAGGGGCGCCCTGTCGGACCGCGTTTCCCCCGCTTCCGCGCGGCCCCCCGTTCATCGACGGCGTCTGCGAGCGCGTGCGGGGGGGGGGGAGTGGGCGGGGACCGGTGGCGCGGCGCCAGCGTGCTAATCGTGATTGCCTCTGAAGTGGCTCTAATCGTCTGGGGGAGGCAGCGCCCGCCCTCGCCGTGTTCCGTGTTTGTACAAGGCTCTGTGGCTGGGCTCAGCTCCGCACGGTGTACCAGTTGTTTGTGAGCGTAATATTTTTTCTGAGAACGGGTTAAGACAAACACTACGGGAGGCTGCATGTTAATGGGGATGACGTGCGCCATCAAGCGCGGTCTCTTAATGAAGAGGTTCTGTTGGACCTTCGTGCGCGGTATCACTGTAACCGGCCGGGATTGGCCGAAAGTCTTGACGCTTGGCCTTACGCTGACCCGCGACAGTGTAACACAGTAGTGCTGTTAAGAAACAAGTGTGTGTAAGGGATCAATTGATTTACAAAAATGAAATTAAAAACATTGTGAATCAACACACAATCTGTTTCTGATGTGGTATGAAAATATGACAAACATCAACAATCTTCAGATCATCAGAAGCTCTGGAAATGACATCCAGACGAGCCACAGGAAAGTTAAGTTAAATCTTAAATCCGTGCCTATATCTTAACTAAAGTTGGCTCGTCGGTAAAGATA
The DNA here is from genome assembly GCF_963514075.1 of Conger conger. NCBI lineage: Eukaryota > Metazoa > Chordata > Actinopteri > Anguilliformes > Congridae > Conger > Conger conger. Next base: position 12,038,722 of record NC_083774.1, on the reverse strand, counting down.
TTTTTACTTCAATAAGCAAATGAGGTGTACTCCATCCTGTTTATAGTCAAACAAACGCATTTCAGTGGAAAGAAAGCTTGCTGAAAAGGGGTGACAGCACACAGCTTGAGTTCAGAAATGAGCGAACAAATAAAATCCTGCGATCACTATAGCCCGGGTGCAACAGAGATAGGAAAAGAGGTGGACATTCCTTCGTGGCCGTGAATGCCTGAGTCTTAGCATTTAGCGCTGACCCTGTAACCTGGGCACTGAGCCAGTGTAGGTTTAGAGAGGCTGTGATCCAGGATTGTCACGCTACCTTAATCCCCCTCAGCCGAGGGTCAGCCCTCACACTACTGTCACTGTCAGGCACTGGAGGCCCCCTCTCAGCACACATTCAGTACACACACAAACACACACACACACTCGTATGCACATACACAGGCAGACACACAAACACAGGCACACGTACACAAGAGGACATACACAAAAACAAACACACACACACACACACAAACAAACGCACACAAAAACAAACGCGCAGACACACACATACACACACATAGATGAACACTCGTATGCACATACACAGGCAGACACACAAACACAGGCACACGTACACACGAGGACACACACACAAACAAACGCACACAAAAACAAACGCACAGACACACACACACACACAAGCACACACACAGACAGACAGACACACACAAGCACATACACACACAGACACACACACACACACACATGCACACACATACACATGCACACACACTTGTGCAGAGACACACGCACCACTTCACCTTCATGCAGGAGATGGAAATCGGACAGGCAGACACTCGAGCATGATCCAAATGTCAGGGAGGAGGCATGGAGAAAGGATCGGTCGCCGTGGTAATCAGAAGCACAGGCGGCTCCGGAACCTTCTTTATAACGCACCATTCCTACACCATCAGGACCAGGCATCAATCCCAAAAATCTCACACAGACAATACTGAGCCCACAATTATTCAATCAAGCAATGACAATCAACTGGAATGTGAAAATAAAAAATGAAAAAAAATATTAATTATTAATAATTTACAATTAATTAACCTGTGTGAAGCAGGCATGTCAACGCAGAAATAAATATTTCAGTGTGCGATGCACAAACATCAGGTCAGTGACTGTAATTCAGAACTTAAAAATAAAGAATATCACTTGAAGTATATCCCATTTAATATATATATTTTATTTAATTCAATGTTGTTATTAACTGTTTCTGTTTTCACTGTAATTAGTCAAAATGTCTTCAACAAAAATCACAACACAAGCGTACAAAATGAGCAACGGCTCTCAACACCTTTCATTCAACCATTTTAAAAGGTTTGCAGCGAACCACGTAACAACGCATAACAGTGAAAATGCAAAGTTTTGAAGAGGTGCGTCACTAGGTCTCCACTCTCTCTCACTGGCTGCTCTTTCATTAGACCACAAGGGGGAAAAAACACATCTCTATTGCTGACAGCACGTTCTCAGATGACACTTAACCTTTGGAGATTCTTTATTCTCTCTGATCGCTCGGCTGTTGGTTCATGTTAATTAACCCTGGGGCGCTGACGAGAGTTCCAGCCTTTGAAGAAAGGGAAAATAAGGGGGGAAATGAACAGAGAGGAGAGAGGAGAGGAAGAAGAAGAAGAAGAAGAAGAAGAAGAAGAAAAAACACATTGTTGTTCTCCTTGTACTGTTGTTGCGTTTCCCGTTATGTATGAAAGTTCTTCTCGGTTGCCAGGGCCGAACTTCAAACGTAAGTGGCTGAGAGAGAGCTTGAATGAGCAGAGCTGTCGTCTCCTGGCATCCCATGACCCCCTTCCCCTCCCTCTCTAACCCCCTTCGGTTCTCCCCCAAGCAAACCTGGGCAGAACTGCCCAACTTCCCCCACAACCCCTCGAGGTGGCCTTGGATATGGAAATGTACGCGGGGGGAGAACAGGCGATGACGCTCACTTGTAGCCTACAGCCGCTCACGCTAAAGGGGAAGGAGGGGGGGTTGTCTTTCTCTTTTCCAGCATTTGGCTGCTAGGGAAATGGTCCTTTTCAGCTCTTGCTAGACAACACAAAGCAAATTAAAAAAGAGCTCCCGGCAGGCAAAAACAAAATGGCGCCCTGTGTTGCCTCAGCCGAAAGAAAAGAGATGTTCCAATGCAATTATTTTGTTAACCAGTTCACTGCTCACTCCTAGCACACTGGCTGGTAGGTAGCGTGAGGAGGTAGTGCGGGACCTCGGCCAGCGACCGCTACGGTCAGCAAACATAACCTGCGGTCGAACGGCAGCGTGTCCAGGTCTGCGTTGCCACTACACTGAGGAAATCCCATCTTTGTGCATCAGCCGGTTCACAACACACTAGACTTGTCGCCAGGTTAGTGTGTATTATGTGTACATTACAGCCCAGAAATAAATGATGCGCGCAACAATCTTTGATTTAGCGTGAGGGTATGGTGGACGCACTTGAGAGAAGAACGCCAAAAAAACGCCTACAGGTTTATTTTCAGACCTGGTCGTTTTTTTACCAAAGTCAGGAAGAAAACAAGCCCCTTTCACAGCTCTTAAGTCCTCGTCCTCACTAAAACGCACAATTAAAAAGGCTGTAATTATAATTAGCCACAGAGAATCGGGGGGGAACTTTCCCTCAAGGATACGTCTTGTGGTGCGACTTTGATCAAAGCTATGCCCAGGGACAGATAGGCTGCGGATCTCCAGTGGCGATCGCAGAGCCAAACTTTGCTCTCAGAAGCTATTGCTCCTGGGGAAGGGGAGCAGGTCGGCAGGGGGGGTTCGGGGGGGTTTGGGGGGGTTAGCACACATGCTCCTTCCAGAACCTTCTACCGTGGCTGGGTGTGACCAAAGCGCTCGACCAAAAGGGTGAACCAGCATGCCCTTTGCCTATCTGTGAGAAGGTTTTAATCAAAGGGTGCTTATTTAAATAAAATCTAAAATTTTAAAAAGGGCTGCAGGCTTTTGGCTATGAATTGTACCAGCCACTTTGTTCATTATTTTTGTGCAAAAATGAAAATAATATGAGCATTTATTTTACCGCTCATGATATATCATATGTTGTTTTATTGCTAAAAACTTTAACTTGCAGGATCGAATGCCATAATAGATTGAGTGCACAGCTTCAAAATGGAGGAATCAGGTGTAGACCTCCTCATCAGTGATTTAAATCACAGTGGATGTATTCTGGATGGAAAATGTTGTGCTGTGACCCCTGAGTACAGTCAGTCAGTTCAGTATTCACTGATCATGTCTTGCTATGAATGTCATTATGTTACATACAGGTACTGAGCAACCACAAGTTGTAAATCCTCAACCAGCCTTATCTAATCTCATCAGGCGATACATAACTGGCCATGGTGTACTACAGCAGGGACTTTCACTCGAGTACGTCCCACTTAGCTGCACAACAGTGACCCCTCTGGTCAGTGCTGCAGCTGCAGGCTGACCACATCAGCCACAGACAATAAGTTACATTACATTACATTACATTATTGGCATTTGGCAGACGCTCTTATCCAGACGCTCTTATCTTTGGCTAACTACAAACAGGAGAACTGGAGAACACTGCTGAATTGACATGTTAGCTACGGGCCCAACAGTTGCAACTGGCCATTCCAAAACATGGCGGTCGGGGAGGGGCACAGTAAGAAATGTTTTATACATGACCATGTGTTTTTTTTTTTACACAAACAAATCTGGTATAGAGCAAGTGTGGGGAGACTTAGGTTTTATGACAAAGTATGCATCTTTCTGACTGCGCAAACATGGCTACAGTCCCTGCCATTAAGTTTACTTTTCTTTCCTTCATCCCACAGAGGTCCGCAGGATCGAAAAGGTTTACCTGTCAGCATTATGAATGCTGCTACTTTCAAAATGGCTCCATTAATCACTATGAGCCATATGAATAAAGAGCCAGACACTCCAACTTAAACACACACTTAATATTCAGTCTTCTTCTACAAACAGCCAAAGCTCTCGGCTTGCGTGACTTGCAACTTACCTGCTTATCAGTAACTGCAGAGAGTTATAACTCATCAGCAGTGTAAAGCAAAAACAACCTAAACAACACTTAGCAGCCACATCATATACAACAAAACAAATTATTCATTCTCTGACAACAATCGCAACCCTACTTGATCTAATTATTCATAAGTGGATTCAATGAATATGGATATCGCCTTTCATTTATTAAACCCAAGCCACTCTACAAGTAAATCACTACATGACTGAAAGGAACATTTCATGAATCATGTCAAACATTTAATACTGAAAATAGTCATGTATTTTTTACTGGAAGTTCAAATATATTTACCATGCCACTTATAAAAAGAAAATAAATGATTGTTTCCTTATTTATCTAAATACAGGCCCTGGTTTCCTGAGAGATTAAGCTCATGAAAAACCTCTCTGTTCATTTCCCCCCTTATTTTCCCTTATTTTTCTGTCTGCAAACATGATCACTGATTGGTCATGGTACTTGTTTTGTACCAATCATTAGTTGTGTTATTAGTTTTACGTATGCTAAAAGTTCTAGCATGTGGTGTGCTAAGGGTCCCAGTTGATCAGGCCGTAGTCCTGTCTGTGCAGTTGGGCAAGTCATTAAAAAAACTTAACGTAAAAAGAACGCAGTTTGCACTTGGGCATCGGTTTTTCAGTACTTACAGAATACAGCCGGGAATTGTATTTCTGTGTCATGAGTTCAACAGATGATTGAATTAATGAGAAATGTAGGATTGTAAAAAAACAAAAAAAACAATAGAGATTCAGAGCCTAAGCACAGTGTATAGCCGTTTGAATCCTGATTGTTAAATCACAAGATGGCTGTCATTTTATGCAGTCCATGAATTCTGCCGTTTCTGAATGTTGAATCAGTTCAGTCACTTGTCATTACCTTCCTTTCTTTCCCTCTCCCTGCCTTTCTTTCTTTCTTATTCCATCTCTCCCACACATTCCTTCCTTCTTTCTCTTATAAAGCAATGCAAATGAGTCTCTGTGCCAGGAAGCCAGGACCCGGCATTTTAAAATTTTTATTTATGCCCGCCTCCCGCTTGTTTAATCCCGACATTCCTTTTCTTCCGCGTTGTGTGCTCTTGTTCTCGGGAATATGCAAACTTTAGCAGCCCGTGCCGCGCTTTCAAGTGGGGACGGGCTCATTTTCTTGCAGGAGAGCGGAGAATCAGGTGCGTTTAGACGGAGCCCGGGGCCGTGAATCGGGGAGGAGACGAGCTCGCCCCTAATCCGCTCAGACACCCTCCTGATGCCGCGCCTTCATTATAAATATTTTTAAAGGAGGAGCAGACCTCCGTGAGCCCCGTACAGGACAGGAGATATCAGGAAGGAGGCTTTGATATCTGGCTCCTCAACAGTTCCGCTCGCGATGATGCCAGCTCCCGTTGACAGGTCCCCTCCCCTCCTTCATTTGATTGTCTTTCCTTGTCTCTTTTTTTTTTGCGAGAAGTTTCTCTACAATTAGCATAAATATTTAATCTTTTCCGTCTGAGCTCTGGGGCCGGTGCGGAGGGAGGAACGAGAGCGGGATCGGCTGAACGCTGCGAGGATTTCTGCGGCTGAACCGCAAAGAGTCTTTGTTTGGCTTCAGCCTGCTCTTGCTCCCTCCTCACAACCCCCCCGACCCCCTCCCAAAAAATATAGATACATGGTGGAGCATCTGTCTGGGAACCCAAACTTTTTACAGTGAAGAGGAAAAGAGGCATCGGGTTGTCTCACTGACTGATACCGCGTCAGCGCTCAGCATGCTAGCTGTCATCTTCCTGCCTTGTTAAACTGTTATTGGGGGATTATGTCCTTAAAATGCATGACACCCATTAAACTGATACAGATAGACTACTGACACTACATCATGTTCAGACTTTCATGCAAGTTCTCACACTGCAGTCCATTTCGTTGAATGTCAAAGATGTGTGATACAACGACAACGATAAATACAAGACACATATTACAGTATTCCTTTCACATAAATATTTTATCTTTGTGCTTAATTTATGAATCCACATTTCCCTATACTGCATGTCATTAATGCTTCACCCTAGAAAGAGTATCACTGTTATTGCCATAGGACCGTGGTCATCACCAATGCTGTTAATTTTCTGGCTAGGCCTAGAAGCCTTTCAACAACAAAACTAAATATATACTTACATCTTATTTCAAAGGACTCGGAAAGCCCTGACTAGCTGCGGAGCACTTCCAGTGGAGAACTTTACTTTAGGACAGGAAGTGGATCATTAAAATGGGAGAAAAAAAAATCTTAAACAGGATGAGAGAGCATGAATTTCTGCTAGCCCTTGGCTATTCGTGCAGCTCCACTGAAAACATCACAGGACACGAACGAAAAAACACTGCTCAGACCTGCACTTTCTCTTCGCTATTTGATTTCTCGCTCACGGACTTTTCAGGGCTGATTTATCCTACAGAGATCCTTCTTTTTTTTTTTAATCATCCAAATATCAAACATAACAACAAGGAAGGCATTCTGTCAAAAGATGGCTCCCCCCCCTCCCTCTCTCCCTCTCCCTCTTACACGTGTAGTGACGGTATAACGGGGTGTGTGGGGGGGGGGGGTAGATGTGTGGGCCGAAAGCACGTTTGGGCGCACACATCCCCCGCTGTGGTGGCGCTCTGCCTCTTGTCAGGCCGCGCTGATCCTATCAAACGCTGAAAGTCCCCGCGTCCTGGAGCATGCTGGGACACTCTAGCCATCTTTGGGCTAATTACACATAAAAAGCCCCGTTCTGCAGGGAGCCCCAGGTCTCCAAAAACTGAGGTCTATGAGGTAATTACCTGAGTCCCCCTCCTCTCCTCTCCTCTCCTACACCCCCCCCCCCACACATTAATCCCCCCATCAACGGTGAGTTCAGAAAGCGTTGGAAAGATGGCTGTCAGGTTTCGCCACCAGAAAGGCCATTGAGGGGGTGCCATTAGAGTCATTACAGGGAGTCCCTCATGGATAATAGAACAAGGTGTTCCCTTTAATGATAAACAAAATGACTCGGCGATGTCACCGAGATCACTCAGAGCCCCGGTTAGCCGCGTCCCCTTTGCATGGGTAAGCAGCGCATATATGCAAAGTGCAGCAAAGGCTGCGGAGGACCAGGCCAGAGCGCTCGCCTCTATAACTTGAAGGCATGTAGGGGCGAGGCCTCGTCTTCCTACGCGCACCTTCAACGGGGCCCGATGCTAATGCTGGCCACTGTCCCTTATTAGAGCCGGTACTTTCATCTAAGCAACTTCTAATGTTTACATTAGCATAGCGCCTTGTCTTTTCACCCCACCTCTAATCAACTGTCAGCCACAAGAAAGCACCGGCTCTGTTGCATATGCATCCCAGAAAGAATAATGAATAAGCGCGGAGCATGTCACTTCAAACATCAAACAAATCTGAACATGATAAGATTTAAATATTGATGGGCCTGAATATAGACAAAACAATACATATATGTATATATATATTGTATTCATATTTCTGTTTATGTGTATGTCTATATGTATATACAGTGAGCTCCACAATGTTTGGGACAAAGACATTTTATTCAAATCAAACCTTTCACATGGGGTTAAAGTACAGATTTTCAGCACTTTTTATACATAGACCTCCAATTTCAGGGCCCCATAATGTTTGGGGCAAATGGCTGCACATGTGTTTCCGGTTAGTCAGGTGAGTTAAATTGCTTCCTTAGTGTAGGTATAAGAGAGCTTTCAGCATCTAGCCTTGATTCTAGGCTTTTGATTGCCTTTGGATTCTGTTATTGGTCATTGCCAACATGAGGACCAGAGTTGTGCTAAGGAAAGTCGAGGAAGCCATGATGGGGGAAAAAAACAAAAAACAGACAGACTTACCAAAAGAAACTGTTTCGAACATCATTAAGACTGATGTTCACTGGTGAGCTCAGCAATCACAAAGGGTCAAGTAGGCCAAGGAAGACATCTACGGATGATAATCAAAGAATTCACACCATAATGAGGAAAAACCTCCCGAACACCTGTCTGATCAGAAACACTGTTCAGGAGGTAGGGATGGATGTGGGAGTGACTACTGTCCCCAAACGACTCCATAAACAGAACTACAGAGCCTCCAAAACAGGATGGCCAAGTTACAGTTTGTGAAGAAGTACCTAAAAGACCCTGCAGAGTTCTGGAAAAAGGTATAGTGTGCAGATGAGACCAAGATTCTCAGTGATAGGAATTGCAAAGTGTGGAGGCTAAAAGGAACTGCCCAAGATCCAAAGCATCCTGCACCTGTGAAACACGGTGGCGGTTTTATGGTTTGGACATGTATGGCTGCCATGGATATTGGCTCACTTCATTGATAATATAACTGCTCATCTTACCTGCTGAGGTTCAACCAAATGCCTCCAAACTCATTGGACGTTGCTTCATCCTACTGCAAGACAATGATCCGCAAAAGCATTATTATAACATAACATTACTATGTCCCAAACACATTATGGTGCCATGAAATGGTGGGTTATATGTAAAACATGCTGTAATTTCCATACAGTGAACAAAAGTGGATAAAAATATCCTTAAATAAAAGCTGAGAATGAGCACTTGACATGAGTACAGGGGCAAATCAAGGAAAAAATAAAATAAAAATGTCCCAAACATTATGGAGCTCACTGTATGTGTGTGTATACACACACACACACATACACACAGAGATATAAGAGATATTTTCATCTATTGGGAGGATAGTGGCAGCGGCAGATTCATATCACACGCTGTGTCTATGTTTATTTTTATTAATGTACACTTTACCGCAAATCAAAACAAAATAAAGATATTTCGGGAATGTTTTGTAGGTGAAAAATAGCTGGCAGGAAGGCGGTTTCGCTCCAGCTCGCCGTTTCATGTCTGCACAGCACCACAGCCATCGCAGAGGAAGGGAGCGCCTTTGTAATGCAATCTAAACGGGAGCCGAGAATGCTATAAATACACCAGGCATGTTTCGGCTGGGGCTGGGAACGGAAGGTGATTGGCCGGGTATTTGAAAATGCAAAGTTTAGAAAATGTTGTTAATTACCGGCACCTGCAAATGATTGGATTTTGAATGCCCTGGCTGTTGGTTTAGTTTTTGTTTTATGAGTAAATGTGAACAAACAGTTTCCTCAAGCAGCGAGGCTTTGTTTTTGTTTGTTAACCCCGTAGTTACTGTCACATTCAAGTGACACGGATTTATAGATAAGAACTCCTCCATATGCAAGACGGATACAAAAACACTACCTCTTCTCACCACTTAAGAACACCACCCTCAACCCATCCACCGCCTCCCCTCCAAAGTACCAGTAGAAGAAAAAGAAGAAAAAAAACGCTAATACAAATATTGATTTCACCCTTTCTCTTCCTGTCTGGAGAATTCCATAATCTCCAACCATTTGGGACCGTCTACCCCAAAATGGCCGCCCACAGACGACTAGCGGGTTCTGAAACTCCGCTGGAGACTCCACGCAGCAAATCACCGCAGGGAAACGCCGATGGCCATCCATGTCTCCAATCAGAGTCCAATCAAACCTTCTGACTGCTTTATTAATCAGGGCCTGCTTCGCCACCGCAGATCCAAGTCCCTCTTCAGAAGACTGCTGCCGGCTTTTATCAATTCTGACCACCCCATCCTTTCATATTTCCACCGGAATCATGTTAGGGGACTAATATATTCCCCAGCTCTTTATAGACTTGGGTCACCCAATGAGTTATTATTACACCCTAAGAATATGCAAATTGAAGTACTCTGAAGGTGTGTGTTTTTTGATGGAAGAATACAAATCACCGGAGACATGACACTTTTTTAATTTTCCTGATGAATGTAATGCCTTTGAAAAAGGAAGGATTGATGACGGGTCATAATGGAGTCTCAGTCTCCCCCACCCCCCCTCGGTGTGGAGCTCCTGGGGCCCACTGAAGGCGTTCTCTGGGGGGGGGGGGGGGGGGCTCCCGTGCCCCACCCCAACACCGTGTATGTACGGGTGGCGGGTGGGCGACGGGGGCGTGGGGTGTAAAACTCGACGGGGCAGGAACGCGGGATGAAGATCTGCGAAGCATGACCTGCTTCCGCTCGCTCGTCTCTGAGTGGCGGGGAGGAAAATGGCTTCTCTGTTTATTTATGCTGATACGACTCGCTACCCTCCGCATGCTTTGGGGTGAGGCGGTTGAGGATACGGCCACTGGCTGAGTGTTCAACACACTGGTAATTCCTACCTTACAGGGCTAGGTTGTATTATATACTCTATCTGGGGTCATTAGATAAAAGAATACCATGTTAAACATTCCAACACAGTATTTTACATTCAGTGTACACTTCTTACTGTATGATACAACAATCCGCAAACCATACACATTGAACATTACCATTCTTCCTTTTCTCTCTCCGCCTTTTTTTAAATACCCTGACTGTCTGGTTGTTTGCCCAGATAGCTGTCAGCTGAGGGCCAAGCACCTTGACCATAACCAGTGCTACAGTGGCTTCAGAACGTATACAAAGGAAAATACAATACAAAGGAACTAAACCTACAACCTTCTGGTTGCAAGCACAGCATCCCAGCCCTCTACACCACACTCCTGCCCATTGGTGGGAGTGGGGGTTATGGATATGCAGGAATGGCCATGCCCATATGCCCATATGTAGGCAGGGCAGAGGCGGGGGGTGGGGTAGGGGGGTATGTAGGCAGGGCAGGGGCAGGAGTTGAGTAGGGTGGGAGTATGTATGCACGGGTGGGGGTGCGGTAGGGTAGGGGGATATGTAGGCAGGGCAGGGGCAGGAGTTGAGTAGGGTGGGGTAGGGGGGTATGTAGGCAGGGCAGGGGCAGGAGTTGAGTAGGGTGGGGTAGGGGGGGCAGGGCAGGGGCAGGAGTTGAGTAGGGTGGGGTAGGGGGGTATGTAGGCAGGGCAGCGGCAGGAGTTGAGTAGGGTGGGGTAGGGGGGTATGTAGGCAGGGGCAGGAGTTGAGTAGGGTGGGAGTATGTATGCAGGGGTGGGGGTGGTGGTGGGGTAGGGGGGTATGTATGTAGGCAGGGGTGGGGGTGCGGTAGGGTACGGGGGTATGTAGGCAGGGCAGGGGCGGGGGTGGTGGTGGGGTAGGGGGTATGTAGGCAGGGCAGGGGCGGGGGTGGTGGTGGGGTAGGGGGTATGTAGGCAGGGCAGGGGCGGGGGTGGTGGTGGGGTAGGGGGGATGTAATGTCTCTCGCTGAAGCTTGCCGAGCCGAGCTGAGCTGTGCACCGCGGAGAGTAATAGCCTCTATTCATTATTAGCCCAGTTGATTTTCATTTACTCTTGGCTCCAACAATTAACTGGAGCAGCTGTGGAGGAGGTGGAGGAAGAGGGACACGCAGAGGTCACACACCGGAGGAAGTGATAAATTAAACACTATTATCAGCTCGGGAACTCTCTCTGCATCTTTCCCCCTCTCTCTCTCTATCCCTATCTCTCTCCTTACTATTATCAACAGTAAACAAAGATCTGTGATGTGTGTTCATTGTTTTTTTAAGTATTTTAGGAGACTGGGATTTGTTGTGATGTGTCTTTTGAATAATAAAAAAAATGATGAATGATTCAGCATTAAATTAAATTATCGAGCTCCGGTCTGCTACTAATATCAGTATTGAGACGGTTGCTTATTCATGCTACATTTTGCATTTTGAAAAACATCTTATGGCTGTGGATAAGCAGAAGAATAACTGTCAACCTTTGGCACCTTGTCAAGCTCAAACTAGCCACAAACATATAATAACTAACTATACATACAAACACGATGGAAATATATGACCATACATTTTTAAGGCGTAACCAGGGAAAACCTACAATTGGTCATCATCGTTATGGCTTTTAATAGAAATCCATCCTTGTGAGGCTTGCTTCTGTAATGACTCACCTGGACCGCTCATAAACCGTGTACAGTCTATCTTCCACACGCCACAGTGCCTCTGAAACACAGCCACTCCGGCAACCGGGCCATGATTAATCTACGGAATTGACTTATTATAGCAAACCCCACGTGCCTTTAACCATAGACGGCCAACTTGCCAGTCACGCCCACCCAGAACTAAACACATATTGATATTATAGGGCAAACTAATGTATTAGTGTGATGTTCATTTGAGCTCGGGAAGCTCACGGCAGCGCTATCCGTCATCCGGAGTGGGACGAACACAATTACGCCCGAGCGCGACCTTCGCTTCCGGAGTCCGTTTTAGCGCTTGCCGTCTCGTTGAATTAATACGGCAGTTTGAAAAGACAAAGCTCCCGCTGATGCAAATGAGCCCGGACACGCAATACTGCTGATTGGACTGATATAATTAGAATAATATTGCTGCCGGCGTTAATAACAAGGAAAGGAAATAAATAACGGAGAGATAAGTTAATGGGCGCGCGCTGAAATGCCGCTTTTAAATATGCTAAGGCCAGCGCTTTCTGTTTGCTCATGGGCCGCTGATTATTTGATTATTGATGTGGCATTACGATGGAAGGTGAACGCTGGCGCACGCTGAACAGGGTGGCAGGATGCATTTAAACACACATAATTCAACCAAACATAAAGGGTCTGCATATCAAGTACGGTTTTAAATCCATGGTCTGTTTTCCTATGCTGGGAGTGTTTGGTCAATATCGAGTCAACTGTCAAAATAGCCGAAGTGTGGCTGATGTTTTGTCTGTTACCAATGCACAAGCAGGGAGTGGGTGTGGAGCATATTTCAATATTTACAGGGGAAAGAACAACGTTGAAAAGACGAGAATTACAAATTTGGAAAGATAAATCAAGAAAAGAGTATTTCACAAGCACACTCCGCAGCCAAAGATGACTAAATGATTTAGTGTGATGTGGTAGTGTTCATGAGAGTGTAATGATGAATGAGATTGAGTGGTGAGGGCCTGGTTATGGGTATGTTGCTTTACCCTCACCTGACAGCTCTCTGGGCTAACAACCAGACAGCCAGGGAATTTAAAAACAGCCAGAGAGAGAACACTGTCTGCACAACTGAGGGGTGTTTATTTGCTGAGATAAGCTAGTCTCACCTAAAACATTATTCAGCCTGTCATATGACAAGTGTACAGCATGTTTCTAAATGGAGCACCCAACTTATCTGAGAAATCAGGAGAAATCTGATGGCATCACTTAATTCTAAATATATTTTGACCTATATTACAGGATAAATGATATGTAATACTTACTTAAAGTAAAGAACATTGAGAGAAATGCAATGAAACAGCTGCCATCAAAAACTGTAGTGGATACCATATGACCCAACTCAAATAATGTTGCATTTGTTGATAATAATTTGGCTGAATTAGGTACCTCCTCTAACCCATACATTATGCTAACATTTCAGGGGAAGCTGGTTTAAAGGAGTCCCAGGATGGTCTTCTCATCTCTCCATGGCAATGCTAAGCACATGATAGCTGTACGATCCGTACCTGGTGCATACTGTCATGCTAGGGCAACTGCTACAGAGAGGTCAAAGCTAGGGCAACTGCTACAGAGAATCAGTGCTATGACAACTGCTAGAGAGCTCAAAGCTATGACAACTGCTACAGAGAGCTCAATGCTATGACAACTGCTACAGAAAGCTCATTGCTATGACAACTGCTACAGAGAGCTCAAAGCTATGACAACTGCTACAGAGAGCTCAAAGCTATGACAACTGCTAAAGAGAGCTCAATGCTATGACAACTGCTACAGAGAGCTCAATGCTATGACAACTGCTACAGAGAGCTCAATGCTATGACAACTGCTACAGAGAGCTAAATGCTATGACAACTACTACAGAGAGCTCAAAGCTATGACAACTGCTAAAGAGAACTGCCCTGGCTTTCACATTACATTACATTTCATTTTATTTAGCAGATGTGTTTGTCTAAAGCAAGGTACAAAGAAGTGCATATCAAGGTCATTAGAACACACAGAGCAGGTTGGATAAGCTACACCTCACAAATAAGCCTCACAGCCCTACACTGTAGCCAGACGCTCGGAAAAGCAGAGGAACTCCTCTGTGGACGTGGTGAAAATGAACGTTCTCAGGGCCGACCATGGACACAATATGACCCCGTTCAAACCGCAGGCTGCTGTTTATTCAGAACACGGCGGGTAAAAACAAAACGAAATAAAAACAGGGCCTTTATCTGTAGCCTACAAGCTGCTTGGAGAGCCAATTTTCCGAGACCTCGTTGTAGGGGAGGGAGATGAGCACGCAAAGTTCTCGCAGGTTAGAGGTGAGCTCAGGGGAGCAGCAATTAAAGGAGAGGAAAGGCAGATCTTCCTCCAGGGGGGTCTGTCCGGGCCTGGATTAGGCCATCACACGGTCTTAATCATAACCAGCGGTGAGCGCCTCAGCTGGGGAGAAGCACCGGGGCCCTGGAGGCCTTACCCAGACCAGAGGAGCCCCACACAGAGGTGATCCGGCTGTGTGAACAGGCTGAGAGGAGCTTTACATACGGAGGCAGAGAGACGGGGACTGCCTCACGAGGCCCACTCCCCGTGTGTAACGCCGGCTTTGACGGAGAAAAGGTAGCGACCGCCATTTTGAAGATCGGGTACCAAGGTTACCGACTCACCAGATTTTCTGTCCACCGCTTCATTCCGGGCATCTGACACCAAAGTTTAACAGATGCTACCATAGGTGAACCGGACAGCACTGCCAACACACAGCAGCACTGCATTATTCATATACGGACGTGATACATAACTTCTGCCGGGGCGCAATGCAGCCCACATACTGAAACCTACGAAAATTTGTATAATGAAAAAGGTGGAATTACCATACATTGGCTATATCTCATGCAGATGAGACGCGGTGTTCGGCTTCCGATTCAGAGCACATCGGTTGTCGCACCGAACTTGAATTGTCACACCGCGCTTTTCTCAGGTGCATGCATTAACCCGCCGCCGGCCTGATCAGCCGTAACGCGCCGCGGGCGAGACACGCCGGGATTAGCGCAGAACTCATCTCTCAAAGCGCAGCCTCGAAGGGGCCCGAGGTTTGCAAGTTTTATTACCGGGTTTTGATTGTGTGCGCGTGTGGTCGCAAAAGAGCAACATTTCCTTTCCCATTTCCAGTCAATAAATAAATAAATAAAAAGCACAGACTCCAAACAACCCGCGCGCACAACTATCTGTTAAAATAAAAGGAGAGGACAAATAGAAACGTCGCTGAAGCATTTCAACTACAATTCGCACTGCGAAAAAAATGAGCTCGCCGACACCGCCCTCGTTTTTATTTCGAAGAACTAGAAGGGAATAAGAGATTAAAGAGATAAAACTTTTCTTTTATGTCTTAAGCAGTCGGCTAATTAGCTGGATTAAAAAAGGGAGCTTTGGGAACAGAATTAATTTCTGGGCGAACACTAGTTAATTGAGCTTGAAAAACAAATGGAAAGAAAAGACCAAATGACAATGAGGACCCCAGGGACCATGTTGTTCATTAGGTGTCACTGAAAATGATACAACCCATTTATACAGTAACGTGTCATTTTCTTTACCCCTCTTCTTTCTCTTTCTTTCTTTCTTTCCATCCTAGCACTCTCTACTGCTGCTTTACATATAGACGTGCTGATACTATGGCATTCAGTGAGACGGGGCCTCCTGATATAACCGCACTGCTGAAACAGCATGTATAATTCATGGAGCCGCACGTCCCCAAGTTAATTTCGCCGGGGGCACTGTTTATTTCTGCTTTGTACTTTGTTTAAAGCCAGTTGTTGACAACTCTTGAGCATGTCAAACTATCACCGCTAATAATTGCTTAAGGAGCTGGAACTTTCGCAAATGTTGGTTCCAGCACAAAATACATTCTCCTCACCCTCTCCACAACTCCTTCTGATGAATTTTTGATTCCTCCCCCTTACTCTTAACAAAGATTCCTCTGTAATTCAAAGCAATAGCTGTAAGTGAAATTATAAAAAGGAATAATGTAGCGCGCCGCTCTTGAACAAGACCGCTCTTTTTTAATGTGCGATGGGAAAATTGTCAAGCAGTGCTCTTTTTACTGTCTCTGTCTCCTTTTTGATTATCTGAGTTTCCCCTCTCTCTCTTTCTCTCTCCCTCTCTCTCTTTTTTGTTCTTGACCCAAGAATGTGAAAGTAGCTGCCGCAGTAGTCGAATTTGAATATGGTACGAGGCGGCGTGTGGCGTGGTGGAAGGCAAGGCGGTTTCAGCGCGGCCCAAGGCGGTTCCTAGCTCTTTGGGTCAATGCCATTTCTCTTCAGATCGCTCCAGTGCCACTCAACCTGAGCTGCCAGTTGATTAGTCCCAATTAGGCAGCCTGTCACTTTCCCCCAGTGAGAGAGAGAGAGAGAGCGAGAGAGAGAGAGAGACAGAGAGTGTTCTCCTTGCTTCCCGTCAGGATCGGACGCGCGCTCAGAAAGTCAGTCACAAAGCGATCGCTGTAGGCTGGAGGAGACGAGCGCGGGAGTAGGAAGGAGAAAGACTTGAAAAAGAAAAAAAAGAAAATCACTCACTTCCGAGAGAGTTTTGAAGAGCGCGTAACTCAGAGCAGTCTCCTCGGGTTTTTCCTCGTCCTCTGACAGCTTTCCCGTTCTTCTCGAAAATTCACCACGAAATCTGGAGAGGGAAGCACAGCTTCGCTGCGGTATCCTCCGTGTACCGAATTATGTACTTTTCAAGGTCGAAAAACATTAAAAATAAAATAATTACCTAGGAGGGATGTTAATGCAAAACTGTAGAAAATTTTTATAAAGGCCAAAAAAAAAATAACTGAACAAAATTGAATCAATCATCAGAATAATTAATTCTGCCCATAAATTATAGCTTCTGTATTATAGTAATGTTTTTACCCATGGAAATTAAGATTGAAGATGGGCTGATGGGATAATTGAATGTATTCAATGTAGAGAGGAAATGCTTTTAGTTGCTGTCTCGAATTCAAGTTTAGATACAACAGTGTTTATCACATAAACAGAAATTGACTCTGAATAAACAGAGGATAGGCGGTGTTAACTCGCACCGCACAATATCAGATGATGCGTTACTTCAATGCAAATAAAACGCAATTTGTTTTCCACTTCCAAAATGTGCCAGCATTAATTTTACCCACTCCCCTTTTCTCGAATATTATGTATCCAGGAGAGATATTGTTGCTACGGTGTTTATTTGCTCTACCTCGCGCTGGATCCTTCCGTTCCCCACCTCAAGAGCGCTTGGTAATGAACAGCCGCGCGCGCAAACAGCAGCGGAGAGGTTAGCTTTAATGTCGATGTCTCCTGAGGGAACAAACAACGAGCATTGTTGTACGGTGCTCACACACGAGTCTTTAGAGTCTTTATATTAAAGCCCATTAAATATTCATGCGCATTTCATTTTGTGTGAAGTGTCAATAGGGTATTTGCCCATTAACAACGAGACTGCAAATATTTAAAGCAACAAAACAGATGTCTGTTTTCAAAAATAACGATCCCTATTTTGCAATCTGAGAGGCAGGTCTCGGATTATTCCAATATAAAACAACAAGTAAAGAATAGACTTGAGAATTTCTTTGTGCCATGTTTTCTTCTACCTGAGAAAAGAAAAACAAACTTTATTACTACTTTACTGTGGTTTACCAGAGAAAAAACACACTGACAGCAGGAGAAGTTCTAATAATATTAAGGATAATGCAACCAAATACCCACGGAATGCAAGGTATATTTGTTATTCTTCTACAAGATGGAGGTGGTAAACAAAATACAATTTTATATGCAGGCATCCAAATATAAAATCCATAATATCTAACTGGTAAAAATACTGTTCAGATAAAAAAGAAAACTTCATTTTAAAAAATCCTGTCCATTGAAGTAAATAAGCAAGCACACAGGATTGTTAAATAAATAAAAAAACAGCTTATCTTGTTTTCGTTTAATGTTTAATTAATTAAACAAAGAGGGGGGGAAAGAGAATTTAGCTATGCAAAGCTGCTTTCGGTTGGAAGCCTAAGGAGCCAAAAGTTGACAAAAGAGATGGGGGCAGGTGCCTGGGATGGCTGGCGATCTGGCAGCTCTTTCATGGCGTGTCTCTGGGTCGTGTACCCACCCCTCCCTCCCCCTCCCCGTGCCCCGTCTCACTGCCGCCGCCTGGGGGAGGGTGTCACCGCGACAGGACGGCCAGCCGGGGCAGCGTAATTGCCTCTCCCACCCCCTCCCCGAAACTCGCGCGCGGCACCCAAGCGCCATGATTAATTCCAAAATCCCGGGAATCCTGATCTTACCTTAGAGGCAAAAAACAGCACGTCTCCCCGGAGACGGGACGGGCCCGACGCGATCCGCTCTCCCTCTGTGATCAGCTCAAACACCCAGAGCACGGCGGCACCTGATGAAACAGGCCGTCATAAGCACAGTGTTCACAGGGACTGGGTTTAAACAGCCGTCGTAATCAAACTGCTCACAGGGACTGGGTTTAAACAGCCCATCGTAACCAAACTGTTCACAGCGACTGGGTTTAAACAACCCGGCGTAACCAAACTGTTCACTGCGACTGGGTTTAAACAGCCCGTCGTAACCAAACTGTTCACAGCGACTGGGTTTAAACAGCCCGTCGTAACCAAACTGTTCACAGCGACTGGGTTTAAACAGCCCGTCGTAACCAAACTGTTCACTGCGACTGGGTTTAAACAGCCCGTCGTAACCAAACTGTTCACAGCGACTGGGTTTAAACAGCCCGTCATAATCAAACTGCTCACAGGGACTGGGTTTAAACAGCCGTCGTAATCAAACTGCTCACAGGGACTGGGTTTAAACAGCCTGTCGTAACCAAACTGTTCACAGCGACTGGGTTTAAACAGCCCGTCGTAATCAAACTGCTCACAGGGACTGGGTTTAAACAGCCGTCGTAATCAAACTGCTCACAGGGACTGGGTTTAAACAGCCTGTCGTAACCAAACTGTTCACAGCGACTGGGTTTAAACAGCCTGTCGTAACCAAACTGTTCACAGGGACTGGGTTTAAACAGAATGTCATACCAAACTGTTCACAGCGACTGGATTTAAACAGCCCGTTGTAATCAAACTGTTCACAGCGACTGGATTTAAACAGCCTGTTGTAATCAAACTGTTCACAGCGACTGGCTTTAAACAGCCCGTCTTACCAAACTGTTCACAGCGACTGGCTTTAAACAGGCCGTCGTAACCAAACTGTTCACAGCGACTGGGTTTAAGCAGCCCCTCGTAACCAAACTGTTCACAGTGACAGGATTTAAACAGGGTTTAAGCAGGCTGTCATAACCACAGTGTTCATACTGGCAGGGTTTAGCCCTTTCCACTTTGCCCCCCTAGAGGATAATTTCCACCTAGTTTGTACTAGTTCTATAAAATTGCCAATATCTCAAAAATTATTTACTACACACACATGGTTGGAGACTTAAATGAAAGAAGAGGCTTGTGCCACTCAGATTTGAGAGAGAACAAATGTATGTCAGAGCATGTACATACAGTTTAAACTACATTTAAATACATTAAAACAAAAAAACTTTTTCAAAGTTTATATAGTCTAGCACTGAATATCTCAATTTCTAAGTCAAGGACACGACCAAGAGCTATGTTACCTTTGTGCACAGACTCAATGTCAACTTGTCTGCAAAATCTGGTAAAGATAACGACAAGCATTCAAATTCCACATGACTTTTCCCAAAACTGTCCCCAAATGTCTCCAAATACAAAACATCTTCATATATTTTTGTCCAGTCACATGAATGATCAGAAAAGCGTATTTTTCTATTAAACAGATTTTTGGATACACCTGTGTTGTTTTCACATATATGAGAGTATGTTTTTATAAAGCATGCCCAAAGAGTCCAAAAAGCTATCCAAAAATGATTCCTCACCCTAATGCTAACCAACCCGCACCACTTTTAAAACGGAACTTCAAATTTAAATTAACCAGAGACCTGTTAGCCCTATTAGCCAGTACAATTACAGGTTTATCAATAGCAAGTCTTCCAAATCTTGTAATTGTCTGTTACGACCTCATACAACATGGACATGGGGTTGGATTTTAGGATGTAAACAAACATAAATGTACAAAAGTACAACATTGGAGTTAGGGATGTGACAAATCTTCAGTTTTTGTAAATGGTTACCAATATCATTTTGAAAGTGGTTAGCTGTATAACCAATACTAGTAGCCTACTGACAAAAATGTAATTGGATTTTCAAACTTTATTTTGGGCCGTCTTGAAATAGTTTCATTTAAATATCAACATTGTAAGCCAGGTAATAGCCTAATTGCCAAATTGAGTATTTACATTTACAGCAGTCTGTAGTTAAAATCGCGTAGTTCGATCCTGTGTAATTTTTTAAAATGTATCAATTAGAATTCTTCGTGTTTTCAGATTGTCCAATATTTGCATGATATACAATAGCATAACACCGTGTCATGGTGGCGACACAATACATTTTATGCAAGGAATCTGATGGAGTTTTGTACAGATACCATATTCGACTGGTCTAATGATATTACTTTTATGCCAATGGTTTCTATACAATTTGGCTTACATTTTTATGTAGCAGGAAACTTTGCCAATGCATTTGATTTTATATGACGCAGGGCAATCTTTGTGGTGACAGGATTAATGAGGTCGTTTTGAAGCAGGGAATTTTCGATTTCAATATCCAATGGATATCATAGGCTACTGATATAAGGATTTTTGTTTTATGCTTGATTTTAGAAATACTTAAACTACAGTCCTGGAAAATGTCGGTAAGCTAGCTCTGGCCAACATTAGATATATAGAACACAACACTTGGATAGTGATTGCACTATTAGGCAAGTAAGTTAGACTCAATCAAAAAAATGAATAGTTGGATTTAATAAAATTAACATGTAATTATAGCCTTTATTTTTCAACTTGCCTCGTTAGTAATGTTTGAGGCAGCATTCGTCCAATGATGTATTGCCGTATTTGTTTTTATATATATGGGCGACATGGCTCAGGCAGTAAGAGCAGTCGTCTGGCAGTCGGAGGGTTGCTGGTTCGTTCCCCCGCCCGGGCTGTGTCGAAGTGTCCCTGAGCAAGACACCTAACCCCTAAATGCTCCTGACAAGCTGGTCGGCGCCTTGCATGGCAAGGCGCCTTGGTGTGTGAGTGTGTATATGAATGGGTCAATGAGAAGCATCAACTGTACAGCGCTATGGATAAAGGCACTCTATAAATGCCAACCATTTACCATTTACCATTTTATATATATATATATGACATAGTGGAAAGCTACGTTCAGTTATCCAGTAGTTTGAATTTGCGTGTCAACAAATAAACACTGAGTCCTCTGTGAACCTGAAGAAAGGCTATACAATATGCTGTAAGTTAACCAATAGCTACAGATTTAAAACACACAGACATTCTTTGACAACTATAGTACTGCAGCATTCAATTCCCTAGCCTGACGGAAGTTATTATGCAGCCAGAACCTTTCTTTCAGTTGTCCAACCAATTTGTGCATTTTGTTACTGGTGGTGAAATCGCATTTATTTAATTTAATTTAAATATGTCGGCCGGAAGTGCAATAAAATGAGCTAAGAAAAAAAAAAAGTTTTTATTCATGCAACTTCTGAATTGGATATTTTTGTTCTTATATTGAAATGTGATTTTTTTCACATAGAGAAATGTTATCAAGGATTATTATAATATTCCTTTTGTTGTCTGAGTCTGTGGCGAGGTGAGGGTTGTAAACCGTGAGTGTGGCGAGGGGGAGGCTGATGTTTTATTAGGATGTTTTGCAAAAATACTGCTGTTCTTGCTAGCAGAAAGTCTTTTTAACAATGTGGTGGCTTTATTACATCACAGTTTTTATTATTATAGAAATATGAATGTAACAATAATTTTGGATGTCAAAGACGCAACCACAAGGGGGCAGTGTTAATAGGCTTAAACAGGCCGTCCTAACGAAAGTATTCACTGGCAGGGTTTAAACAGGTAGTCATAACCAAACCATTCACACCGGCAGGGTTTAACCCTTTGAGACCTAATGTTATTTTGACATTTTCACTATTCTCAGGATTTTACATGATGAAACACGTTTATCTAATGGATAACCCCTCACCCAACCCCACATTTTTTTCACAGGACGTGCCCGTATTGTAAAATGTCAAGCGTAGGCTTGGATATGATGTGGTTTAGTTGTGAGCCCCGTTACATGAGAAATAAATTATTTTCACTTACTAAAATATGCTCACTTGACAATCATCATCACCAAACATTACAAGAATATGCCATATGGAGTAACCATCATACAGGCAATTTGTTTTAAAAGAAAATGTCTACTGCAAGATAGTGGGAATCTATTAATCGAAATATTGTGTAAATAAAATAATTAACAGTGGAATCTGCCACACATTTACAGAATTCATCTTTGTGCTACTGAATCCGAATAGGCATTTTGCTGCTCTAGGCCCTGGTCCAAGATTACAGAGAAAACAAAGTTTCCACCCTCTCAGGACCAAACTACAGAAAAACACAAACATAGGGAACAGCCCCTTAATGAATTGAGTTAGCTGTTATGCTAATGAGGAGAGGTAAACTGCTGTAGTGCCCCAAATTAATCTGTCACAAGGAGCCACTCTTTGGGCTGAGGACCCAGGTTATTGCTGATATCAGTGGATTAATACCTCTGCTTCTAACCAGCCCAGTGATTTAGGCGTGGGTTAATTAAACATTTACATATATATGCCCAACAATCTATTGTACTCAGAGGTAATTTATACCATCAATATGCACTTTAATCAGAAACTACAGTGGGGGCATATGTTTGCTTGCAACGTACTAATTGGCACCATGCTGGCCTGTGGTGGTGGTGTTTTGTTGGATCGAGTAGTTCCCTTTTTTCACAGATATTGGAGTTTTCTGAGCTTCTAAACAGCGAGGCCTCTTCCTACAACAAAAACAATGTCAGCCCCCCAGACTAACACACACGCCCAGATATTTACTGTCAAGACAAACTGCAAAATGACCTCCTTTTCAAACACAGATACCCACCAGCACATCCATCTCACAAATACCAAACAGAAAACAACCCCTGCTCGAAATATGGGAGCCCACTCCCTTACCAGCTGCCAACATGAAACACAAAACGTATCACTCCCACCAAACACAGACACCTATTCCCACACCTACATCGCCTACGCAGAACTTAAAATAACCTTCGGTCCAAATGTGGGTACCCACTCCGACGCCTACATTGGAGAGAAGGAACGCGAAACAAAATCCACTCTAAATGTGCGTACCCCCCTCCCGCACCTACATTGCTAAGAGAGAACGTTCCGGAAGCTGCATGGCATCAGCAGCACTCCTGGCTCTTTCTTCTTCCCTCCACACAGACATACCCGCGAGCTCCCGTCCACAGGAGCCCGTTTGAAAAGGCTAAAACTGACATTCTAGAGAAATATGTACTTCCAAAAAGAAGCGCAGTTCTGTTCGACATGCCTCTGGGGGTAAAAAGTACTTTTCCTTTTTACTTGACTTCCCGTCATCCTTTGAGTGAGACTGAAATAGGGCTTAACTACTAGAAGGTGAGTGATAAAATGAGAAAACCCTAGCAGGGAGTTCTTTTCCTAGCACTTTTAATATCATCCCTTGCAATACAACACAAGATTGTGACACTGAAAGGGATGCTGCCGTGACAAGCGAACCCGCAATAAAAACTAAGCTGAAAAAGAATAAAGCACCTTTCAGTTTGTATACAGTCCCACACATAAGTAGAAAAATAAATTACCCCTAGATTACAAACCTGTTAAACCATCTGCAGGTACAAGTATTATTCACTCAAAAGCAAAAAAAAAACACTATCACAAATCAAATGCACACTATATTAATATAAAGAGCCCCCTGAGCTCAGCAAATGAGAAACAAAATTATCAAGCTCTCTTAAGGACAAAAACACTTTGTGTTAAATAGTCATCCTGTATCTTTTAACTCTAAAAACAATTTGGTAGTCGTCAGTAAATCCAGGAGTTTGGCTTAGTTTTCAGGCCAAACACACGAATAGTATCGCGCGCTGTCACTTCAGACCAGTAGAGGGAGCCTTCTTTCAGCGGCCTATTTGGATCCCGGTAATTCAACACGTCAAGAGGCTGAGAAACGATATAAAACACTCTCGTACTTATGAACGCCGACACCACAGTAAAAACGTCTTTGACGTGACATGGTAAGCCGCGTTTAATTTCGGGCGCAGTGTAAATAAGAAAAACCGCTCCAGCTGGCCGGCAGCCTCCTCCCGCGCTTTCCCTGCGCACTGCGCGGTCGGCTCTGCGAGAACGCCAGGAACCGCCTCCTTCCTGAAGGAGATGTATTGCTGTTTACTGTCATAAACAAGAGGCTGTTAATTGCTGTGGATTTTGAGGCATCAAGGGCCATTTTCAACATGCAATCCGTCTTGTCACAAAACCAATACTGCGATTTAGTCATCAGCACTGCAACACTGATGAGCCATGTGTTCTTCCACAAGTTTTTTTTTGAGTGATTATGCATGTGTGTAGTGTACGGTGGTAGGGCTAAATCGGCAACATTATAAAATTGCAGTATTAGACAACAATGAAATAAATCTTTACGACAAAAACATAACTTTCACCACCTGTAATACACTCAAGCTTTTAAAATATTGTTCGTAAAAATGAACTTATACTGAATTTTGCTGGACCTAATTAGACAGGTAGGCCTACTTTATGAATTTCAGAAGTACTGGTATGAAATTTCTTAAATTTATTTTTGTTTTATTAGCTGCATAACGGGTTTTGGCTCATTGTAGTCAGCATGGCTGAAAAATTGCAACAATAATTCAGCCGTGAAGTATTAGACACAAACTGTTACACAAACAATGAAACTAAAGTGATCAAACTGAGCCCATGGGGAGAGTGGATAGCCTTTATGACCACTTTCACAAACGTGACAGCATACCAGCAATTTCCAAAATGTATACAGACCCCAATGTAAACTAAAGCCTCTACTTTGAAAAATACTTCAAAAAGAATGTCTAATATCGGCAGACTATTTCTCATTTACTCAACACACACCGGTTCTCTCAACACTATCAAAGATTAAAAATAAATGAGCTTGGCCTGTGGAAGGGGGTGATCCAATGTCAGAAAAACATTAGCCTTAGATATGAAAATAAATGTTAAAGATGAAAATGCTCAACTGAGAATGGTAACACTCTCTTCTACCATCACTCTAGCTTTCTCTGCATCTGTACCCACTTTCTTTTGTCCTCTCCCCTCTTCATCCCTCTCTTCCTCTCCCTCTCTTGTCAATGAAACCTATGAGCAAGCCAAGCCCACCAACTGATTTTCCTTCTTTCTTGGTATTTCTGACATGTTTTCCCCCCAAGTTAAACAATAACCATTCTTTGAATCTTGTATTCCCCTTATAATTTTTTGTACTATTTTTGAAATTCTGCTTTTTCTTTCGGGAGCCCTTTCATGATTCAAGTGATGATCTGATTAAAAAAAGATTGAGCCTGTAATCTACACTGCTGTTAAAGGATTTTTTCATCTGGAATCATCAACAGAAACTGGACTTTCTCGGATTTACAATAGACGGTATATCAACTGGCATATCAAAACAAAAAACCAACTGTAAAAAAAAATAAACAATAAACAACACAGCAGAAATATAATGTTTACATGCAGTAACTGACTTAGCCTCATATTCCTTAAACCTACAACAATATATAAATATCAAGAATAATGTGCGTGCCTTATGAAATGTAATTTTAGCCATCATTAATCTAACACTGCAAGTGGGACTAAGATGGAGGATTGAGAGTCTGCGGCAGTTAAATAACTGAACGTTTCAGGTTACCGTCAGGAGTACGGAACAGGTGCGGCAAATGCGCGGAGGAGACATATTTGCAAAATTGATTAATCTCCCCCCCTCCTCGACGTTTGACGATGCGCTCTTAAGCAGCGCATCTCATTACGCTGGCGGGAAGGCTGCTCCGCTCGGATGCTCTGTCTTCAGCTGGGACCGCCGGTACCCCCCAGCCGTTCTGGATGCGCCGCGCTTCCACACAAACACCCCGCGAAGAGGAGCCCGCGCCCGGTTCCGTGCCAGGCGCGGGCGCCCAGGGTGGGATTCGGGGCTTCTGCAAACACAAAGGCGGCCCCATTGTGTAGCGACGCTCGGCGTCTGTCCCGCTAACATGTGGCATCGGTAAACAACATATTTGAGCCTAAAACTAAAGCGGGTCCCCGCGGTGACTCGAATTATTTATGAAATCAAACACAATTGTGGCTGTTTGCTATGTGGGACACCTTTAAAGAGGAACTCAGACGATTCAGACAAACATGCCTCCGTACAGTCTTTACGTCGAAATACCTACATGTGGATATGCAGTCAGAAATGCAAACACAGTAAACAAGTACAAAACGAGTGCATTTGTGCACCTGCGTGTGAAGATATATACGTAGGACATGGAGGCTCTTAGATACCTTTTATCGTGTGCAATGAAGCGTAGTGTCTGAAAGTCCTCAGTCTAGTTCTTTGCAATCAACCCTAGGCTCTTCCAACAACTAAGAGTCTTTTGGAAACACCATCATTTATGTAAAAGAAAATGTAGTATTCTGGCTGTAAATGTTATATGACTATTAACATTCTTCTCAAACCATTTTAACAAAGAGTGAAAGCTTTCTGTGCACGCTTGACCACAAATTTGCCCCTAGCCAGAAAAGTAGTGAAGGATCACAGTGAAGATCTGAAGAATATATCGCACTGAAGGATGACCTCAATCTGAGAAGCCAAGGGATATATAACACAGTGTTTATAAATGTACAAAAAGTGGCAATGAAAATGGCTGCCACAGGAACATAACCACAGGTACACAAACACTCGAGGAGGAAGTCACTCACTTTGTACGACAACATTTTACCTAATTGGAACATGTGTCTGAGACTCCTATCCTGGGATGCAGATTCCGATGGGGCCGGCTGGAGGTGCGCTGGCTGCACAGACTATTAAAAAGTAAAAAAAGGCTAAATTATTTAACCTGCGGGATTATTATTCCTAATTTAAATCACACAACTCGGTGAGAAGCACAGCGGTGTCAGTGCAGAATGCAGGCACTCAGGGCGATTGCCTCCAGTGCATGGCTGCTACAGATGGTATGCCTACTCTTTCATCCAGCCTCCCAACTCTTTGGCTAAAAAAGGCAATTAACGCTTGTCTTTCCTCCCGGAGTGGAGATGGAGTGCCTCGTTTCATTGTCAGAAGAAAAGAGGCAAGGTGGTTCAAAAGAGACACGGAGCCCTTTTTTTTTTTTTTACATGACCGCCCAACCTGCCCCCATACCTCCCTTGTCATCTAGTCTTTAATCAAACCTATCGGCCGAGCGACCTTTAACATGGCCGCTTCATCAGTTCTGTGACTCGGACTCTGATAACAGGTACTGGCTAGGGCAACCGCCACGCTGCTTATGCGCTGCCCCTGGCGATCTGTGTGATTACTGCCACGCGCAGGTATTGCACAGCCCCTGCTCTGTGATTTGTGGGGTCAATCGGCCATGCCAGCAGGCACCTTGAACCACAGGCTGCTTCTGCATTCCTCTGACACTGGGAAAGCACACCCACCTGAAAGAATGGTGACTGAGACAACGATTCAATCTAATTGCAATACTTCACTCATCAACATTGGGAAGTATTTCAGCAAGTTTCTTTTCTTTTTTTTTCTTTACCTCAGTGAGATTTACAGCACTGAAATGAGCGAAATATAGTTTTAGTTAAATGAAAACTATTAGCTCCTTACTCAAGAAATGCATGTAGGGTATTTGGGGTGAAGAATCTAAAGTTATTTAGAAGGTATAATAGACGTACATTATCATCAGAAGTCATATTTGTGTGAAATACAGGAAGATCATTCAATGAACAGTGTAGCATCATCATTTATAAACATTAATATCAATGTTACAGTCATCTTATGTGGGAAAGGTTGGATGCATGCTTTCTGTTCCATGTGCTTTACTCGGCTTTTCTTAAGACTAAACTATTGTCAGTGAGCCTGTAACACTGAAGATGGCTTATTTATTCAAATTCAATGGCACTCAAGTCAATTTTTGTCTTGAGGGAAAATGAACAACGTGTTTTTATTTTAATGCTTCTTATGTTTATTACAAAACTTTCTTCTAAACTAAATAACATCCCAGTTAAGGTTGTGAGGGAACTGCAATCAAAAAGCTCTTTGGTTTATTGCATAGAATGTAAATATTTCTTGTATAATGTTAAAACAGATAAATGGCTTTTGAAATAAGGATTAAGAAGTTCCACGCAGTGTGTTTACACTGCCTATGAGTGCCGGAGAGAAGTGTATGTTGGTGGAATGACAGAGGAAGGGCATACAATGAGCAAACCAAACACAAACACGTACACCTTCCTTTTACAAAGCAGTAATGGAATATCAGATCCAGGCAGTTGATTTACACAAACCCATCCATCCATTTTATGAAAGCTTGGCGCTATGCTAAATTAGCAATGCATTTGAACACAAACAAACACTTCAAAAATAGAAAGATTGTATTGACCTAGCCAACCAAGGTTTCATTCGACCCGAAACGGTAAGTGGCTCAGTAGAGAAAACATTGTGCCTTTAAATTAGACACACACAGACGCGCGTGTGGGTGTATTAATTGTGATTTAAATGATTTCTTTTTTTTTGTAAAAAAATTTTTTTTTTTAAATCACCAACAGTTCACAAGCATGATACAGGAAAGATATTGTAAACCCATGCTGTTAGTCATGTTGATTAAAAAACCTGACTTTGTCTTGCTGTAGAGAGAATCAATGCATCTTCCAAATTTTCCTGTAGTCAACATCTCAAAGAAACAGTATGTGCTTGGTGTAATTTATGAACTCCAATAGGCATTTAATGTTGCATGTTATGGTACTTACGCTTTTATTACTTGACTTAATTGCTTTTTCACCCTTTGTTTTCTTTGCAAAGCAATCAGACACGCATTAAACAGGACTGTTATCCAAGAAAACGATTCTGTGTACAGTAAATGATAATTATTTTCACGCAAGAAAAGAAATGGTTTCTGAAAGGAGAAAGAAAGGCATATTGTGCATTTGCTTATTATGATATGCCATTACATGTGCAAAGCAAGAATAATAACTGCAAATACTGTAAATCACACAATTAACCAAGGAACGTGCATCCAGTGTATTTACAGTATGTCTGTTTGTGTGTATATACTGCTTAAAACTATAAAACTATACATATTTGGACAGACAATTTTGCTTAGTTTTTTGACTCTGTATTCCAGCACAATGGATTTGAAATGAAACCATGAATATGAGGTTAAACTGCAAATGGTCAGCCTCAATTTTAAGCTATTCACATCCATATCCAGTGATCCATGTAGGAATTACAGTGCTTATATATATTAATCACAAAAAAACTATGTTTTCAGGGAAATATTTGCATTTGCTGAAAGCCTCAAAAGACAGGAAATTAAACTGATCAGCCCTAACACATTACATCAGCCTATGCTCCATCAAGGTATCAGCACAGATCTCTGACAACTGCTACAGCCATGTACAATGCCTACTGTGCTCACCACTGGGCAGATTGTTTAAGATTCAAACCTCTCAAACAATCCACAATCTTAGAGTAGTGCACTGTATAGTGTATTGGCAATTTTGCACATTACAGTTACAGGAATTATAATTATTTCACAATTTTTAGAATGCTTTATGTCCAAGTGCCCTATTTAAGACCACATATCTTGTATCAACTCTTTCAACGTAGGTTGCCCGCAAACTGGCAAAAACAATGTTTAAACTAGTTTTAAACTAGATCCTGCATTAAAGTGTATATTGTAGAGTAGAGAGTGTATGTTGCTATGATCTCATTCATATATGCCTACTGAATGTCATTCTGGATAAAAGTGTAGAAGTAGATGTTTAGCCAACATAATTATTAATATTTGTCCAGAAGTAATTGAGAAATTAAACAAAGTCATGTGCATTCACAGTCACTCAATGTCTCACCCACAAACCGCTTTGATCCTCACTTTAGGAATAAGTTATAATGTTGTATGTGATATATACAATTTATTTTCTGTTTAATTGATCAAAATAATAATGTTAATTCTATGCATATAATTGGATATAAATGAGAGGCTTGTTCTGCACAAACTGAATTTAAGCTATAGCATGTTGTCAAAGATCTGTGCTGATACCTGGGAGGGCAGGCTAGTGTAAGGGTTAGGGCTGATCAATATAATTTCTTGTCTTTTGAGGCTTTCAGGAAATACAAACATTTCACTTGAAACAGTTTCCTTAGTTTTCACACAGGGAGGTTCAATAATAGTTTATTTGTCATATGTAAATATGCATTTAAAAAAAACCTTGGCTGAGAACTTACATTAAATCATCTATTTGGCCCACTGGCCAAATTAAGTTAAGTAAAAGTTAACGCAATCCTGTTACCATTGTAGTAGACCTGTGAAATGTCATTGAGATTGGTTTTTAAATGGGTGAGATATTGAGGTTCAAAATGTGCTATTTTTAATGGAAGTGACAACCAATGCAAACATATAGCTACCGCGCTCACAACAATAAATTCTCTATTTTTGGGGAACAAATGTAATTTGTCAAATTAGCATAAGCTTAAATAAGCTTGTATTTGAAAATCCTTTGCATTCAATGATTTGGTTGGTGATGCTCTGCCAGGCCTGTCCTGCAACCAACGTTAGTAGTATGTTTGTGGCCATTGTCCTTCTACAAGATGAAGCACTGTCAAATACGTTCTGAGGCATTTGGTTGGATCTGAGAAGATAAGATGTTTCTGTACACTTCAGAATTAATCCTGTTGCCAGCAGTCACAACATCAATAAATAAGAGTGAGCCAGTTGCAGTGGCAGCCATAAATTCTCAAGAAATAACGCCATAAGGCTTAAGAAATAATGCTTTGGATCATGGTCAGGTTTTTCTTTCTCCATACTTTTCTCTTTCCATTACTTTGGTGCAGATTAATACTCATCTCGTCTGTCCATAAGAGTTTGTTCCAGAATGCTACAGTTTTTATTGTACCTTTTAGCAAATACTACACTAGCTGTTCTGTTCTGTTCTTCTGACATTGAATCTTGCAGGATAATGACTATGGTATACATAGTCAGGGCACCATAATATTTGGGAGAATAGCTTCACAGGTGTGTTTAATTGCTTTCTTAGTACTTTCAGTATTTGGTCTTGAGTCTAGGCTTTTGGTTGCTTTTGGAGAAAATACATAGGCCAAACCTTGCCTGTCCACAGAAGACTTCAGATACAGAGTTACAGAGGCTAAACTGCAAGATCCAAACCACTAATTAGGCACAAAAACAGGATGTCCAGATTAGTTTGCTAAGAAGAACCTAAAAGAGCTTGTAGAGTTCTGTGTTGTGGACAGATAAGACCAAGGTTGATCAGAGTGGTGGCAAGAGCTAAGTGTGGAGGCTAAAATGAATGACCTAAGCACCAAAGCCCCCCCCCCCCCCACCCTCATCTGTGAAACATGGTGGTGTGGGCGTTATGATATAGGCATGTATGGCTGCCACAGACACTGGCTCAATTGTCTTAATTGATTGGGGCGGCCTGTAGGGTAGTGGTTAAGGTAAATGACAGGGACAGGCAAGGTTAGGGGTTCGAATCCCAGTGTAGCCACAATAAGATCCGCACAGCCGTTGGGCCCTTGAGCAAGGCCCTTAACCCTGCATTGCTCCAGGGGAGGATTGTCTCCTGCTAATCAACAGTACGTCGCTCTGGATAAGAGCGTCTGCCAAATGCCAATAATGTAATGTAATGATTATGCAATTGCTGATAGCAGCAGCAGAATGAATTCTGAAGTGTATAGAAAGAAGCCTCTTATCGGCTCAAGTTCAACCAAATGCCCCAAAACTCATTGGATGGTGCTTACAGCAAGACAGCATCTTAGAGGAAAGTCTTTGACTGGCCGTGTCATTCTGAATCCAATTGAACATGCATTTCCTACGCTGAAGAGGAAACGTAAAGCAACTAACCCCCAAAAACAAGCAGGGGCTTCAGGTAGCAGGACAGGCACGAGATCATCAGAGAAGCTACTCAGCACCAGGTGATGTCCATGGGTTACAGAAAAAAAAGAAAAAAAAAAAAAAAGAAGGAAAATCTTTAACCAGATATTGTTTGATTACAAACCTAAAATTGGAGTGCATAGCCAAATCAAGAAAAATAAATGTGTCTTTGTCCCAAGACTTATGGAGCTCATTGTATACACACACACACACACACACACACACACACACAGGTGTGTAGGTGTGCTACGTGTGATACGTTATAATAGCCAGTGGGTCCTCTCCGATGACCTTCAAGTCATCAAACAATATTCAAAACCCACAACACAGAGGCAACACATTTCTTTAATCCCTCCACCACCGCCTCAATACATTTTTCCTCACCCGTCAGCTCTCCCACAATGCAGCGGGTGACGTTCTCTACTTTCGCCCTCCGCGCTTTATCTCACAAAGTGCTCACCATGCAGCCGTACTAATTCAATAAATCAAGGGATGAAGATAAATACGAGACAGTAGCTAAATTAAATGGTACTTAGCCTTGCGAGACACACAGTAATAGATCTGAACAGGAGGAGTGTCAGAAGTAAGAGCCTGCTGTCCTCGGGGCTGTGTGGCCCTTTCTCGGGAGGTCAGAACCCCTGACAATTTCCCATAATGCACAGGCAAGGCAGCGGGCACTCGGCTTATTAGATATATATCTATTCATCATGCCGCAGATTCCTCTCCTTCCCCGCCTCGCATTAAGTGTGCGGTCTGTAATAACAGTTGGAGTATAATCCGCAGGGGGAAAGGAACACGATGGTATTCCTCCAGGAATTTTTGTCAGGCAAAAAAAAAAAAAAGAAAGAGAAAGAGAAGCAGTAGACTGTGGGGAGGAGGTGGGAGTGGGCGGGCAGTGGGGGGGGGGGGGGGGGGGCTCTTGCCATCTCTGCGCTACTGTCACACCCGGCTTAATTATGATTAATGGCGTACCTGGGAAGTTTGCTTCCGTGTAGTTTGCGGCAGAATAGGCTTGCTAAATATTATCACTGTGGCATCTGCTGAGGGGCGCGCACGGAAAACTGGGGCTCGCCTCCGACGGACGACCACGGGCCCAATCCGGGGCTTTAACGAGCGGGCAGGGAGGAGCCTGATCAGAATGCCACGCTGTGTTAATTCATGTGTGCAGGATTCTCTTTCCGAAATCGGCCACATCCCTAGTTGTCTCTTCCGTATGACTGCCGAGATATTACCGCATGACTTCAGCAAACAATGCTGACATTACTACCAGTCCTTGGACGCGTGAACGCAGGATTCTGAAATTTTATCGATCGGACACTTTATCCCCGTCTTTTTTCGCTTTCATAAACATTTTCTCTGAAGCTAGCTGGCTGCACTTTTGTTGAGTTGTTGAAAATAAAACTTTTTCTTTTTTATTATGCCAGAGGTACATTTAATCTGGTTCTGTCTGGAACCAGGCCCAAACCAGGCCTACCCAGTCAGAATATTTTCGGTATGCTAAACAGAGCGTTGGATAATTTCTCTCCAGGCTAGATTGTTATAAATGCTGTTTATGAACCTGCTATGACAACCTTGAAGGGCACAGCAAAGAATTTATCACGGGATTACCCCCCACCCCCCTGCGACGTCTGAATGCGCTACGGCATTGTAAATGACCCCAGATAATAATGGGGAATCTTGCTTGTAGCAATAAGGCTTTAATAAAACCTCTCTCCGCTCTCTCAATGGAGCGCAATCCTCTCTTCACTGCCTGTTTGTTTTACCTTTGCTTTAGTGCCTGACCAGGATATAAACATATGTCTGAAAGGACAGTCTTTCATTTAATAAGTATTGTACTATTGTACTGAAACACTGTAAGAAAATCATTATATACAGTATTACAGTGTATTTCCAAATATACATTTGGTCTTAGATTTTTTTTTTTGCATTAGCTTGTCAGTACAAATGAGCGAATTTGACATTTCCAAACATTAATTTTCCAAAATGTACTGTTAGAGACATCTTGGCATTTTGTTAAATAAAATAACATTAAGTAATAGACCGCTTTTCAGATAAAAGATTGATTGAAGTTGTGTGTAATTACCTGGAGACGCAGAAGCAATCAAGACAGCCAAACTCTGCAGAAGAACTGAAGTTCTCCAGTGTGTTCGGAACAACCTTTTAGTTACATTTTTCAATGTCTAGAAAATTTTCATTCAATTATTTTTGAAAGCATCCTCACTTTACATGTGCCTGTAACACAATTTTCACGCAGTATATGTAAAATTTAACTATTTCTATATTCATATAATCAATGGCATAAGAAAATGTGTGTAGCCATTCCCATTGTTTCCCAGGGCACATCAACGGTCAACCATCTTCACTGCAATCCAAAGTAGTTTCACCAAAACACAGGTACAAGCAAAGCAAGCCTCTTCCCATGACTACTATGGCTGTTAGAAGCACAATATAGGTCAGCTGCATGCTGAACTGAAACTTGGCCTGCCTGGGCTCTGTAATACAGCCAATATTGGGCTGAGCAGTGCCAGGGATAGACACTGCTATATTTGACTTGGTATCCTGAACATATGGCGACCAATCAGCATGGCACTGTGGCCTTAGGGTGTCAGTTTTATCGCATGGCGCCTCTACGTTTCTATGACAACTGTGTGATATAATAAGGATACTTGTCTTACGGGCTCTCTTCTTAGCGGACGCTAACGAAGCTGAATTAACAGCTTCAGCTAGCAGGACAGCTAGCGATACAAAGGCAAGATACTGTACTAAGAGTTGTGCTAATGCAGGCAAGGCACCTCAGTGCTCTGACAGTAGATCATCCCAAAAAATCAGGTAAAATAAATATACGGCTGAAACAGTGCTAGAAATAATCTGAATGAACGTGCACACACTTCTCCCAGGAGGGTCATGATCACAGGAGTAAGCAGACTCAACGGCCTCCACATTCAAACATCATCTCCCAAAATGTGAAACCTCAGTGATATTTACCCCTGTGAGAGGAGCCTAGGACTCGTTTTCACTCATGGAAGAAGGGAGCAAAGAGACGCACTATGACAATTCAAATTAGGAGTGACTCTTCCATATCTGCCTCTCTCATAGGGACTCAGTCTGTCCAAGCTGTATTGACGGTCACAGGTTTTTCAGTCATGCTTTTCACAGAAGATAACCTCACTATTTATGGTGTCAGTGGTTTCAGTCCCCTCAAAATGTAGCGCTTCATAATTTAACAAAAACACTCACAAAAACTTCAGAATGTCAAAATATGACAGCCGCAAAGTTATACAACCATATGAATGTAAATGACGTATTACATTTTCATCTTAGAATGACGCCTCACCCCCCCTTTCTAAAGTCGCAGAGGTCAAGTCAAAAGCACACAGGATTTTGCGCTGGTCCCGATGTGGTGATTATACGGCTCTTTCATGGAAAGATTTGCGGAGTGTATTAAAAACGCGTGCCACCCCCCCTCCACCCCCCCTGCACCCCCCACGGCAAAGAGCACAATGCGCCCAAGATCACCGTACCCCGCCGAAGCCCAGCAGTCCTCCTGACTACTTTGCCATATGCTTTATGGCGAACAATAAAACATTTTAGTGCAAAATAAATTGGGGTCTTATTGAAATACTGGCCCTATATATGTCAGGGAAGACGTACAGTTATTTTTTGCGGCACTGAGACATATTTTATCATAATCTGCACACGGGGAAGCGGGCCTTGTACACATCATTGGCTTCTCTTGCTCAGTTAGATTGTGAAGGTCAAAGTTCTTTAGCCTTTTATGGCTGTTTAACTTTTAAGAATTATCTCATGTAAAGAAGTGACCTGATTTATCATCCCTTCAAACGGGCCATTGGACCTGGAGAGAAAGCCCTGGGATTTCTGGACCGTTTAAACACGTGCTCGCGGTCGCCGCCCGGCACCTATTGGTCCACTCCTGGTAGAACCTGCCCTTATTTCATCAGTTACACTACACCCAGGCTCTGCTCTGAAGGTTATTTCCAGTTACTGTATTTTCTTGCCCAACGCTGCACTGAGGAAACCTACGCAAGACGCAGCACATATATTTTACAGCACACTCAGCCCAGGTTATTACAGGCTTTATTAGCAGGATTAAGGCTGTTTCATTCTGCAGATTCAAGAAGATTTTTATGGAATTATTGATTACACTGCTGTGGCAGAGTATTCAAGAAACCAGTAGGGTTGTATGTTTGATTCCAAGGTCAAATGCTACCCCTGTGCCCTTGAACAAAGCACTTTGGCTAAATTAATTAAATATCCAGCTGTAGAAATGGAAGACAGGTGAAAAGTTATGTGTGGCACCCTGTTTACTTTCAAAGCAAATAAACAATAACAATAATAAAATTTCCAATCTGTTATTTTGAGGAAATGCATTATGGTATTCATTTACATTTAAATAACTTCTTTAAAAAAACTACATGATATTCATTTCCCGCCATTCAACAAATTAAACTGAGCCGTTGTGAAAAATAGAGCGAATCAGTTTCTAAATAAGAAGTTGATGTATTTTTCCAGGGGGTGTCAAACTACACTAACCATATCGCCTAAATGTCCTCAGCTATTTACTGCCGCAATTGACAATTCTTCCAGCCAGTGCGCTTCTGTTTGATGGAATCGTGAAAGTATTTAAAGGTCTTTCAGGGGAAAAGCAAACAGCTTGGTGTCCCGTCTCACCCGAAATGTTTGACGCGTAACATGTATTCCATTTGTTAATTGGTGTTTTGCTGATTGTGGCGTTTTTTTTTCGCTGAGGACGGCAGACTCCCGTTTCCGTGAGGTTGTCAATTTGAATCCCGGGGATTTGCGATGTAGTCAGGCGGCCGCACTGCGCGCTGTTTGACTGCAATGAGCCGGCGCGGTAAGGTGGGCATAACTACTCCCTCCCACGCTTCCGTTTAATTGCGTTTCACGAGAAGGGACGCGAAGCTGCAGATACCTCTGTGGCGAGTTACTGGAATTCAACTCCTCTGCACGGTACCCAGCAGATTTCAGACAAAAGTAGGCCTATGTTAATCTGATTCACTGCATAACAACTGACGGTAAAAAACAAGGCGCAATCATTCGATGTTTTTGCAACAAAAAAGATCCGTTTAAATTATCGTTGCAGCAACAAATATTTGGCTTCACAAATATGCATCACTACCAGAAACAGAATTTCGAATATAACATAATTTATTTTCTCAGTGTTTGTTTACAACATTGCAACAAGGGTGTAATAAAAAGGAGGAGAATTTTATGTTTGTGTAAAATAATTTCGATTAAAAACATGGACTGATTCTGGACAAGATCAAAAACTGCATCGATAATTATGGATTCTGTATGTCATATATAAACCAATTTTGCTTCGAGGAAAAAACTATTCTATTCTCAAAGGATATGATGAAAATAACTCAAGCCAAGTAAAAATACATTTAAAACAGATTTTTAAAGCATGGCTTATTTATGCAAATGTTCACTTGGTTATATGCCAGCAAATCTGTATATTTAAATACCACCTCTAATAAAACAAATTCTCTTTTGTCTGCATAATCAACACAATCTGCATAATTTACATTGGTTGCTTAAAACTGCTACGCTCAGTCTGAGCTAAAGTGTAAAGAAGTTTGTTTTTTAATGTTTGTGCCTATTAGCCAAGAATTAATTAATCTGCTTTGCAGAACCCAATTAGGCCACAAGCTATATTAATACATAACAGTTTTCCCAGTATGGAAATGAAGTACATGGGGATGCAATATTATTTTCACAAACATAATCATAACTGCTGCTTCAGCTGGAGCAGTAATATTTTAAATCATTCATACTGAACAAAGCTGTACAGTACCCAGGGATTGGAGAAATGACCCAAATATGATTTTTTTTTGCTAACTGACAGAATGCTTAGCACATGGTATCCAGCAAATATCAATGGTGGACATAACACTTGGAGCAGAGTTAACATAATCCGTAACTTTATGGCAGAGTCCAAGTTGTGGTTTTAATGCCTGTGACTTGGGTCCACCAGACTGCCACCACTAGAGGGAGAGTTGTTCCCATCAGTCGTGTACAAGAGAAAAAGCACAGCCTTGTCACCACAAACAGCCTCACACCAGTGTTTTCAAACCACACACTACAGACACGTTATTGTCACTTAGCCACTTCATATTTTCAAAGGTCATCCTTCATTTTATTTTCACCTGCCAGTAGTTATGTTGATATATTGTATAAGTATTATATTTAAAAACATGTTTTAAATGGTTTCCCTCCAGTTTTTTTGTTTGTTTGTGACAGAGGTGCTGCCATCAGCTTCTCCAAGCCTATATATTGCACTCTGAAAAGGACTGTATACACGGTTTCTATGGGGTCCATTGGTGTGCTAATGTCTTTTATTTAAATACGTTTAAGAGGATCGGTTGAGATTACCCCCAAAGTTTGACAGAGATAAATCAACAACTTGTGTAACCGCATTGTTCTGCATCCACGATCATTCACGGCACGCCTCACCATTACAGCACGCCACTTACATAATTCTGGGTATTTTAAGGTCCAATCAGATCCAATCACGGGGTACCATAATTTGCATTTATGATTATATGGTAGGTAACATTTCGCACGCACTGGAAAGTTCGAGGGAGGGGTTGAGTTCAAAGCTCACGCTTTCAAAATTTTGAATTTGAGTTTGAAGGAAAGGATCGTTTGATGGAAAGGCAGGCAGAGCTACATTCGTACGGTCGGGAAGAAGCGGGATAAAAGGATTTTAGCCCACCAACACGTCCCATGTGGAGTTTAATCTGAGGCGGGATGTTTTCATACGTGCCCCGTCTGGCTGTGGTAGTAGAAGGCAAACATCAAACCTCAGATTTCGTCCCTGTGAAATGCGAAACAGGCGGCGGGTAGCACACCAATACATATTGCCCTGCTACTTGTATTATGTAAAAACGTACCATGGAGACCCCCTAGTATTTGGGACAAGGGGTTGGGGGCGGTAGAGGGGGGGGTGGGGGGTGTGTGTGGGGGAGCTTAAATATTTATACATAAGCCTCTTGAGGGGAGCTATTAGTTGTGAAATGTTTTACTTTCTGGGACTGTCACTTTGCTTTAGCTGCCATTAACAACAGGGGTGACAGGGACCTCTGGGTCAAACATTTTTGGGGGACGACAAAGGCCCTGATGGAATCAGTCGGTAAGACCCAAATTACTTCTGTGTCATTGCTGAACAATATTTCCCCTTGCCCCCTCTTTCCCGCACCCCCGCCCCCACACCCTCCCCACCTCCCCTCTCTCACTCACGACCAGCGAAAAGCATTCCTGTGTGTTTACTGGCCGCCCCTCAGCCGCGCACACGGAAAAGGCTTGTTTGTATATCGCGCTGGGGGATGGAGGTGGCGTAGAGTTTAGGGTGGGGGGGGGGGATGTTTTCTGGGATGTCAGGCGCGCTGGGACCGGACCTCCCCCTCCCCCTCTTTTTGTGGGCTTTGTGAGGGACGTCGATAGAAACAGGTTGTAAATGGAGGCCGGGACTCAGGGACGGACGTGTTTGGGTGGGGCGCCGGGGGCGGGCGCCGGGCGGGCGGGGCGGACGCAAAACAGACGAGACCTCGCAGGCAAAGCCCACAGGCTGGGTGGCAGAGCGGGGGTGAACTCACCGCGCTTTAACCGCGCTTTTACCGCACTTTAACTTTCCCTCTATTTCCTTCATTGCGGCGCTAGCGTAGCGATGGAACCCATCAATACGACTGTTCGCCCGTGACAGTTTAATGGGAGTGGCGCGCCCGCGAACACAAAGCTTATGATAACCAATGTTTGTATTTCGCATTCCGGATATGTCAAACATCAAAATTAATGTACATATGCAAAGCTTCAAACACTTATAAATGTATGTCTGGTCCATAAATATAACATAGGCGCTAACACTCTGCAGATACGCCCAATGCTATTTTGCTTAAGGATGTAAAGTTTACACATAACATTTTTGGACATAAATAGCTTACAATTGTTCGAACTGAAGCAGTTTTAATTGTTTAAAAAGCATTTTCGGTCACCTACATACGCTTTATATCGCTCTCATAGGGGCGAGTCGTCCGGAACAAGGGTCACACTGTAAAAAAATTATATAAAAACACTGACAGTACCATCTTGGTTTTAGAGAGGAAGGGGATCATTCTATGGCTGGCACAATTGGGTACAACTGCAAACAGACTGCAAAAGAGAAAGAAAAAGAAAGAATGAAACAGGCAGGGAGGCTTAAAATCCCTTCTCACCCCTAAGTGGGTGGTCCCGTCACAGCAGGGCAACCGTGCCGTCGCCGGGCATTTCGCGGAGGGGGGGGGGGGGGGGGGGGGAGTGGGGTGTGGGGGGGTCTCATTGAACCACCTCTTTTCTACACAGAACATTCAGCCCCCCCACATCTAGAGGACCATATTCACGCTACACTACCTTCATTTAGGACCAGGGTGCGAGCGCTGACCGATCAAATGATCGCAGGAATTTGAATTTTAAGCAGACCGGCCACATTCAGGTTCTGTTAAAAGGACCGGCTCCATTCTTTAAAAAAAAAAATACATTCTGCATACCCAGAATCGGGACGCAAATGATCACGCATGTGGTCACTAAAATAACAAAAGGTACTTAATTAAAAAGAGACCATTTTGAACTTTGAACCTTTGAGAATTCCCAGAATTCATTATGCGTATGGGCTTGCTTTGAGCAAATCTAACCTGTCGATATCCTGGATCATTTTTAGTTGCATAAGGTAAACTAGATATATGAATTATGAACCACAGACTAAGGGAAGTACGTGACTGGGTGCACAACACTACTTATCTCTGAAGTTTGTAAAGTTTTTACCAATCTCTCCAATGTAAAAGTCTGGGAGGACAATATGAAAAGACAGAAATTTTGTTAAGCAATTATTTTGCAAAAGCACTTGCCCATCCTCAAAAGGGAAGATAACAATTTTAGGATTTGACAAATTTAGCTTTAGGTTATTTTTATCCGCTTTCATTTGTTAAGAAGAGAACACTGTGGATTTTTTGGAGTGATTTCTAAATACTTAATAAATACATAAAATTAAACCCTCAAATGCTAGATGATGATTATGAAAGTAACTGAAACACAGCAATATCTCCATAGATACAATGTGGAAGTGTGGGTTACTGAGAAAAATAAAAAGTGGACCCTACAGTATGGGGAAAGCCAAAACATGTGACTTTCCTGCCGGTACCGTGGAAACCACTCTTCAACAGTTCAACTACAGTCAGTGTATTTTTGTAAGGCTTGTTAGTGCCTGGAGTTTGATTCCTTTCTTAACAAACATGTCTGATGTAATAATCATGTACATTTGGGAAGTGGTTAAAGAATAGTACAGTTATTCAAGTTATTCATGAATACTGGTCCGATGTCTTTTTTCTCTGAGGTTGAGAATATTGTTTGGCGTATCCTTCACTTAATGCCACAAATGTATGTTTCACATTAAGACATATGAATAAGAAATGTTTCCACTATATTTCCATACCGCTATCTTCAACACACGTACAGTATACGATACCAACACAACCTCAAAGGTCAGAATGAGCTACAAGTTAGCCTAAACGGACCAGGTTTTTGGCAGTAGTTAAAAAGGTGTGCTTGTTACCGATTATTCATTCTTTCCTTTCCCGGGACTGGTGTGCGGATTAGCTCAGCCGGGGCACAGGGCTGGTTAATACCAGGCGCTATTGAAAGCGTACTCTTCCTCGCAGTGGTCCTGTCTTTACCACATCTTCCCCCAAGAGGGGAAACAGCTGCCTGCAGTAAAACAGCTCACAAAGTCTGCTCACACTCCCCCTGATAGCTCCCCGCTTTGTGACACTGTCAGAAATGCCCTATTCTTTGTTTTCAAAAGCATTATCAACAGTAGACACTCGCACACTGAAACTCTCGCTGCCTCGGGATTGATTTGGGGAAGGAGAATAGGTTCATTTCCATCTCCGGGAGAGAGGAAAAAAAACGACATTTTCAAAATGCCACTTATACTCTGAATTCGAGGAGCTGCTTTGCACACGTGTGTGTGTGTGTGTGCACCTTTGTAGGTGTGTGTGTCTGCATGTGTGTGTGTGTTTATGTGTGTGTGTGCTATACCATTCATACAAGGTTAAATATTTGTGTCTAGTCTTTTTCTTGTGATTTATTTGAACCGTTGAAACCACTGTTGCCAGCAGAATAAGCAAGTTAGGGATCTTTAAAGCCGGAAACAGCCACATTCGCTACTGTCACTTGTAATGGCAATTTAGGAAACTTTAACTTCCCCTTGAAATACCACACCGGCTATCTGTCAGAATCCATAACAAAACAGGCTCCCGCACCTACCAGCCAAGCACATTAGAACTGTTTAAGTAGGCCCCACAAGTCATGCATTTCAATTATTTGTTCAAAGCAGCCAGCAATTAAAAGCTGCAAACATGCCATTTGAATGCAAACTCAGACAATTAAAAGTGGTTCGTGAGTGCATTAGAGGAATAAGTTCTGAATTAGCACTTTGAATACACAAGGCCCTGTCTTTATCTTTCTTCCCCTTTCACTCTTTCAGGACAGGGGGGAAAGAGAGAGAGAGAGAGAGGCCTTTTTGAAGTCTTAAGGGGTTTCTTTTTCCTTTTTTTCACCCCCACCCCCCAACCCCCCGCCCCCCCTCCCTCCCTCCAAGGAAAAGAAGATTGAATCGGCCTAATCTTCTGCTTGTACATTTGAATGTCTTTTGCTTGGTGAGGGAAGCCCAGCCCGGCTGCCTGATAATAGCCCAGGTGCAGGGACAGTGTCCATGTCTAACTTGTTCTCCACGGGGGCCGTAAATCACCCGGGGCGGCCCCCGTCTTTGAAGATGCACGCCTGTTTTCAGCGCTGATTTGTGGTCACTCGAGCGGGCGTTTACAGCCCTGCAGCCAACGCCCAGCAGCCCCTCCACACACACACACACACACACACACGCACACACACCGGCGCCCCTGTGTAGGTATGAGGCCACACTCGTGCGTTTGAGGGCCCTCGGTCAAAACGCGGACACCTGTGTGGTGGCGGGTGGGACCACTTAACTGTCACACGCGTGGAAATGGGAGAAGGGCAAAGACCGTGTGTGTTCGTACTGGGACAACCGCAAAGACTGTATGCGTTCATACTAGTTTAAATTCCTCTGCAAGACTTAATGCCCTCTAGTACCTCTATTAGTCAAATGCCATTAATGCAGTCTGACAGTAGAGTATTCCACCAATTCGGCATCTCCTGTGCTATTCCCAACAACATAAAAATTTTACGTTTTTATATACATTGGAAAGTAAGTACACAGTATGTTATAAACTTTTGTGGTGTATAATGCAGTGGAAAAAGCATACAAGCAATAGTACACACGCTTACAGTACAGGGAACAGTGAACACTGTGTACAGAGCTGTACCTTGGCCACTACGCACTGGTAACGCAACTCCCCGCGAACGGGTTCATTAAGTCGTCATGGAGACGGTAATGAAGAGCGGTCACACCCCTCGGTCCACCCAGCCCGTAGTCTGCCACGGTCATTTCCCCGTCCCCCGCGGAGGCGTAAACGCTGACCCCGGCGGCCCGTCCTGTTAGGACGAACAGCTCTCTTCGATGGGTAAAAACTTCAAACGTCAGAGGGGAGCGTCCTCGCACACCTCACGCGGTGTAAATCCGTCGGTAAAGGGGCGGGCCCAGGGGCTCGCCAAGCTCCGTTGCTATGGGCGAAGGCGAAATTTGAACGGTGTCACGCTGAACCGGAAAGGAAACAAGGGGTGCGTCCCGAAACTGTAAAAAGTATCCCCACCCTAATGTACTCCTCCACTCGTCTCACGCTGGCGGACGGGGAGGGGAGACGACGAGAGGGGAGGAGGATACTTTTTTTGGAGAATTGGACGCGCCCATAGTTCGGTAGTGTTCTGACGGCAGCGACACTGGCATAACACCTTCACAAACACGCACACGCACACGCACAAAATAGCTAGGCACTTCCTCCACAATTGCGAGGGCACGAGGCAGTGCCAATCACCCAGGGTTCCTATCACGCACGCTACACAGGTGCATTTCAGAAAACACTTCAAAAATGTAATCACAAAAGAGTCAGAAAACATAACCAAGACTGTTTTGTTCTGTTCTACACAAATCCAGGCTACAAAATTTTACAATACTGAATAAAGGCAATAAAAAAATTTCTAATAAAGGTGACAGACAGCAACAGAACAAAACAACAGCGCGGAGCTGAAAGGTGTACGCGGCTGGAAACTGTTGACTCTGAAGAAGCAAAATGTGCTTTTGTTGGTCTTGCTTAATCATTAAAAGGCTAGCACACCCCTTGAAGAGCTTGTCGCCCATTGTATTTTTCGTGGCATTTCACCAAGGAGCAATCTGCTAGCGCGCGGACGGGCTGCCAGCAGATTAATTAATCATCGCGTAGAGCTAGAGGTGATTCTGTTTGGTTTTCCGCGACCTATATAACAAGACAACAGCCAGAGCCACCGACGCGCTGCCCCCCGCGTCATCCG
Organism: Conger conger; assembly: GCF_963514075.1. Classification (NCBI taxonomy): domain Eukaryota; kingdom Metazoa; phylum Chordata; class Actinopteri; order Anguilliformes; family Congridae; genus Conger; species Conger conger. The sequence goes on along the minus strand of NC_083774.1, from coordinate 11,994,193 downwards.
TCCGCTAGCCGCGGTGCCATCCAGCGAGGCTAACGGACAGCGAGGCTAACAGACAGCGAGGCTAACGGGCAGCGAGGCTAACGGGCAGCGAGGCTAACGGGCAGTGAGGCTAACGGGCAGCGAGGCTAACGGACAGCAAGGCTAACGGGCAGCGAGGCTAACGGGCAGCGAGGCTAACGGACAGCGAGGCTAACAGACAGCGAGGCTAACGGACAGCAGTTAGCGGTGCGCGGCCCTCGTTGACGCGTCGTTAGGGCTCTCGACGCGGGGCACAGCCGGACGCGGCGTGGCTCACTGCGATGCGTAGGCTGTGCGCTCCTGCGTGTTATTTACTCTCGTCACAGCTCCGGCTCGGGCAGGGAGCACAGCAGTGGCTTCCTCCCCCGGCCGTATGACAATTAGCCGGCCCGGGGTGGCGAGAGCGCCCAGCGCGGTTTGGGAGCGGGAGCGGCTTTATTGCCGGTGAATTAGTGTCCTCTTCTTTTCACACGCCCACTCCTCCTCTTTAGCGGCCTCCAGCGAGCTTCAGCCCACCCCCCGATGCACACACTCATACACAAAAACACATGCAAACATACTCTCACTCTCGGTCTCACACACACACACACAAACACACACACACACACACAAACATACTCTCACTCTCTGTCACACACACACACACACACTCATACACAAAAACACACGCAAACATACTCTCACTCTCTGTCTCACACACACACACACACACACACACACACACACGAGCACACACGCAAACATACTCTCACTCTCTGTCTCACACACACACACACACACACACACACACACGAGCACACACACAAACATACTCTCACTCTCTGTCTCACACACACACACACACACACACACGAGCACACACACAAACATACTCTCACTCTCGGTCTCACACACACACACACACACACACGAGCGCACACACAAACATACTCTCACTCTCGGTCTCACACACACACACACACACACACTCATACACAAAAACACACGCAAACATACTCTCACTCTCTGTCTCACACACACACACACACACACACGAACACACACACAAACATACTCTCACTCTCTCACTCTCTCTCTCACACAAACACACTAACACTCACAGGCGTGCACACGTGCACACCCGCACAGCCACACTCTGTGAAGGGGGGCAGTGTACCTGTGTGAGGGGTCACACTCTGGGCCTCTCAGGGTGTGAACTTCACACCGGAGGGGAAATCCTCCACTCTGCCCGCGCTGACATCACAGCGCGATGTATTGGACATGTTAGCCCCAGAGGCCACGTCTAAATTACATTCCACACAAACAGGCCTGTTGTTCCCGATAACCATCTAAACACTCCTGGCCCGGGGATGACCTTCAACACCACGCACCACTCACCACTATCGCACCATCTTTAACCCCCCCCCACGAAAACAATCTTATTTTCTTCGGCTTGGCTTAATTTGACGTCTCGCCGCCATTTTGGCTGTTGTTTATTCAATTAGCGCGTCTCTTGAAAGGCTGTGCCGAACGGACCGTCGCCCCCCGAAGTGAAACATTATTCCCCATATGGCATATTGACTACCATACGCTAATTCTTTCATCCCGTTTCATCACCCTGCTATGCATTAATTAATTAATGAATGAAAACAGCCTATATTCTTTAACGGGGTTTAGGACCGCAGCGGTCCCCCCCTGCACAGAGCATCCTAATCCCTGATAAGGGCTGGCACCCCGCGCCTCTGTCTGCCGCGCGGGCGGGCGTTACGCGCACCGGTCGCCGATCGCGCCCCGCGCTTAGCGCGCCTCGCTAATTAGCGGCAGCTTTCCGCCGGGGCACACGCGCGCCTCCGTGTCACGGCTCCCTCCAAAACGCGGTAATTAACCAACACATGATCGCGTGAGCAACATGATTAATTACAGCTGGGGGTGGCGGCACCAGCCGGCGTCGGAGCGAGGCAGGGGCGACGGCAGCCGAGCCGTGGCGCTCCGGGGATAACCAGACGGGATCCGACGTCGGCCCCCCGAGCGGGCGGGAGCGGGCGGGAGCACCCGTTCGCCGGCGTTCGCCAACGTCAGAGACGCATGCGCCCCCGACCGCTGCGGAATGTAGGTTGAGCGACGTCCTGTACGCGTGTTTTTTTTCACATATTTTCTTTCTTTCTTCATATTTTGTGCAAACACTCCAGGGCATTAGACAAACAGCGCACTCTCAGGAATTGGCAGCTGTGTACCGCGCGGGTTTTGAACCGGGGAGCGATCGCCTTTCCCGAGATTTGAATTAATTACGAGCTTCACGTGAGAAACGGGAGAACAGTGGAACCCCCAGAAGCCTCTATCTCTCTCTCTCTCTCTCTTTCTTCAGAAGCCACCCCACGGACCTGCAGATGGTTTCAGCATGATGTGCTCTCCACAGAGACTCCCTCACACTGGGGACGCTGGCACAGACGCAGGGCCGGGCAAGCGAGGCCCCCACGCTCGGCGCTTCAAAACAGCCACAGGGGAGGAGTATGACTTAACATAAATTAGGCCACCGGGGAATCCGGAAAAGATTGCGCGCACAATGCCAGAATTATAGATAAACAGATTATGCTTTTTACTGCGAGGTTTGCATCAGAAAATTGAAGAGAAAGCCCGTTTGGTGACATCTCTGTTCGCGCTGCCCGAGCCATGGAGCGTACTGAGAAACTGACAGATAGCCGGGGCCTTCCCACGCGTGTCTCGCACTTTCACAATGTTGCCTTCGCCGCTTAATTCCTTTTGTTTCGTTTTCGTGAAGTGACCGTCGCGCTGGACGATGCTAAAACAACAAATGCAGAAAGTACACTGAAATAAAACACGACCTTTTATCGCACAGGATTACGCTGCGTCCGGTTGCAAGTCGAAGTTAGAAACTTTGTCGGGCATTTGAACAGATTGTTAAAGTCTTAGCGAAACAGACTGCTACGGTTTGCGGGGGAAATAAACCAGAACATCTGGAAGCTATGAAATGTAGAAGAACAGGATCGCAGGAGTGTGAAATGATTTGATTTGCTATGAAAATGAAAGGGGTTAACTTGTGGAAATGGGATTAATACCTGGGCTGTTTCAGCGCGCTGGTTTAGCACAGAGAAACACTGTGCCAGGCTGCAGCAGCAGAGGCTGAACCCAACAGCGGTTGCCTAAGCGTGTAAAATGGAGGCCGCAAGAGCATCGACATAACCCAAAACGAATGTGATACATTATGTAGGTAATTATCTGATACTTTTATTGGTCTAAGCATTTCAGTTAGTTGAGGCCTGGATTTTGTGGTGGTGGTGGGGTGGGGGGGTTGGGGGGTTGGAGGGAATAATGTCTCGAGAGTGTGATCTGTGATTAACTGTTACAGAGTACACTGTAGAGCAACCAGCCACCGCTAATTAAACTGGTATTGAGTTGAACAACAAAGAGACAAAGGAACAAAGTGGAATTTAAATACGAAGAGATTACCACAACAACAAAAGGCAAATGACTGAAACTCTCCGTCAGTGGGGATTTTTTCCTCTTCTTTTCTTTTTTACACTGATCACAACGACATGAGATTAGATCAAAGCAGCCACTTGCCGTCGATGGAACAAAGGAGGCTGCTTCTTTGACAATGCTGAAAATAATATCCATCTGTATTGCACAAAATGCTTACATATGCTTACAAAAGCAAACAGTTTATATCCACCCCCCCTAAATCTTCAACACACAGACACACACATGTATACACACACACACACAAGTAAAAACACATAGATACACACACACATACATACACACATGCAAACACACACACACAGACACACAAGTGAAAACACACACATATATACATACACACACAGGCACAAACACACATACACATGCACAACCACATACAGAGGTACAAACACACATGCATACAAACATGAACACACATATACAAGCACACACATAATCACACAGATGCACACAAACACACACAAATACACAACCAGGTGCACAAACACAAACACACACAAACCGCAAAACTACACTGATCACAGCTCTGCAGAGACATTGACTGTCACACCCAGAATGCACCTCGCAGCCCGGTAAGTCTTTTACAGCGATGACATCAGCCCTTTTTCCCGCACCTCCAGAGGGTTCGTAGGTGGCACCCTCGCTTCAACGACAGGAAGTCAGCAGACCATGACCACTTCCTCCTCCCGGCCGCCCGCTCTCGCGTTCTCGTGACGCGAACTCGAAGGACTCTCTCGGTCACGTGACCGCTCCCCGCTGACCGAAACGGAACTGGACCAGCCCGGGGACGAGGACCGCGGCTGTGCATCCCCCCCACCCCCCCCTCTTCGCCCAGCTGGGCCGACCACGGCAGCTGTGGCCCCCAAGGGGCCCCGCGCGTTCGCACTACAGAGGCTAATCAGCGGCGCCTCATCTCCCTCGCAGCAAAACGCCTCGCCTTTTGCCACCTCTGGTTCCCAAAGCCCCTTTGAAGTACTGCGCAAGTGTTAGTTTACGGCCGTGTAGAGAGATAGATAAGATTCCTAGACAGGTGATAAATTAGCTTGTCGCACCGTGGTTGCAGGGGAAATAGCAGGGTACTAAAAATCCACACAGCCTGTTATTATCCTAACACATTTTACGCATAGCAAATAGAAGCTAAAATCTTTTAACGCCCAAACACCTCGGTGTCAAGTAAGCTAAATACCCTCATTAAAGAGAGGTGTTTATATTTACAATAAAATTAAGATGTAGTCTATTTCAGCTTCCACTGAGCAGGGCTAAGTGTGAAAAAACACACAGAGAGAAAGCTGATAACTGGAAATGTGAACTTCCCAAGAAACACAATGCTTAGTAATCAGACTCGATAAACACGTCTGTTCTGGAATAAATGAAATAATAACGATTTATTTAAAAAAATATTTTAAATCACCTTACATTTTATCATGATCTTGCAAAACATCAACAACATCAAGTTTCAGCTCTACATGACACCACAGGACAGTGTGGCTGAGGAGGAAGATTAAGCTGTTGTGATAACAGGCCTGTCGAGTGCTTATGACAAGCAGGCTGGAGGCACCCATTGCAAATCCATGTGTCACACACAACACCTACCGTTCAAGAGTGACAGGAAAGTCCAACCAGCGACGACAAGTCATTCCGGTGACAGCCATTTCACTTCACCAATCAGACTGGCTTAATTACTTTACAAGCTCGCCGCCAGGAAGCCGTCACATACACCGCCATTTAAAAAAAAGCGCCAATAAAAGCACCTATCTCCTCCAAACCACCACCCTCCCCCCACCACTACCACCCGACCCATCGTCAAAACTCATCACAACAACGCAAACACCCAGGCCTGCCTCAAAATGGAGGTGAACCGTAGGCCAAAAATAAAGAGAAAAAACAGGCTGAAAAGCCGCAGCGGATTGGCGCAGGGCTGTTTTTCGCAGACAGGAGCGGCGGTTGACAAGGCTGGAGCCCACGGTGTGATGGATGCGAGGCGTAGCCACGCGCTAAGGGCGAGAGAGGCAGGCTTTGAACTTTTTTGTTTTTTTCCCTGCGTCTGAGGGCATCTGCGCCACGCCTGGGTCGAGCGCCGACCTGGGGCTCGAGGGCACTTCACCTGAGAACCGCAAGCTAGCCGTCGCCGCCGAAAGAACGCGCAGAAATATGCAATAAACAGCTCATTAATAACCTGGCTGGCTGCTTCGCCCAACAGCTTTCACACCCCGAAACACCGTGAGCAGGAACCAGGATGATTAACGGGCCCTTCCACTTCTGAGAAGAGGACCATCTTTAACACGTATAACCCCCACAACCCAAACACAATATTTTGTCAGTTTGACGGTTAAAGGTAAAAATTCAGATGTTCTAATGTAAAGTACATAAACATTAGGTCTGCAGCACGTTTCTGGAAAAATGTGAAAAAAACACTGTTAATGCGGAAATGTATATAAGTCCCCGGAACTATTTTGAGGAAACCATTTTGAGTGAGTATTTCACGGTTTGTTACACACAGTTGTGCTGCTGTTATTTCACCCGGGGTCCTGGGGAACACCGTGTGTGTACTGATTTTCTTTATGACTTCATTCATTAGATTTGACTAAGAATAACTGAATATTAATCTGGGCTTGACTGGAAGTTTGCAACTTTTGTCTTTGTAAAGAAAAACAAGTTACTAAGTGTGTATGTTATACTAGGGAGGGGGATGGGGGTGGTAAACATTGAATTAGAGGTCTTAATTCAACAAATCCTAGTGAATATATCTGGCCCTCAAACTTGAGGCAGCTGTCTCAATTAAGCTTAATTGGCTGTATGATTGATCGTTCTAGACCCTTGAACAATTAATTGAACGGCAAGTTAATCTTAATCAATTAGGCTGAATATTAATTGGCACCGCTAATTTGGTTAAGGGCCACACAAAATGATTAGAAATGTTAGTCGTATCGTTTGCGAACTGACACACCACACTACCGGGCTCCTTTGCCAAAGGGCGAACGGTGTGCGTGTTCGTGTGCGTGTTCGTGTGCGTGTCCGTGTGCGTGCGGTGCCAAAGCCTGACCATCATTCAATCAAAGCTGAGTAATTAAGAGCTGGGATGGAATGAATAGCAACGTACACGCTCTGTTCTCTGAGGACCTGGGGGCGGGGAGCACACAGCCGTATTTTACTCATCATGCAGCCTGAGCTGTGGGAGGCAGGCGTCTCGCAGAGCCATGTTATTAGCAGAACCTGGCACTCCG